>NC_092205.1:79499397-79537406 GCF_043381705.1 Parasteatoda tepidariorum | reverse complement strand
TATATATATATATATGTATGCATCTTGCGAAATTTGTGTTCTCCAAAAGATAAGTCTCCTTTATCTTCAAAAGAAATAACGCCATTAGAGGCAGAACATTGGAAATTTGAGAACTTTTCATTGCACAATACCCTACAGAATTATATCATTGTCATCTCAGTAACAAAAGATCCGATCTCAATTGTTTAATTACTGATGAAATTTTTGATAGTATGAATATTGGATTATAAAGAAATATGAATTCGAATGTTTAAAGAATTTTCATCATTTTGAACATTCAGTATTCCTTCAAGTAAAATAAAAGCCTTATTTGATTGGTGCTCAAACTACACATAAAAAAAAAAATACTTTCATATTTATACAAGTTTGTGTAACTCAATATTACACATCCAGTTTAAATGTACAGACACTAGAGGGCCACAAAATTTTTTAATTTAAGAAAAAAAAGCAGGTAATTCTTACAACAAACAGTTTAATTCCATGCAGTGCGTTGACTACTTGAGTGACACGTGGTGGCCAAAACAGGAACACAAAAATTGCTTTAAGATGAATGAAAGATTCTGAATTAAACGTCGTTACCATTAATTTATTGTTCTTGCTGTCAGGTCACTCATATCTCTCCAACGAGAGAAACTTAAGCCTGCTGGAAAAAAGATCTTTTAAAAAGCTTAGATTCACACACACAAAAAAGGGACTTTTATACAGCTAAGTGCAGATCACCTCAGTTGGGACTGAGGTCAATCTGTTTAACAAAAACTTATAGTACCTAATTGGGTAACCTAAAAAAATTGGCTATGGCAATGTTTTTCTGGTAACTTCCCTTCACACTGTTTCCAAGCTTAGGATTGACTATCATAATAATGCATGTTTCAGTAGTGTCTCTTTTATCAGAAATTATATTAGTTACAAATTGAATCTTTTTAATAAATGTTTTTTTTTAATTACGACACAGATGATATGCTAATATGTTGATTTTCTAATACCATACAATATTTACATTAACTATCTCAATGTTTTGATGTAACAGCACTCTTTTGCCTTCTAGATATGTAATGTTGTTCGAAAACAACTACTGCACCTACAAAACTTATCCGAAAATTAACATGTATACTGTGGCATCACATGTTTAATATATATATTTAAGTCTGGAAACACATTCCTTTTTCCTCTAATTTTTAGTGAAAGAAGGAACTTGTTCCGCTACTGATTCCTTCTATTTTCTACCTTCATTGATACCAAACCGAGCAGGGAAAAAGTTAAGCCGATCTCGTTTTTCTAAAAACAAAAGAGATCAAAAAATAAATAAATAAAAAGCACAGCATAAAATAATAATAGTCAATATTTAAAGCAAAAAAGTGGGAAGAAATCTGGAAAAAAAAAGACTTAACCCTTTGTAACTCAACAGCTCCGATTTACGAAATATTTACGCGGATGTTAGAATACATCATATTAAGCGTGTAAAAAATAATGAAAAAATTAAGACCTCAAAATTTATTGATAAAAAGCATTGATTGAACATCTCCAATATCGTGAAATATAGCACAAAAATTCCAATATATTTAAAACTTCATGTGAAAAATTTTGAAAATGTTGTTTTTATGGTAACAAGGTCTCACACCACATTTTTCAATACCTCCTTAGCCAAATATACAATCAAGGGGATCGTTGTAAAAAAATTGTATATCCTGCAATTATGTCGTGGAACAATTCTTGCTAAACGCATTATAATATTGGCAGCTGCACCAAGACTTGGTTCCCCCGAGTTTGCAATATTTTCTTTACCTGAATTTAGTTCGATTTTATAGGTAAATCCACCTCATTATAGGATTGAATTTTCATGTATGTTGCAGATATGTAACGCGGTGATACAAAGAGTTAAAATTGTAATATTTTTCAAACTACTAAGTATTTTTATTTTATTTTTAAAAAGCTTATGTTACGTTCACAAATAAAAATTTAATAAAAAAGACCTTAACATTGATAGGTAGTAACTATTTATAGCAAAACGTGTGAGGAAAAAGCATTTAAAATTACAATAACTTTCAAACAATTAAGAATTTCTAAAAAAAATTAAAAATGCTTGCGCTAAGTTCCAGTATAGCATTGTCAACTCCTTAGTTGCATTTCTGCAACTGAAAAAGGAGGCAAGCGAGATATTTTTACAACAATAAATAATATTTGAACTTACTACTGAAAGTTAAATCCCCCTCTCATTGTTTTTCCTGTAAATTTTTCTATACACTGTCATAGTACCATGTTCCTAAGTCTTCTAGCGTTTGAGCAGCGAAATAAAATTAAGTTGAACACCCAAACCAGAGTATTTTATTATATTTTAATATAAAGAGATAGTATAATTTACAATTACATTTTTCATAGTACTTATTTCATTTAAAAAAAAATTCAGATTCTGAAGCAAACATAATCTTTTTATTAAAATTTCAAGCCAATGTCACAAAATAATTATGAGTAATGTACCATTACAAACAGACGACAATGTTACGAACACACAAATTTTCACACAATATTTAGTTACATTAATTATTCAGCTTTACTACACAATTAGCCTACACTTCAAATGATACATAAAAATTAAGTAGACATATAACATTTAACACAAATACTTAATAAAAGCAATTAAATGCTTTATCATTAGGCTGTTAAAAGTAATTAAAACAACTAAAGCTGTAGAAATAAGCTCTCTTAAATAAGGAATAGCCTCATTAAATGCAAAATAAAAATGACAAGAATAGAACAAATTATATATTGAACTAACTAATAAACAATAATCTATTAAATAAAGATTGTTTTATTAAAATATGCCATGGTTCATCCTTAAATGCAGAACTTTCTACTACACCATCTCATTGTTTCAGAAAAATAAATAACTATAATATATTTATTATTGCACAACTGAAAACACACAATAAAAAGTAAAACATTAAATTTTTATGTACAAAAATAAGTTTTATAAAACAGTAATCAATAAACAGTTCTAAATAGGCAGTATAGAAAATTTCTTATGTAGGAGTTTGACTTATTTCTACCCAACATATTAAAAACCTTAACTGCAACATATTAATATATATATAAAATAATATCCAGAAATGCAAAATTAGTCTAGGGAAAAATGATTTATTGCTAAATGATTTTATTATTCAGTTAAATATTCCTAATATGGATTAAACTATTCACAGTTGAAATTGATAATAAATTTAACCACGCTGGCCGCAGCAATCACATAGAAATAAAAGGGGGGGGAAATTTTTTTTTAATTGCTTAAAAGAAGATAATCTATCAAGAGAACATTTAGGAGTATTTAGCAGAAATTTCGTCAAAGAATACCTGTAATCGGTTGCAACTTAACTGCACATTAATCAGATATTTCTTCCCACAGAGTGCTTTACTTAAAATGCTGCTTAAATCATCGATAGTATTTTAATATTTGCCAGGAAAATAAATAAAAATAAGTTTGAAATTGAATCAGAGAATTAAAAAAAAATAATTTAAATGATTCCAGCTATTTAAATGCATTAATCTTTAATTTAAGCTCCCATTTTGAAATCTTTTCTGTATAATTTATATAAGAATGCAAGTTATTTCATATATTATATAAAAATTACTTTTTACATAACTTTTCTGAAAAATCAAGCAATACATTTGCATTGATAAAACATTACACTATTATCTAATTTTGCTTCCTGATAGTAGTAAAAATTAAATGGCACAACAACAGAATACCACTTTAAAGGTATAAATATTAAATAGTTAAAATTGAGAAAAATAGAAAAATCACACTTTTATACATCAAAGATCAACAAAAGAAATTTAAACCATTACAGGTTTTGCCATGGTTAGTTCCTGCAATGTTGCTAATTCTTTTTACCATCTCAATCAAAATAGAGTTTTAAAATTGAAAAAAAAATCATATAATTTATAATTAAGATGGTCTAAAATAGTTACAAGTATCTAAACATTTCTTTCGATTTACTGTTTTAAAATGTCAGCTATAAGTTGTGAGAGAGTTTTCTTATTTTAGTCCTAACATTCATTCTTAAAATTGATAAATGGGTTAGAAATAACGGGGGGGGGACCTAAATTAATGTTAGTATTAATTTATGCTTCATATATGAGAAAAATTAAATAACCAACTTATAAGTCAACAACCTCAATAGCTTTAAAAAAAATTAGAGCTCAACTTTACAATAACTAGAGCAGTGGTTAGGAACTAGAAATTAAAATGCAAGTTTAACCATAGCAGTAATTAGGAACAAGCAAATTCTATGCTTTAAATAAAATAAGTTGGTCGAAACCAAGTAAAAAGATGTGCTTTAACTTTTGTATAAAATGTCATTCCCAACAAATAGTTTGATTCACTAACAGTAATGTAAATATAAGTAAATAAAATAATCTAGTAGAAATATAGTTAAGATGTGTTATTGACTAGTATAGAGTTGCAACAATTTGTACAAAGTATAATTTTTGATTAAAAAAATGCAATCTAGATTATTTATTTTGTTTTTCAGATAACTAGAGAAAAAACTTTTAAACTTTTCTTTTCCGTCCAACATTGCATAAAATTGTAGAAATATCAACATCTCATCTATCACAAAATGTAATACATAAAATTGTAGTCAAGCAGCTAACACAATATGATTAATACAAATATATTATGTAATTTTGTTTACAAAAGAATATTGCAAAAATGTATGATTCACATCAGAGCACAATGGCTTCCTCTTCTGATCCAGAAACGACGCCTTCCTTTATCTTGCATTGGGGGGTGAGTTCTAAAGAAAAAATTTAGTTTAAAAACACCAAGCATGTTGCTTCAGTTACATGGGTATTTATGTATTGTCCTATCGATCATTTTCACCAACCTTATTTTAGTGACTTTTAAATTTATTCATATATAGTAATTGAATATAAAAATAAAAGAAAAAATAGACATGTACTGGGTTGCCACAGAAAAAAATGAACAAAACAGTTGCTTTTAGTAGCTTAAAACATGAAAATAGTAGCCAAAAACTATGAAAATAGTTGCCTAAATAAGAACCGAAATTCATCAAAAATATGACTAAAATTTTGTAAATGACTTAATTGTCATATACCATGATCCATTCAGTGAAGTTGGTGGCAAATATGATATATAAGCGTAAATGTCTATATATATAGATATATGAAAAGTGATTACACAAATTTGAAATTCACACATCGTAATATTGCATAATTTTTTTAAAATCATGCAGAATTTTGTAGAAATAATCATTAAAAAGGAGATCGAGAAATGAAATAGACTAGCAACGGAGCCTGCGCAGATTGAACGATTTAAAAAGTGAAGACTCAAATTTGCTACATTTTTTATTTTTTAAGAAAAAAAAAGTTCAGTGCGTCCAGAAACTATCTTGTGGGGTGTAAATTTTCCACCCAATTTATGCTTTAAAAAAAAACTCAGAAAGCACAGAAAAGTCTCCCAATAGTCTCCTTTTCCTGAAAATAGTTGCTTTTTTAGCCTTTTTAGGCAAAAAAAGTTGCCATAGTCGCCTCTTACCAAAAATAGTTGCATTTTAGTCGCCTGTGGCAACCATGCATGTAAAACTGAGAAAATATTTAAATTATTAAATATTTAAAATATTAAATTGAACCACTTCGAAATTTATTTTGACTCAAAACGAAATGCAAAATAATCAAAAAAATTTGCAGAAGAAAAAACATTCTCTACAAAAACAAATATGAATTGACTGACTAGCTTAGGCTTGTACAATACGTCATAATTCAAAATTGTTGCCAAAACAATATTTTGACGGTTGCTTTCAAATTAGATGAAAATGGTAGATGGGATAATATGTAAGTATCGTTAAATATACATTTTACTTTTTAAGAAAGGAAAAGAAAGAAGAAATGTGCTAAATACTACACAAAAGGTGTTTACAAAATGATAAACAAAAAATTTGAGAAGTTTACAGAGCAGAAAGAGTCTTTTGAGAGTAAATATACAATGAAAATTCATATTTTTATAGGCTTAACTAAAGAGATTTTAGTAGTGCAGAATATTTCAGGGATGGCCACTGATTTTATGGAAGAGTGACACATTCCTATCTGAAAAATAAAAATTATGGATGCTACTTCCAACAGTTGAAAAAAATATTTAGAGACTGAGTATGTGATTTATTATGCAAATATCTTTTATTTATTTTTTATTTCAGTCTAAGTAGTGATTAAAATTGTAATACTGAGCAATAACTTATGCAAACAATATTTTTTCACTTTATAAGCATAAAAAGGACATAACTAAATAACAACTGAGCAATAACTTATGCAAACAATATTTTTTCACTTTATAAGCATAAAAAGGACATAACTAAGTAACAACTGAGCAATAACTTATGCAAACAATATTCTTTTAACATTTTGAGCTTACAAATGATGTAACCAAATGATAGCTGTGGTATATTCAACATGTATGCTTAGAACAAGATAAAATTACACATATAATCTTTAGAACAACCTTTACTTAAATTAATTTTATATTTAAAAAAAAATGAAGGTTAAAATAAAAGTAGTTAATAAACTCAACTAACCGAATTATCCGTACAATCTCATGAAATGCAGTATCAACATTCAATGGTGGATCTTTGGCACTAGTCTCTATGTATGGAATCTGTAACAAAAATGTTTTTTATTATTTTTCCACATAAAATTGTGCAAAATACCTTTTTTAGTCTTTTAACTTCTTAAAATTATTTTTATTTTTAGCTTTTAATTTGAAATAATGAAAAATAAGTGAAATTGCATCATAAAATTTTGAAATTAATGACTACAAGTTTTTAAAAAACATAATGATTAAACAGCAAAAATTATCTAAAAAAATTATTAAATTATACTAAATACATTATTTTTCTAAATTATTAAAATCAAAGAGTTCATTTTGTATACAGCATACAACAGAATTGTGTTATTTGCAATGGGGAGCTAAATAATAATAATAAAAATAAATAATAATTTGATTATACCTTGAAACTAATTTGCTTTAAATATTTCTCCATAAAATATCATAAATAATGACAAATTATGCAAGTTAATTATTTCAGTTTTTTAACTTTTGAGATGTAAAAACAAATGTGTGTCTTAAAAATTTTTTAATAAATAAATAAAACTTACTTTCAATTCTTGGCATAAATCTTTACAATTCTCTTCTGAAACTTTACGCAAATGTACCAAATCAACTTTATTGGCAACAACTAACATAGGATATTGATCCCTAAAATAATAACAACATAAAGGCTTGAAAATCAATCTAAGAGACATGCATTGCTTTTCTAATAAATGTCAAAAATAATTGGAAAAAAAATAAACCAAATATATTGGCTACAACTAAAATAGGATCACTGCAATGGAATTAAAAATCAAAATAAAGCGTGCAATGTATATTATTTTAATAAACACACAACTAAAAATTTTAAATCTAGAAAATAGCCAGTGTTGGAAAATAACCAGTAAGGTAATTGTTTTCCCAAAACACTGTCCTTACTTAGATTTTTTCTTCCACATAATTCTTTAATATAACATTTCTCTTAGCTTTAAAAAAAAGAAATTCATTTTCCTGGCAACGATAAAAATACAACAGCAGTGTTAGATGAAAATATAANACAAAAAATATTATTTAGAGACTGAGTATGTGATTTATTATGCAAATATCTTTTATTTATTTTTTATTTCAGTCTAAGTAGTGATTAAAATTGTAATACTTAGCAATAACTTATGCAAACAATATTTTTTCACTTTATAAGCATAAAAAGGACATAACCAAATAATAACTGAGCAATAACTTATGCAAACAGTATTTTTTAACATTTTAAACTTACAAATGATGTAACCAAATGATAACTGGGGTATATTCAATATGTATGTTTAGAACAAGATAAAATTGCACATGATATTATCTATAGAGCAACCTTAACTTAAATTAATTTTATATTTAAAAAAAAATGAAGGTTAAAAAAAAGTAGTTAATAAACTGCAACTAACCGAATTATCCGTACAATCTCATGAAATGCAGTATCAACATTCAATGGTGGATCTTTGGCACTAGTCTCTATGTATGGAATCTGTAACAAAATTTTTTTTATTATTTTTCCACATAAATTGCACAAAATACCTTTTTTAGTCTCTTAACTTCTTAAAATTAGTTTTGTTTTTCGCTTATAATTTGAAATAATGAAAAATAAGTGAACTTATATCATAAAATTTTGAAATTAACGACTACAAGTTTTTAAAAAATATAATGACTAAACAGCAAAAATTATCTAAAAAAAATAATTAAATTATACTAAATACATTATTTTTCTAAATTATTAAAATCAAAGAGTTCATTCTGCATACAACATACAATAGAATTGTGTTATAAGCTAAATAATAATAATAATAATAAAAATAAATAATAATAATTAGATTATGCCTTGAAACTAATTTGCTTTAAATATTTCTCCATAAAATATCATAAATAATGACAAATTATGAAGTTTATTATTTCAGTTTTTTTAACTTTTGAGATGTAAAAACAAATTTATGTTTTAAAAAATAAAAAACTTACTTTCAATTCTTGGCATAAATCTTTACATTGCTCTTCTGAAACTTTACGCAAATGTACCAAATCAACTTTATTGGCAACAACTAACATAGGATATTGATCCCTAAAATAATAACAACATAAAGGCTTGAAAATCAATCTAAGAGACATGCATTGCTTTTCTAATAAATGTCAAAAATAATTGGAAAAAAAATAAACCAAATATATTGGCTACAACTAAAATAGGATCACTGCAATGGAATTAAAAATCAAAATAAAGCGTGCAATGTATATTATTTTAATAAACACACAACTAAAAATTTTAAATCTAGAAAATAGCCAGTGTTGGAAAATAACCAGTAAGGTAATTGTTTTCCCAAAACACTGTCCTTACTTAGATTTTTTCTTCCACATAATTCTTTAATATAACATTTCTCTTAGCTTTAAAAAAAAGAAATTCATTTTCCTGGCAACGATAAAAATACAACAGCAGTGTTAGATGAAAATATAACAATGAATACATAGTAGACGTATTTTCACCAGCTTTTGTAATCGACTTTATATCAATGTTAAAAATGTATAAAAATTATTAAGGGAAACACAACTTCTAGAACAAATGACAAAGAAGTTTGGAAACACAACTTCTAGATGCAAATAAACCCAAGTATAAACTCTCAAAACTTTTAAAATGTTAGAGGACAGCTAAATAAGTGATCAAAACATTGCACACACACCATTAACTATAACGTCATCATGATAAATAAAATTAACAGCAAGAAAAGAAAATTAAAATAGTTGCTAATACTCAAAATATTTCATGAAAGCCAAATAAATTTCTTCAAACAAAATTTCAAGGTCATGAAAAAATTGCGAAAAGGAAATAATTGTTGCATACTTCAGAAATAAAAATTTTTTTCAAAAAATTAAGGGTTCTAAAGAGACATTTTCATTCAAACATTTAAAAACTGCTATAATTCAGAATTAGTTAACATATCTTTTCATAGCAGATAAATTAAAGTGACTCTCATATATGCAACTGCAATAAGATTACAAAATTTTTCCCATCTTTCTTATTACAATACTATTTCTTCTAGTTCAATTTTTTTTTTATAAGTCAAAATAGATATGTTTACATTTTTTGAAATAGCAATCATAAATTAAGTTGTCATAAGATATTCAAAACATCAAAGCCTGAAGTGTACAATAGAAAGTGGGATATTGCTTAGTGAGTAATCTTTCAACTTGATGAAAAACAAAAAAATTTCGTGCATAAAAATATTAAAATATTTTTACAGTTTCCTTCAGATTTGATTTAAAAAAGAGTTGAGTATATTATCAACAGCGATATAATATAAATAGTGAGGTGAGTACCTATCTTTAACTCGAAGAATTTGAGTGACAAAGTGACGGATATTTTCAAAACTCTGCTTGTCGGTCACCGAGTATACAATTAGAAATCCATCTCCTTTCCTCATATATTGTTCTCTCATTGCACTAAATTCTTCTTGTCCTGCTGTATCCAAAACTGATATGGAATAACAAAAGAATAGTATAAATAAATGTATATACTCAGCATATTTTTTATTTTTTAAATTCAATATCATTCATGTGATAGTAATTTGGCAGTGTTGTTGAAACTACAGTAGGTAATACTGCATAAAAATATAACAAAAACTAACTAGAAATAATTAAAGTGAAACTTCTCGAGAACGACCACTCTTTGCACCACAGTAAAATGGTCATTAATGGAGGTTCTTAGAAGGGGTGACCTCCATTGACTTCAAAATGTTACAGAAGGTACATGATTTTTCGCAAACAAATGTATAAATCTTATCTGCAAATCAAAATTCAGCCTTAGACAAACGAAAAAATTAAATAAAAAATAAACAGAGGGTAAAATATACATATTTTTTTAATTTTAAATACATTGAATTAATATATTTTTGCATACAATGTAAGATAAACAATATTCCAAGGATCATCCGTGAGATTAGCCTATTTAGTTTCATATTTAACTCTACAGTAATTTGAATGAGTTTTAATTTCACTTTCCTAATAAAAGTAATTTTTTGAGCTAAAACATATTTATTTAGTAACATATTTAAAATAAATTTAATATATTTTAATATATATTTTTTTATTAACAGCAATATTTTTGGGACCAAATATATCATTGTAGAGGGATATATTGTTATATCGTGGGCCTGCATACTTCGGGGACACAATAAGTTTTTATTTTATTTTTAATGTTATATATGTATTAACTATAAATGTATTCTTAACTATGCAAAAAGTTAATTTGCAGAGTGTTAATTACGGTTAAATATTGAAAACAATTGAAATAAATTCAGAAAACAAGATCGTAAACATACCTGAAAACAGTTTTTATTGAAAGTAATCTGTTTTGTTTGTTTACTCATTTTTTTGTTACTGTCATTCATTTTTTTTGTTACTGTCAAATCAACCAACAAAGTATGCATTGAATCTAAAGCTCGAAAATGCTTTTTGTTTGTGAATCCCGCTTCACCAACCCTCTACAAAAAAAAATTTTTCTTTCAGGTGTAAATGTGATGCTTATGGTCATTTGTGACTCATGATTAGCTTTTAATATGAAGGAAATGAAATCAGATAGGAATGTTACACCAGTGACTTAACAGAAAAGGGAGGCAATTCTAAGATTGGAAGCTCTTGGGGTGGTCAGCAGTGAGTCTTCTCTTGTCAGAAAAGATGGAAAAAATGGCAAAAGATGAAAAAAAAAATTTTTTTACATTATTTAGAAACCAATAATAATAAGAAAAAATAAAGTTGAAATTTGGGAAAAAATCGTTTTGCAGGGGATTATTGCTTCAGAGAATATCGTAATATTGAGAGGAGCAAGACATTAACAAGTTCGTCGGGGCGACGAAACATAATCGTAATAAAGAGAGGTATTGTTGTATGGGATATCATAGTATAGAGAGTTCACTGTATACACATATATATTATTTTTAAATGCATTATTACAATAAATTTAATCTTGACTCCAAAATATTCAATCAGAAACATCTTCTGACTGATAACTGAATTTTTATCAAATTGGTAATCAATTACAGTGTTTCTCGCCATGCATATTTAGAAGGGCAGCCCACTCTGCCTGCCCTTTGATCCCCATAAAAAGCAACCTCTTTTCTTTATAAAAAAATCTTTATTCTTTAAAATAACTGTCTTTTTTATTTACATTCCATTTTTTACAAAAAAATAAATAATTCATTGTTTCAATAATTACACACTTGTAAAATTATCTGTGTTTATAAACTTAATTTGGATTATTACAAATATTTACTTTGTTAGAATTATTTTCAACAGGTTACATTTTTTTAACTTTCTCTTTTTTCGGGAGGGGGGAATATATTAATAAATTTTTTACGTAATTTTAAAAAAATACTTTTTTAAAGAAATTGTTTTCAGTTCAATTTATAAAAAGAGAAAGCTTTCGAGCTGCTAATTATTATCTTTTTTTTTAGTTTACGTGTTTTTTAATAAAAATAAATCCTTGTCCTTCAAAATAACTGTCTTTTTTATTTATATTCCATTTTTTACAACAAAAAAATAATAATTCATTGTTTAAATAATAGTTACACACTTGTAAAATTATCTGTGTTTATAGATAAATCCTTTTATATGTGTGTTATAGATAAATTGTTTAAAGAAATTGCATTTTATCTGCATTATTAAGCCAGTATTTTATTATAACTTTCAATTCAATTTATAAGAAGAAAAAGCTTTCGAGCTGCTAATTATTATCTTTTTTTTAGTTTACGTGTTTTTTGAAAAAACAGACATGCACGGAATGGTCTTTTAGAATATTTTTTAATTCTTTTTTATTAACTACAAATTTTTCTCTTATTTTGATAATGAGTGAGAATTACCTACTTTTTGAAATATGCACAGAAAATAGTATAAGAGTGTAATTTAAAAATTGTTGAGGATCAAATTCAGTTATTACATAATCTAACAAATTTAGATAAATTTTTCACTGTGTTAAGTGAGTGCCTTTTAAAACTCAAACAACCCTTTTCAGTGCAGAAGCAACCTGCTCTTTTTTATCCCTAAGGTGAACTCTGATAATCATAGTAATTGTTCTTCATAATTATGAAAAGTTATAATTATAAGTGAATTAATAATTTCGAAAAATGACAAACATCAAACAAGAACAAAAAGCAAAATAAAAATTGTCACATATACATATGAATGAAAACTAATCTTTTAATCTGTTCAGGTTCAACTCTTATACATATTAAAGAGCATATTTACGCACTAATATGTGATGTAACACAAAAGTACCGATCATCAAGATCACATTCATCAGTTCAGATCACGATCATTAACAACAAGAGTAAAAAAATATAGTCTCATCTGTGATACTGTAGGCCATGAAGCGAAATCGCTTGATAATGTATATCTGATTGCTGTATCGAACAGGTCATGTAAATAATTCAAATGTTTAATGGGGTAAATACTATCTAAAATGCACACCTGGACATAAAATATGAAAATAGAAGATAAATCATGTTTTTTTTTAAATATTTAAATTGTATAAAAAAATCTTATAAACAAACTGTTCAATTGGAACTTTTCCAATTGTTTATTATCTCATATAAAAATGCATAATAATATTTAAAATATTGAATAATTAAAAACGTTAATAAAATAAGATAAAATACCATCTAATATGCACCACTGGCCATCAACTTCAGTATGTGAGCGATAAGAATCTTCTATTGTAGGATCATAATCTTGAACAAATAATTTCTGAATAAATTGTATAGTTAGAGCTGATTTTCCAACACCTCCATCGCCGACAACAACCAACATATACTTAGTCAGATTATCATTAGGTGGAGTCGACATTTTTTTTGTTAGGATACAATTGATGTAGCAAAATTATCCTAGATTACCTAAATGATAATATTAAAAAAATAAGAAGACATGCAAAATATGTATGCAAAAGTATAAATTTTGATTTATAAATGCTATAATAATTTAACTTTAAGGCTATAAATGAACACTCCTCATGAGAATCTTCTTCAGCATAACTTTATTACATTTAATTATTTATTTATTATCAGAGTTATGAAATAAAATACCCTTAAAAAAATAGTTCAGATACTAAAACATTTTTAAATGTGACATATACCTAATTTAATGCTAGATTGATATTAAATAATTTTATTTTTCATAATATTCATTAAAGTGATTTTTAAATATTTTTTTATAAAATTAAAGGCTTCATTGTTGAATTCATATTTATTTTTCTTTCCCTGTGGGCGTCACTGGCGACGGTGATGATGAGTATGTGTCTCCCTGAATAATTAGAAATCTCCATATGCTGATATGCTCGCATTTTAGAAGAGAAAAAAAAAACATGTCTTTATGATTTTGCAAGTCGTCAGCACATAAATTTAAAAAAATAATATTTTAAAATTGTGAAATTAGTGACAGTAACTATCCAAAAAAAAGATTCAATTGACGAAGTTCAAAAGAGAAATTCACAGGTATTTACAACAAAATCACACAAACCAGACTCTTAAAAAAAATGCGGCATTCAAATATGTGTTTCGAGATTTAGGTGTTTCAATAAATAATATTGTCGTAAAAATATTAGATTTTAAAATTTATGTTTATGTCAATAGCAGTAACTGTCAAAAAAAGTATACAAACAGTGCACTAAAAAGTAAATACTTTAACGAACAATTCAAATTTCTAAAATTGCATGAAATATAGTGGGGTCTAAGAAGATCATATCACAAATCAATAGCAATAATTGAAAGGAAAAAAAACTACATGAATCTCTGGTACAATTAGTGTATATTGAGTGCATCAATACAATAGAATATTACCTGTCATAATATGTAATCAAAAATACTAAATTAAAAAGTCCATGCAAATCATCAGCAAAATTTGCCAAGAAGTTGAAGATTCAATTAAGTGAGAACATAAACTTCCTATTCACGGAATTCTGCATATTAGAGGGATAACCACATGCTCACATAAGCAATTCTGCATAAAAAGTACACAGAAAAAAAAAACTTTGACTATTGTAAGAGAGAAAAAAATGCACTAAACAATTGGAAGATTGGGGTCAAAGGTCAGAAAATTTTCCAAAAAAAAAAAAAAGCTAAACTGAGGGTGAATGTTGCATGCTATGAATATCTAACCTATACAGAGAACGAAGAGCGAAAGATCAAGATTAAAGATTACAGATGAGCACAAGCATTTCTTCCCCCTCTAAGACTAGAGAAAGGAAATCTTTTAAAAATTCTGAAAAAGATAAAAACATTTTTCAAAAAATACCACAGAGAAGTAAACTAAATTTTATTGTTAACCAAATGAAAAAATCTTTTTACAAGAGCTTTGTAACAAAGAACACCAATGTCATCACGATTCTGCCACAGTGCTGTTCACATTCACTAGAAAGGCCAAAGAGGTTTTAAACTTGCAATATTATTTTCTTAAAAAAAAAATATGTAGAGGTTAGTTTGTTAGGTGGCTGAAAGTTATATTTTTTCAAGTTGCTCCTTATAAGTGATATTTATTTTATTGCTGGCTACTGCCTAGAAGTTGCCAAAATTTGTAAATTATATCAGCATTAATATAGAAAAAGAATATTTATAAATTAATGACTGATATTTACATTGCCTTATTAAATATCTCTCATTTTAGTTTAATAATTTACTGTGCATGTATAAAGTATCCTCACATCTTCCTTTGCAACATTAGACAGCAATATTACGTAATTTTAAAAATTTAATTCGATGAAACTGACTGAAAGCTGTAATAGATTTGAATTTATAAAGAGAAACTTCACAAAATAAACTAGTAATATTTTAGATTCATAACATAAACCAAAAGAAAAATTTTAATTACAATCCAAAATATATAACTTAATAATTATTTTCAGTTTACCTTTATATTTAAAAATTATTTTTTCTTATGTTTCCATAAAAACTAAGTAATTCGAAATTTAACTGGAGTCAAGTAATGGATATCCTATTTCCTGTTTATCTGCAAGAGAAAAATAATTAAAATTTCATATGGTGTAAACTTATGAATAATAATTTTAAAAAAAACTTAAACCAGTATATTTTAATTTCTTTTCCAAAAAACGACAATTACTTTATTAAAATACATTTATATAATTCAATTAAATTGAAACTAAGGCCTCAATTATTGCTCCTGTTTTAAGTTAACAGTTGTAAAAAACACCCGTTATAAAATTTTCATCCGAATTATGATTTTGTTTATAATTGATAACGATAAGTGAAAAATTTAGTAAATAAGTAACAAATTACTATAGCAGATGACACTCATCATCGACATTAAAATCTCAAACCAGAGACATGTTTACATATTAGCAGGAAACTCGTGATATCGATTACATATCGAAATGGTAATCGATTACAAAACTAGAAACTTAACCCAGTAAAAAATTTTAATTATCTAAATTTTTTTCAATTGAATTGTTATGCTCTCAATATAATTTCCTCAAGTCTTTTTTTTCCTTTAAATTATCCCTTATAAATAAAAAAATAAAATTACCAGTCATTTGAAAATTGGCAACAAACAAAACATTTTGACAGACTTCTTTTTATACGTCATCTTTCGAAGCCGGTTGACTTCCAAATCCAAAACCAAGTTAAAGGGTTTATCTTGCAAAGTTTTTGCAATTGTTATTTATAAAATGCTGTGAATTTTTTTCCTTTTTCTTAATTGATTCCTTGTTTTTGTGAGATCGTTTTCTTTCATTCAAAATGCTGCATATTCGAAGCGCCTCTCTATTTTGTAGTGTTTTGATATCAATGCTTATTTTATGTATGAGTGAAGATTTACTTGAAGATGGTTTGTAACACTTAAGTGCTATGTTTTCTTTTATCAAAAGCAATTAACGGTTTGAAAATTCATAACATTAATCAAGCTTTATGTAATTTTTCTGTCTAGTCTCTTAAATTTATAAAAAGATCTTCTTTTGTGAGAACTTAGTGTGATAAATTTGTTATTTGTGTTGTATTGGTTATGACTATTGTATTCTACTGTTTGATTATTTATTAAACCGACTGGTATTCAAGCAGACTTATTATTCTAAAATTTATTATGGGCTTATATTTGTTTTCAGACATAGTATAAGCTTTAAATAAATAATCCCACGAAACTGAAGCAGTAAGACATTACCTGATTAAAAGCTTCTTTTGATACAAAAATATATTAAAAGTAAATAACAGTTGACATATTTAAAGTGCTTCTAACAAAGGTATCTGTCCATTTTAAAGATTTCCGAAACATGAATTAAAAGAAACCCAAATGATTTAAATTATAAAATGTAAGCTTTACATTTTCCTCTCAATATAACATCATATCCAATAGTGTCACATCTATCACAAGGCTGACTTTAAATATCCTTATTGGATTAATGTATCATATTTTAGAACCTCTTTGCCTTGGAGAGGGGATAACAGTCTGAGATTTTAGTGGTTTACCTCTCATTGTAACGTCTCCTTGAAATTGCAAAATATCTAGTCAAAAAAACATAAACGCTATGAAATCCTGATAAGTTATTCAAGGTAAGACAGAAATTAAAATCACCATCTAACCTGCTTGATTTTGACTGTCTGAAAAAAAAGTTTGAGACAGTGAAAGGATACTAGAAAGATTAAATATTAGACAAACGAAACTGGTTTTCAATCCAACTTTCCTCAATAGAAATTAGCCAGATTTTCAAATTACATTTGTTTTTTTCTATCAAAAAAATTATAATACGATTAACAATTTGCATAATTTTTCACATTATATTTTATTTATAACCGCCGTTTAAAAACTGACCCTATTTTGAGTTAACAATTACTAATATTCAATTCTACAACCTTGTAATTTTGGCTCTAATCCAGAATATAAAAGCACTCCTGGTTTAAGTATTGGGGAAAATTAGATTTCGTAGAGGACTTTTTGACGGAACTATCCTTCATTTGCTTTTCATGGAGAGGAGAGCTACATAAACCTACCATGGTTACCCTGATTTCAAGGGGATTCGAACGTGGTGCACCTCATTGAATATCAATAACATTCTAGAAGTAACAGATCATTCATTCAAATAAGGATTGTAATAATTTTTTAGGCCATAATTATACCTTAATATATAAATTTTCAATGCGATCTGACAACTTAGCATAACTATTAGGAAGCAATTTTATATATTACTAACAGCAAAAATTTTTGCAATTAACAGTATTTCAAAAATCGAAATAATAATAACTTTTTTTTTTTTTAAGTTTTATAAATGTTAAATTCCTTTAGGCTTCAAAATGACTTTCTTCTAATTTAAAGTTTTTTAAGAATTGAAATTCAATATTTTTTAATCAAATATAAAGATTAGAAGATGACTTATTTAAATGGATATTAGGAAGGACTATATAATAACTTTTCATTGATCTGCTATGTTATGAAAACTGTAAATTAAAAAATGTGCTAAGAAATTAAAATTATGTAGTTTCTAATTCCTTTTTTATCTTATATTATTGATTGTGTATTAAGGCACTGCAAATAAATTTTGCCTTTGTCCTTGTTTTTGTTAAGCCGATCCTGTTGATCAATAATAAAGGTTTGAAATTAAGTTTTTTATAATATTTAATATGAGAGATTTTAATTGGATTAATCTTTGTGGAGATGTAAAATTATTGTTGAAATAAGTAAATGATCAAAAATCACAGGTTGAATGGAATCAGTAATCTCTTAAGTTATCAAAATTTTACCTCGAAAGCAAATGAAATCTGATTTTACCAAATCGTTAGCAAAAAAAAATTAAATTTATATAGTGCAAATTAATAACTAGTCACAATTAAGTTCTCAATTAATGTGGTAGCCTATTCAGGGGTCTGTCCAGGCCGAATTTACTACCGTTTAGCGGTACCTTCACAAATTCAACTTTAGGAAAATCGGTAGTTTCACAAATTCACCTTTAGGAAAAATGGTAGTTTCACAAAATACTTTTTCTTAAAATTTTATTTTTTCATCCCTTACAAAACAATAAATACATATTTTTGTGTTGATTTTTTAATATAATTTGTAATTTTTCACAAATTATGTCTAAATTTTCACAAAATAGGTACCTCTCAGAAAAACCTAGACAGACCCCTGCTATTATAATGGAAACCAACACGAAGATATGTAAACATCCATGCAACTTGAAATATTTCAAAATTAACTTTTCAAGTTTCAATTTAGCAGTTTTTCTTTCTTTGTTTCAAAACAATTTTATATTTGTTGTTTCTATCATTACCTCACTAGATGGGAAAAAAAGACATACTTTACTAATGTTATAATCTACTTTTAGATATACCTGTAGTTGAAGGTGATGGTGGTATTATTAAAACTGCTGTAGAAGGGGATGTGCTGATTTTAACTAAGGAAAATTTTGATATTCAAGTATCTTCTAAAGATATTATGCTCGTAGAATTCTATGCACCATGGTAAAAATTTCATTTGTTAATAATTCTTTTGTTTTGCATAAAAGTTTCTTGAATTTATAAAAATCATAAAGGTGATTTCGTTAAAAACAAGTTTTATACTTTTTTATCACAAACCTTAACTATGTGTTAAAACAAAGATGTAAGGACTAGAAGTGAGAAAGTATAAAAATCGATGTGGTTTATAGACAATCGCAGTTTATAGAATTATGTTATATAAATCTTGTATTGTATTTCATTGATTAACGTAGTACACAGTTTTTCAAATATATTAATGATGTACTGAGTTCTCCTTGGGAATAAAAAGGGCAGAGCACTTCCTCACAGAGAAAGTCAGTTTTGAGTTTTGAAAGAGCACTCACTTAACACTGTAAAAAGTTATCAAAATGTATATTATGTCATAATTTAATTTATCCTCAACAATTTTTTAACTACCCTCTTATACTATTTTATGTGTGTATTTCAGAAAAGTAATTCTCACTCATTATCAAAATAAAAGAAGAATTTGCATTTATAAAAACAATTTAAACTAAAAAATGTTTTTAAAAAATGAACCTTTAAAATCACTTAAAAAATCAATATGCTCCTCAAAAAAAAAGAAACTTGTAAAAATTATATCAGTTGTGAATAATTCTAACATAATAAATATTTGTAATAGTAATCGGAATTAAACCTATAAACACAGATAATTTTACCACTATGTAATTATTATTTAAGCATTGAATTAATTTTTTTTTTAGATGAAATATGAATAAAAAGGTAGTGTTCTTAAGGGAATGCGGTTTATTTTTACGGAAAGGGCAAAGAAAGCACATCAAAAGGCAGGACGGAAGGATGGCCCTTTTGAAAACGCTTAGGAAGAACAATGGATTATATATATTATGATTATAATTATCAAATATATTATTTATTAACAGTTTTAATGCCGGCCGAGTGATTAGCGTGCCTTACTGCGAAGCCATAGGCTGCCGGTTCGAATCCCACTCTGGGCATGTATGTTTTTCTCTCTCTTTGTGCTGTCCTCTATTGTGTGTGTGTATGATATGTGAATGTGGCCCACCCTATAAACGGGTTTGTGGCGTGGGCAATGCTGCTCGTCTCCGTGACTTTGGTTCACAGGTGCCCACTGGGTAATGCGAAATGAGCAACAATTCTGGCATAGTATAGGCAAAGATTCAAATTCAGTGCCTGCCATTGGGGAAAAAAAGTTAACAGTTTTAATATAGTTTAACTTATAAATTCAATTAGGTCAAGGATTGTTCAAAAAATTTTAATAATAAAATAAATACAAATAACTTGATGTAAATTTTTAATTTTATTAAGAATATATGCATTAGCATAAGCTATGTTTAAAGAAATCTTCTACAGCAAAAGTAATCTATAAGAAGAAAAAAAATAATTAAGATTTGTAGTGATAAGTTTTAAAACAAATTCATTGTAAACTGAAAATATTAAGTCCCATAATATGTATGTTTTTCATAGGTGTGGTCACTGTAAAGCTCTTGAACCAGAATATGCGAAAGCTGCAAAAATATTGAAAGAGGAAGCAAGTTCCATTTATCTGGCAAAAGTGGATGCAACCACTGAAGCAGAACTAGCATCTCGGTTTGATGTATCTGGTTACCCAACTATGTTCATATTTAAAAAAGGAGTGAAGGTTCCTTATGATGGCCCACGTACTGCTTTAGGTAACTAATTGATAGAATTGTCAATGTGATAATATGATAATAATAGATTTTTTAATCTTTTAATTATATATGTAACTATGTGTTTTGTTATATATGTAACTATGTATTTATTTTAATTCTAATTTCACTTTTTTATCAGAACTTTATTTCATTTTTATAATTCAGTTTGAATAAAATATTGAAGCTAAATATTAATGTGCAAACTTAATAAAAACCATCTATGGTAAAATCGATTTCTTACTATCTAGCTCCTTTTTCAAAACTTAAGTCTAATTGTCAAAATGATGGTGATAGGAATAATAGGGATTAATTTGTTTCTTGTGTTTGAATGATTTGTTTATTTTATGTAGTTTATGATATTAAAATAATATTCCACTCTTCTTGCTGGTCAAAATACATAATTTTATCTAAGCCATTTAACAGAGCATCTTCTTTTTGCTCACTACAAAATAATCTTACGAATGAAAAGACAAAAAAGAGAATAGTGCTCACATCTGATAGGAAATAGCAGGTTCATTTTAATGTTTTTGTATTGCTTAGCTGTTAAGATTACCAGGCAGATAAAATGCTCACATCACAAAAAGGCATTAGCCAAGAGTTTCAAGTCTTTCCTTTCTCCTCGATAACAATGTCAAGAATTTCCCCCCAAAAGTTAAAACAAAACTTTTGCATTAGGCTAGGGAAAGGAGAAATTTTTTTTTTGCTAAAGTACTTTTAAACTTTAAAAGCCTTAAATGCTTTGAGTCCTTTTCCTAAAAAGCTTTCAAACCTGAAAATATATAAAATAAGATGACAAAAATTTTGAATATGCATTAGTAATCTTGACTATATTTAATGTATCACAAAATATATTTATGGGGAAAAAATGCAGAAACACCTGCTTAAAAATATAGCAGTTTATATTTTAATGATATACTACAGCTATAATGAAGAATTTTCAGTGTCCTCAACTAATAATTGAGCCTTTAAGCTTTCTGTTGTTTTTCAATTTTCAAGTAAATTTTAATGCAATACTTAATTTGCATGTAATTTATAAAAAATTCTCTTATCTATTTGATTTGAATAATTTGAGAATAATTATTTATTAGGAATTGTTGAGTACATGAAAGAAAGATCAGATCCTAACTGGAAGCCACCACCAGAGGCTGTTATTACTTTAAACAAAGAAAATTTTGAAGATATTGTTAGCAATGCTGCTATAATATTAGTAGAATTTTATGCACCTTGGTAAGTTTAGTTATTCATTGTTTGAATCCATCTTATTTGAAATTTTGGTACTTTTTGGTTAGCTATGAGCAAATCCTGCAACTATTTTGACTCTTTAATTTTATATAAATATATCAGAGCCTGAAATTTTAACTATAAAAATACTATCCAGACAAAAATTTACTCTCCTCTATTTAACATTTATGAAAAATAACAAGTTTTGAAAAAATAATTGATGTAGTATGAAGATTTTTGTGGTGATCGAAATCATTAAAAAAATAAAGAAAACTTAAAAATCTAAACATATTTATTGCAATAGTATTTATTCAAAATATGGCTGTCTTAAGGTTTCAATGTTTCCAGAAATAATGGTTTTGGAAATTAAAAGTGGGTGACTTTTTTCTTTCAAATGGAAGGAAGTTGCTGTTACTTGATAAGTTAATATAAAATAAACATAAGTTAAAGTCAGTAGTTTAGGTCCAAAAAGTATTGTGATACAGTAATTCCTAATCCCCTAAATCCACCTTTTCTTTGCTGATACTTAGACCAACTGACCAGATTTGGTCTCTCAGATTTTGATGTCCTCTAATAAGGATTGTTCCTACCCTCTTGTTATTGTTCTCCTAGGTGATGCATATTTCTAACAAGCCCCTCTATGACTCAGTCCTGCTGTGTGATTTCTGACACATTAATTTTTGGACAACTGAGTTGTTCTCGTTTGTGATAATACTTCATTGTGATATACAATTGCAATAATACTTCATTTCACTACATACAAGCAGGTGACTTATAAAAATGTTCTTTTCGTTTTCATATGTTTATGGTATTGGAAGGGAAAATTCTTTGCTTTGAGGTAAGGTATGTATGGAAGTAACATTTGGTATAGGAAACATTTGTTTCTCTTCCACCCCAGTTTTTTATTGCAGTTTTACCCCTGTTAAAATTCCAACCTTAGTATATTTCATTTTCCAAATGCTCAGACTTTTTATTATTCCCTTGCATTCCTGATAGTAAAATTATTTTCTTATTTCAAACTTTAATCAACTTTGTTTTTTTAACTTGCTTCAAATTTTAAGATCTGACTCTTTCAACAGGTGTGGCCATTGCAAGCAATTAGCACCAGAGTATGAAAGAGCTGCTAAAGTGCTTAAAAGTTCTGTTCCACCTGTCCCATTAGCGAAAATAGATGGTATTGAAGAGAAGGAATTGGCAGAAAAGTATGAAGCTAGAGGCTGGCCAACGCTTATGATTTTCCGAAAAGGACGCAAATATGATTATGAAGGACCTAGAGATGAATCTGGTATTTAATAGTCAATCTATGGGTCATATTTCTCTTTTCTTAATTAGTATTCATTATTGCTTGTTAATAATCCAGTTATATTTATACTTTATTAAAGTTTCAGTTTCCAAACTTTTTTATTGCTTAAAGTAATATATGTAACAATGATAATTGGAAGAAGAAAACTTCTTTTGTACAGCTATATATTTATATCTTCTTTATTGTTATATTTTTGTTAACATTTGCTGATACATCTGAATATTTTTCATATTATTTCAAGTGCATGTTTTTCATATTATTTATAATAGCTTTCATCTATAGAATTTTGACTACAAGCTTATATTATTTCTTCTGATATTTTTTAGTTATTCATTTTTATATAACCGATTTTGGTAAATAAATATTAGATTTCTAAATTATAACAATTTTAAAGCCAGTTTGTTAAAAAAAAATGGATGAATTCATTTTTATTTGCTAGTGAACTATCGTTTCAACCCCTAAGAGTTATCTGGGATAATATGAGGTAAAAAAAAATGAAGTCCACCACTCAAAGCTATTGCAACAGTAACAGAAATAAAGTAAAAGATTATAAATAGCATATCCGTTCATAAAAATTAGCTTCATTGACAAAAATAGATATACAAATATGCATGGCTCTTAATTAGGTGATGTCCACTGCTGATTTTTTAATAATTACTTTCAAATATAACTTTTGTATCTAAAAATTTAATTTGTTTATATATTTTTAGGCATTGTCAATTACATGAAAGAACAGGCCAAGCCACCAAGCCAAGAAGTTAAATCTGTCAAAGATCTAAAAAAATCAATTGGGAAAATTGATACTACAATAGTTGGATATTTTGATTCTGAAACAGAATCTTTTTATGAAAATTATGTCGAAGCAGGTATATGATTATTTATAAAAAATAATTAACTTTGTCATACAAATATTGTTTTTTTTCCTCCCTTTTATTTACTTAAATGCAAATCTCTTTTAATACAAATTTTTCAGAACAGTACCTATACTTTTTTCTATAGTAAACTAAGTTTTTTTTTCAACTGCGATTATTTGAAAATATAGAAATCTTGTTATATTTTTTATAAATATCTTTTTATATATTATATTATTTATTGCATTTCATTATAAATTATTTTTCTTTCAAATTTTAAATTCGAATAAATTTTCTTATTTCGATTGATTGCGTTTTAAATTCTAACTCAAGCAATTTCATCCACATATTTTTTATCAACATATTTATTTTTATGTTTGTAACAATTTTCTTGCTTTATAACTAGAACCTGAAATTGAAATCAAAACAAATACATGTTTCTGTCTATTTAGTTTCTTTTTCTTTCTTAAAGGCATTGTTCAGATCTTTACATATATATATATACACAGTCCAGTCACATTAATGTGACCACCACCTACTTTCGACGTCAACGTGAAATAACCACTCACAGAGTGCAGGTGGCAGCACATTACAGTGTAGTGTATATATTGGATGTCCTAGGGCATCGAAAAGCATTTCAGTCGTTGGCGCAATGCAGAAATTTAGCGATTTATCCGACGTCCAAAAGGGCATGATTATTGGCTTTCGGGCCAAGGGTGGAAGCATTTCGGAAACGACTGATTTTGTGAACTGTTCGCGTGCCGCCGTGATAAAAGCATACCATGCATGGCAAAATGGCACTATGCAAAACAAACGGCGTGGCACATGTGCACCACGGGCCAAAGATGGCAGAGGCAAACGAAGGCTGCGGAAATGCGTTCAGGCGAATAAACGTGCAACTGTTGAGCAACTGACCGTCCAGATGAACCAAGGGGCTACCAAAAGTGTATCCTCAACAACTGTTCAGCGAACGTTGCTGCGCATGGGCCTCCGCAGCAGACGCCTGGTTAATGCACCTATGCTGCTGTTCATCGGTGACAAAGGCTGGAATTTGCACGCCAGTACCGCAACTAGACGTCCACAGAGTGGCAACAGGTGGATTTTTCCGATGAATCACATTTTATGCTCCAGGGGACAGATGGAAGTTGGCGTATACGGCGTAAAACGTCTGAAAGCAAACACCCTGCAACAATTGCCGGAAGGCTGCAGGCTGGAAGAGGGAGCGTTATGGTTTGGGGAATGTTTTCCTGACATTCACTGGGTGCACTCATCATTGTAGAAAGCACGATGCGGACCATGTCCACCCCTGCATGCAAATGATTTTTCCTCAGAATGATGGCATCTACCACCAGGACAATGCGAGGTGTCATACAGCTCGCAGTGCATGTGCGTGGTTCGAAGAGCACCAGGATGAGTTTACCGTACTCCCCTGGCCAACAAACTCACCGGATTTGAACCCAATCGAGAATCTGTGGGACCACCTCGATCGGGTTGTTCGGGCCATAGATCCTCAACCGCGTATTCTAGCGCAGCTGGCCACGGCACTGGAGTCGGCATGGCTCAACATCCCAGTGAACACTTTCAGAAACCTAATTGACTTTCTTCCTGCACGTTTCATAGCGGTCCGCTCAGCCAAAGGTGGTTATTCTGGCGTTTGACAGGTGGTCACATTAATGTGACTGGACTGTGTATATAGATAAATAGATAGATGTATGTTATGTTATACATAATATTACCTATAGTATTTCAAGTAGTTTCATAACTTATATTGCTTCTAGTAGTAAACAACAACAAAAAAAAGGAATTGAAATTGCCATTCAAGAAATCTCTTCCTTACCGCGGTTTTTAAATGAAATTCTCTTTGAGTTATATGAAATATTAGTCATAAATCAATTGACTTGTATCAGACAGTCTAAAAAATACTCTTTCATACTAAAATATAGTTCTTTCCCCTGTTATTTTATAGCTTATTCTATACCTGATTTATAAACATATTTTTATGAGAAATATAAATTATCAAAAAAAGTTGTTTCTAAAAAATTTTAAATATTTTTTGATGAGTTGGGGCATTTTTTTTAATCTTAGCCTTAATTATTTCTTTTAACTTCCAAATTAGATGCTAATATTTTGTAAAACTCTTAAATTTATTAAAAAGTATTTTCATTGGAAATTTGCAAATTACCAAAAATATAGATTTGAAAAAAATACATATTATCTTAGTTAATAGATATATAATCATTCGTTATCCTTCTAGAAATCATAATAATGTTCTCGTTTATAGTTAATCATTTTCCTTTCAAAATTTTTCAATAATTGTTATTTTAAAAGTTTTAAATTACACTTTATTGAAGAAATTTTAGAACTGTGCATACTGTCTAATTATGTAAAAATAAAAATAAAATGAATTTTTTAAGCTTTTCTTTCTGTATAACAAAAAACTTTTTTTTTACTTAAAATGTGTGGTTTTATTTGTTGTTTCAATTATTTAGGAATTTGTTGTTAATACTTGTTATTTTTCAGCAAATTCTCTAAGAAGCAAGTTTACATTCCTACATTCATTTAGCAAAGATGTACTAAAGTATTCTGGCTCTGAAAAGCAAAAGATTATTTTGTATAAACCAGAATTGTTTTCTTCAGAATTTGAGAAAAAACAATTTGAGTTAGATGATGTAAGTAGGCGAGACATTGTAAAATTTTTGCTTTGTCAATTCATTTTTTCTCTTGTTTTAAAATTATATTAACCGTTTCCTCTCTAACTTCTGATTAAAGTTTCTTTTAAAAATACTTTAATAACAATAATAATAAATTCGACTTCATTATAATGTAATTTTTTACCCTTTTTATTTTCAAACATTCGTTTTTGTAATTATTAAGAAAGTTAAAAAATTAACTTTAAATATATGCCCATGATCTTATAATTTGTTTCGTAATATCTTTGTAACATACTGATTTCATCATTATTTTGTTTAGATTAATTCTTCTCCTGGTGATATATCAAAATTTATTAAAGATCATGCCTTACCATTAGTTGGAGAGCGAAGTCATAAAAGCATGTGGAAATACCAAAACAAATATCCTATTGTTGTTGTATATTATGATGTTGATTTTGGTTTTGATTATAGAAAACGTAAGTGGAGACTTTTTTTCTAGTTATCTTGTGATAAATAATATATCGATTTATAAAACTTTGCTAAATGTACTTCTTTACTACAATTTCAAATTGCTAATTGTTAAGTTACTTTTTTATTAATATCTAAAAAGCAAAATCAGAAAAGTGTATTTATTAACAAAGCTAAGCGTTTTAATTGTAAAAATTTGTATTGTGCAATTTTAAAATATTCTGAAAATGCATCATGATAACTATATTAATTTCCTGAAATGAGTAGGTTTTTTAGTAAACCGATAATGTGATTGCAAACGTTTGTGCCCAATATGATTTGTACAAAGAAATATATATATACAGTACAGCCTCGAAAATCCAGGTTTCTAAAATTTGAAAATCTCTTAAATCTGGACTCTGATTTCCGTTTCATTAGAAAAAAATGTTCTAAATCAGTTTCAAAAAAAAGAAAAGATACGCTGTAAATAAAAATTTAAATGTAAAGGCTCAAATCCGCAACTCTTCTTGAGCAAGGAAGCAGTGGATGAAGAGGTGGGGATGGGGACTGAATGAAAGTGCATAGCTGATAAGGAAGTTCCAGTCATTCTTATCAGCGCTGTATAAAGAAGGAATGCAGGAGGAGAAACTCTCCTACCACCTTGTTTTTCCACCATGTAAAGAAAGAAAGCTAGTTCTTTCTTAATCTTGAAGCTTAGGAGGCTGGGACAAATTCTTTCATCTCCCAGCCTAGGATTAGTATTAGCTGTTACAGTCTAATCCAATTCCAATCTAGACGCATCTGTTTCTGTTATAAGTTGATCGTTTTGAATTCAGCTGGAGTTTTAAGCCATTGTTTTTAGTTTTAATTGCTAACATTGTTATCTAAACGATCAGTTATGGGGAATAATGACAAAAGTTCGAAGATGAGAAAGCATAATACGCTTACAATTTTTTAAAAAGTAGAATTACTGCAGAAATATGAACTCTGCAAACCCACTGTTTATGACTTAATAAAACAGAAGGAAGAAGTACAAAAGGAAAAAAAAATGTGTTGAATAAATATGAAAAATATTTTATATATGTTACCGGCAAAGTATGAAATGATTTATATTTCACACATTTCTTAGGCATTCTATAGATTGCCAAATGAGAAACCAGCAAAGTACAAATACATCTCCGATTCGTTTCAAATATCACTTGGCAAGGCTTGTGACTTTTAACGCGTGGCTCGTGACTTTTAACTAATAACAAAAATTATTTTTTTACTATGCTACATGGAAATGGAGGAATTTAATGAAATTTACGTGGAAAAATTTAATGAAATGTAATTTAAAATGTCATTGAAGCCTGCCATGTTGCAACAAGTAGGTTAATTTCATATTCTTTATATTAAAATTTTGTTTCCCTTAATAAGAAAGGCTTAAATTTTGTTTTGCATAACTTTTTAATTTTCTTTCCACATTTTGAATAAATGTTTTTCAATGGCACTCTCAGTATTTTTCCAGAATAATATTTTTATTTTTGAGAAATGCATGTTACAGTGATTGACCGAAATCGGTAGTTTTACATTTATTCGATATTTTAATACTTACTGACTTTAGATTCGAAGAAACATCAGTGTAAGGTATACCGGGCAATGACACTTAACTAGAGCTAGTATGACAGGACCTTTCGTACATGTCCGAAATATATACTAGGTCTAGTTAAGCGCCATTGCACGGTATACATTTGCCCGGTATACCTTACACTGATATTTTTTTTAAAAGTTAAGTGCCACTGTCCGGTATACATTTGTCCGGTATACCCTACACTGATGTTTTTTTAAGGTCAATTGCCATTGCCCGGTATACATTTGCCCAATACTCCAAACACTGATGTTTCTTCGAATCTATCGTCAGTAAGTATTAAAATATCGAATAAATACAATTATATCCTATAATAAATTAAACATCAAATCGGATGTTATAAATATTTCAGACATTCACCAAAGCGACAATATGACAGTCAACATTCACCGGTGAACGTCAACAACCACCGATTTTGCTTATTCACAGTAACATGCACATCATTTACATAATAACCTCATCAGGACGTTTATTTCATACTTTGCCTAAATAGCATCCGGCATTGTATAGAATGTCTAGGCATTCTATACAATGCCTAGGCTAAGTATGTAATACTTCTCACATTTCATACCTTGCCTGAAAACGTTAGGCATTCTATACAATGCCTAGTCATTCTACACAATGCCGGCGTTTCATACTTTGCCTGTAACATATGGGCAATTCCATATGTGACGGAATGACATTTTGACTTGCAAAATAACAATTAATTGAAGTTTCTATGTATCTAATTTCAAATAAACATTTTTTTCTCATGCATATCATTATTATTGGCATAATGCACTTCATAAACTAAAAAAACAGGATTTTCTATCTTTTTTACTTTTAATTTTATTAACTTTTTATTTGCGTGACGGAATGACATTTTGGCAATTTTATACTTTTAGTATAATGTGTAAGCCATGTAAAATGTGAATTTGGAAAATTAACCCCAGGTTGGCTAGCAGTTATTAACATCTATTTGCTGTGATGGAATGACCGTGACGGAATGACAAAAAGTTTAGTAGAAGAAAGTCTTCATTTAAAAAATGTTTTATTAATAAAAATTTCAACAGTTTGAAAATTAGGTTGTCTCTGAAGAGGTTTTATATCTAACTTGCCAATGTCACATCTTATCTTCG
Source organism: Parasteatoda tepidariorum (assembly GCF_043381705.1). Lineage (NCBI taxonomy): Eukaryota > Metazoa > Arthropoda > Arachnida > Araneae > Theridiidae > Parasteatoda > Parasteatoda tepidariorum. Next base: position 79,507,438 of record NC_092205.1, on the reverse strand, counting down.
TTCTCAGGAAATTTATGCGTTATTAAGACATGTGACGGAATGACGTAAAAGAAGTTACTTTTATTTTATATATTAAACTTAAAATGATAATGTTTTAAATGTTTAAATTTTGTACTATATGCANCTTTTGTTTAAATTTTTTTCTACATATTACAACTTTCAATATAATTGAAGAAAAAAAAATTTAAAACCAAAATACTCCAGAAAGGGCACTGGAGAACAAAAAATTAAAACACATTTTTAGAAAACTAAAGTAATTGCTGCTTCTAATTTCCCTAGAAAGAGCAATAAAATGCATCCTTCACTGACAAATCATTTTTTTCAAGCATTCTTTGACTTTGAACATCTTCCTATTACCTACAGAGACATCCTACAGTCATCTGACTCCTCAAAAAAATAGCCATCTCATTTTACACTATGGGAAAATGTTCTTTTATTTCTTTAAATTCCCTTTATAACTTTTATGGCCCTGGGTTCTTTTGTCCTTTTTTAAAATGTCATATATTCACAAAACCATCTATTTATTGGATATCTATTCATAAATTGTAAGGTATTTAAGATTATACTATTCATCTGTTGGATATCTATTCATTAATCTCCTTTCTATTTTACCTGAATTTGCGACAGTATTTTCCAAACTACAAATGCTGCCAGCAGCCAATGAACATCTCTCTCACACATTTCTCACTTCACATCATTTATAAAACTATGCATTTTGCATAGTTATATGCATTTCGCATAATTAGCATATAAGTGTATGCTGTTTCAATTTCGCTCATTATTTGCTTCATATTCGACAATTTTGTGTTTCAAATATATTGTGACACATTTTGCTTACTCTTGAGAAACTCTTTTTATGGTTTATACCTAAACCTGAATCAAATATAAAACATAAATTACGCCCAGATCAAAATGTAAATCGCAAATTAAGTCTAAATAAATTGTTTTTGAGGAGCAAAAAACCATTTTATATCATTTATGATTAAATTGTGTCAATAAAATGTATTGCGCAGAGTTAACAAATTTAAGGGAGTTAAGTTAAAAAATTAATTTTTCCATCACATTTAATTTTCTCTTTTTCTTTTCAATGTGTTTCCATTCATTCTTTAATGTTTCCGTTTGTTAATTTGTATAATTTGTTCATTTGTTTGATAGTGTGAAAGTAATGATTAAATCATAATCATCTGTTTTAAGAACTTGGTATGCAAGTGATGATTGTCTAATAATTGTTGTTACAGAAACTCAACTTATTCGAAAGGAAGTTGTTAAAGTGGCCAAAGATTACAAGGCAAAAATCACTTTTGCTATTTCAAATGAAAATGAATTTGAAGATGAATTGAATCAACTTGGCTTAGCTGACAGTGGTGAAGATGTCAATGTTGGTTACTATGAAAGTGCTAAAATTCGTTACCGAATGGAACCTGTTGAAGATTTTAGTGCAGATGAACTGCGAGAGTTTGTACGTGATGTTCTTGCAGGTATTGATTTTATACTTTTGACAATTTTTTTTAAATCTGCCCGCCTTTACTCATAAACATAAATTATTAATAATGCAAATTTCTAGCTTTAATGAAAATTATTTAAAAAAAATTGTGTGAAATATTATTCATAACATTCTTGACATTTAAAAATAGTGTTACATAGTTATATATTTTATGAAACTTTGTATTAAATATCTCGTAATTTTTTAGCCTGGTTTTTAATGGCTTATACGACCAATAAATTCTGTATCTTTTTTTTCTTCTTTTTTTGCCTCTTATGTTATTTTCCTTGTCAAACTGATACTTTGTTTCAAGTGAATTTTATCCAATCCCCTAAACTAGATCAAAAATTGATTGAAGCTAGGTTTCAAAAAGAGCCAAGATATCGTGGGTTCGATCCCTGGCAGCCGAAGACTCCCTGCATTGTAAATGGTGACTGGTGCACGTTAAATCTGTCGAGTTACAAGGTCCTCCATGTTCCTATAACAATTCATATCTCTGGGGGTACTCATCCAGGAGTTTCCCTGTCTTCTGGATTGGTTCAAATTTACAAGGCCACGGAGTTAATTATTAGTAGTAGTAAGCCCAAAATTGGGTCGACTGTTCAACGATGGTTGTAAAGAAGGAAAAATTTTATGTGTTTTATTCATTCCCATCAAGCCTTAATTATAATTTCTCTCTGCTGAATTGGTTAGGATTTAACATGTATTGTGTTTAATTGAAATCACAATTTTAACATCATTCTTTTAAATGTTTAATTCTTTTTCTTAATGTATTCTCTTTTGCATTATAGGCAATGTAAAAAAGCATATTAAATCTCAACCTGTACCAAAAGAAAACAAAGGGCCTGTTACTACGATAGTCGGCTCATCTTTTGACAGTCTTATTACTCAAAGCAAAAAAGATGTTTTGGTTGAATTCTATGCCCCTTGGTGTGGCCATTGCAAGAAACTTGATCCAGAGTACAAAAAATTAGGAAAAGCTTTCTCAAATCATGATAAGCTGCTTGTTGCTAAAATTGATGCTACTGCTAACGATTTTCCCAGTGAATACAAAGTCGATGGTTTTCCAACCATTTATTATGTTCCTGCTCATGACAAGAAAAACTTAATTGTTTATGAGGGTGAACGCAACCTTGAAGCAATGACTAAATTTGTGAATGATCAACTATCAAAAAGTACTGAAAAAGATGAATTATGAGTGTCAAAGTTTACACAAACAAAACAACTATGATGCAAATATCTCAGCAAATAATAGTTAAACAAATTTTGTTACATGGTCTAATGTTTTGTCCTTTTTTATGGTATAAGTTACGTTTGTCTTTTTTAAATATATTAATTGTATTAAATTACAATTTTTTTTTCTATTTGTGATGCCTTATTTAATTAAGGTTCATGATTTTTTCTTTGTAAATAACATTGTACCATATTTTAAATAATTCTAAAGATATTTTTTATAATAATGTATTCGTTATACTACAACTTTTGATAAAGAAATAGCTTCATTGAACAAATGAGAAGTTACTGTATTGTATTTTTATTCTGTAACTCAATTGAACTCTTTTATTTTAAAATCATTGTATGAAAGGCCCTTTTGCTTTTGTAAATATTTAAAGAAATTGCTGGTCAATGCAGTGTTATCTTATCATTATCATTGGAGTCTTCCATATTATTTTCTTGTGCATACTATAGGATTGGACAATAAAGTTTTCAATGTGATTCTTACTGTATAGAATTTTTAAAAGCTAACCATAATGAGCATTTTCAAGGCAATTTAAAAAAAAAAAATTGTAATTATTACTAGATATTTATTTGTTGTTTAAGTTTCTCTGCTTTCCTAATCATTCAAATTAGTCACAGGAAAAAGTTGTACAAATAATCAAAGACGCATACTACCTGAAACCGTTTATTTTAAATGTTTTTGGTTTGAATGTAAAGCATATTCTTTATTATCTAAGATTATCAATTCAAAGATACATATGATCTGAAACCATTTTTTTTTTCAATTGTTTACTGTTTAAATGTACTGCATAGGTCAGAGATGGGGAATCTATGGTGCATGTACCACATGTTGCAGATATTTCGATACCACGCAAAGAGTACAGATTAAATTTTATTCACCAACATTTAGAAAAAAAATCTTTATTCGGGGCTATCATTAGCGGAATCAGAAACATGATACGATTTTGGGTGTCATAATTTTTTCTAGGATGTAAAGTTAACTATAGTACCCTTGCCTGTATAGAAGTTCGTTGTTATAGGGGAGATAGACTTGGAAAGTGCGCACTTACTATAAAATGTACTAATTAATGTACCCAAATTAAATTAAATAATACTAAATAGAATAACAGCCTAATAAAATAATGCTTGAACTAAATAGAATAAGAACTTAAACTAGATGAAAACCTAAACTAAATTGAAAATTTCGAAAAAAAATTACTCTAGTAAATTTTTATTATGTTGTGAGCAAGGTTTTTAAAAATGAATTATATATTAAATATGTTTATAATGAATCAAGGATATGTATGTAATGAACTCAAATTTTAACCTAGGTGGTTTTTTATTATTTAAGTAAATCTTGTGTTTTTTATTAAAGAAAACTAGTTTGTTATTAAAAACAATTATAAGTAAAGACCCAAACATAAATAAAATGGTTGATGTGACTCAGCAACAATTTCTGCCCTAAAAAAGATAGTTTTTGAATTGATATTGTATTATACGTTTGCCATTTTATTAACACATTTTGAAGTAAAATCTTGTTTAGTTTTTGAAAGAGAATATCATTTTTAAGAACAAAAAGGTATAAATAAAATACTTTAAACTGTATTGATCCATCTAATTTTTCATACAATAAAAAATTGAAAACATCTAACATTTAATTACCTTGTTTTCATTTTAGTGCTTACCATAAAAGGTTGTTCGTTTTGTGATATTTTATTTTAGCATAATATTAAACTGAAATAATTTTAATAAATATTGTTTATTTGATTTCCATTTGAAGTACTTTAATAAATAAGCAGTAAGTATAGATCCACAATATAATTATACAGTTTCATATGAAAATAAACTGGTTTATTTAAATTTAAAAATAACAAGTGGCACACTTGACACCCAAGAATAATAAACCGTAATTTAACTGGAACGCTGATTGAAAAGACCAACAAATTTTCCATCAAACTGTGGTTCAAAAAACATAAATATTAATTTTTCCGTTATAGTTCTTAAAAATAATTGTTCAAGATCGTAACCTTAAATATTAGTGCAGATGTTATCTTAAGCAATCCGATGCAAAAATGTACTTTCTCTGAATTAACATACTGTTCCACGACATTTATATTCTTGACCTACACCGTTTGGGGAATTGAAAAATATGATCACAATATAAAAAGACCTATAATTATGATTTATCCGTGCTTATTACGATTTTTTAAAGATTATGGTATTATAGTGATAACAATTATAGTTTTTGAAAATTTGCATAATCTATATCCATGCCTATGGTGGGATTCGAACCCACAGCCACTGGCCCCGTAGTTTAGTACAGCAACCACCAGACCAATGATCGGCGATAATAATCTATATAAAACATAATTTTTTTTTTCTTCCTCGACTATGAAAAGTATAAAAAATTTTTGTTTGCAGCTGATCCAAGAGTATTTTTTAATATTTCTGGAATAATTTAAAAATAAAAGCTATTTAACAGAAACAAGTAATTTCAAAAATCAGTTTTTTGACACATCAAAGGAGAAAGGTGCTTACAAGCAGACCTTTTGAAAGCAAGATAGTTGTGATCAGGGCTCGAAAAAACTCAGAAATTTTACCCGTCCCAGAGGACGGCTTGTCCAACAATGTACCCGTCCTCCTTTAAAACTAACCCGTAGCTTCTAAATAAATAAAAATATAATTTTCTCTTATTTCTTACAAACATTTATAAAAATTACACAATGAATTAGTAGTTACTAGGATTACAAATACTAGAATTACAATATACAGTAATAAAAGAAATACTAGGTTACTAATAGTGACCTAGTATTTCTTTTATGAAATAATTTAAATTACAAAGGTCAATTTATCCGAGGGTATTGCGTTTTTTAAATGAATCAAATATGAGGTTTGCCAGTTCCACAATCAAGCCAATGATTTACAGAGGTTTCGGCACAGAAATCTGAAAGGGGTTTTCCATTTTGATAGATGTTCATAATTGCGTTTCTTGTGTAAGACCAGTACGTAACGTGTTTTTTTGTAAGTTCATTGCTGAAAAGCCCCTTTCAACCGCTGCAGTACTCCCAGACAGAAAACATCAATTCCACCATGCGTAGTATGCTGCTGTATTTCTGGATTAGAGGGTCATTTTAGAAGTGAGGAGCTAGACTCTTGTAAGATAATAAAAATTGAAAATGTATCACGAACATTAACGGGAATGTGGCCGTCCGCGCTGACGTCGGATTCGAGAAATTCGTTGTCAGCGGGGAATTTTTGACCGCCGAGGACGGGCGGTTTTTCGTGCCCTGGATGTGGTTGTTTTCTTTTCTTTTTCAAGTAAATGATGGATATGATTCCACAGTCTCTTCTAGTTTTGTCGTTATTACCTGTTTCACATAGACTGCTGCATCTAAAAGAGTTATCAATTAAGTGAAAAAATCTTTCATTAATATTATATGCCTATGTAGAATTTAGTTTTATGTACACCAAATCGTTAAATCTGAATTTAATAAACGTTAACATTATGTTACTGTATTGTTTTATTATTATTGATAGATTGGAAATTTGACACATCTCTAATAGGTGGGCCAGAATAGCAGTCAAAACTTTAGACCACTTTATGTTAATTTTACTTTTTGCATATTTTGCCATATTCTGGAACTTCTTATGCAAATTGAAAAGGTCCCGCAGTGAACTGATCGTTAAGACACGGTTCCCAGCAGATCACCGAACTCAAGCATCACTGGCTACGGTCAGTGTGCGGGTGGGTGACCACTTGGATCAGTCTGCGTAGGGACCGAGGGTGTGCGGTATTGGTCCTCGTTAAACTGTGCTACCGTAAAGTACTCGACTTCGCGCGCAGGTCGTCGGACTACCGAAGCGGGGGTGTCATCCCCTCCGCAGAGGATCAAAATTGTGATGGCATGTCTTCGGATCATCCTCCGGGATGTTTCCCAGACCGTCGCCAATAGCCCATTGTGCAGCTCTAGTGCGACGTAATTAACAACAACAACAAATTGAAAAGTTTTACGCACAGTTATAAAACTCATTTATTCAAAGATAATTTTACGTAAAAAATCATTTTTAATCATTGTTTATTTTATTTAATAATCGGCGAAACATTTTCGAACTGTAAAGCATACAAATTATTACATCCATTTAAAGAAAGTAATTTTGAATGGCAGAGTACAAAAGTTTGACGAAGTCGGTAGTGAAGTACCCGAGTAAATTAAATTTTTAAAAAGTCGTTTAAATAAAAAATTAATAATATTAAAAATTTGATTTCTTAAGATCCAATCAACCAATTTCGTTCACCTAAATGTTTCCTAAGTTATGCCTGATAAACAGCAGAAGAAAACTATTTCAGCCTTCTTTGTAACCTAGGAGCACAAATGAAAAGCACAAGCTCCTTCTGTTCATGAGGTATTGAGTTAAAACCCCTGACTGACCTGATCAACCTGAGAATGTCATTTTCACGTTTTCTTTTTTTCGTCCTGTAATTTAATTGTCCATCGGTCCTGTAATTTAATTGGAGGAACCTGAAATGTTCAATAAGTGTATAATTAATGAGAATTATCTTCATACTTTTGCCGGAAAATTGATGTTGTACTGGAAAGAGCTTTAAGAATAAAACGCAGCATGAAGGAAATTATTATTTTTTGTACATATCTTTTTGCTTTTTAGAAAACATTTTTGTTTATTTTAAGATAGATAGTATACCATATATTTTGGGCTAAGTTTATTTAATCACATTACTACAAATATCCTTAAAAGTAAGAGGAATTGACAATTAAAAATGGGCGGAGCTTCTAATGAAGAGGGGTTTCACGCTTACAAACAAGTGGGTAGTAAGAGGCATACAGTTGAGATGAGTTTAAGCCTGAAAGACCGTTGGAGTTTTAGATATGATGGGGGATCGAGGTGTTCACCTTCCAATAAGGTGAACCAGGTTCGAATCCCAGCAACGGTTGGTCAATACGAATTCCGCATCCGGCTTGTACCGAACACAGTGCTGGCGCAAAATAACTTCAGTGGTAGACGGATCATTGGTTAGAGTCTCTTTGCCGTCAGGTTAACCGTGGAAGGTTTTTTCTCTCCATGTAATGCAAATGCGGGTTAATTCCATTAAAAAGTCCATCACGAAGGCAAATTTCTCCTCAATACTTGATTCAGGGGTTCTCTTGTCTTTTGGATTGGATGCGAAATTGCAAGGTAATGGAGCTGAATATAAAAGTCGCAAACCCTAAAATTGGGTCTGCGATTTTGGTCGCATTCATGTAGAAGATTAAAGAAAAATTCTCCTCCCTGAAAAGATAGCACTCAGTGAGCATTATGCAGACCCCTGATTACACGTTTGCC
>NC_092205.1:79408961-79498092 GCF_043381705.1 Parasteatoda tepidariorum | reverse complement strand
AAAAAAAAATGAGTCCTTTATAATAAGTTGTTTAAAGTTAGCTCCATTTTTAGCTGTAAATGAATTACCGAACTCCCTCACCGACAGTTAACAGCAATTTGTAAAAGTTGAAGTCTGTGAAAACTATGCTGGAAGACCTAACAAGAAGTATAAACATGGAAATAACTTCAACGAACTTCACTATACTATAACAGAAATAATTGAAAAGCCTATACTGTGACAAGGGTTGAAAAAAAAATGAGTCCTTTATAATAAGTTGTTTAAAGTTAGCTCCATTTTTAGCTGTAAATGAATTACCGAACTCCCTCACCGACAATTAACAGCAATTTGTAAAAGTTGAAGTCTGTGATAACTGTGCTGGAAGACCTAACAAGAAGTATAAACATGGAAATAACTTTAACGAACTTCACTATACTAAAACAGAAATAATTGAAAAGCCTATACTGGCAGATGTAGAGGATAGGAAAGTGCTTGCACAATGCTACAAATTTAATTAGTGATTCCGAATAGTTCAGCATCTGTCATTTAGAACCTAAAACCGCATTGAAACAAAATATCGTAACAGATTTGACTGATGAGCATTTGAGCAACCTAATGAGAATAGCTGATGAAAAAGTATATATAGAACGTTTTCCATATGATGGTGCAATAAAAATATTCAATGGTTTAGAAATTAGAAGATGTTAACAATGTACTATAATTAAAAAAATATTTTTTTCCCAAGTCTATTCGTGTTTTTTTTAATTTTTTGGAATCTCACTTAATTTTTTGAAATCTCACCCTGTTTTTGAGAAAGAGCGAAAAATCCTCTCCCATTTTTTTTCTGTAATGAAAACACTGAAATTACTGAGAGAATCTTTCTATATATATGATTTTACATTATCAATACAACTACAACAATAGAAAAACATAATTGACCCCCTCAGAAAGATTAAATATACATTTTGAAATCATGAATAATAATATAGTGCTGAGTAGTTTTCTAAAATTTTAGGAGCTGTTGAAGCTTATTTAAAGAAACGCTACCGTCATTGCTAAAAGTGAACAGTACAGGTCCTAATAACAATTATCAAGCAACAGTAACTTTAAAAAACATTTTACAGATCTGAGTTTAAAATATTTTTGTTGACAATTTGATAAATTCAATTTAATAAAATCTAAAAAAAAGTTTTATTGTCTCTATAAAACTATTGCATCTCTTGTGAAATCTGGCAATGCTACAATGCTATTAAGAAAATTTTAAAGATATCTTGCCGCTTTTTCCCCAGTAAAATCTTTTTATTCATCTGATGCATTTTCAACATTTGAAGTTTTTCATATTCAATGTGTTTAAGAAAAAAAGGTATCGAATGTATATTTAATACATTAGAAAATTTAAATTCTTATTTCCTTCCAAAAAATCACTCATGCCGTCTACTAATAACAGCTCTGTTAACCTCCATCTCAGTGAGAAATCATTAATTACTTAAGAACTAAATAGTTCTTAACAAAAAAGAGTAACTGGCTGATAAATTTTTTTCTTCTCTCTCTTGTGATATAGTAAATGATTTGAATGTAAATTATGTTGTAAGAATTAGGCTGTTTTGAAAAAATGGCACATAAAAGAGCTTCTATAATAAGAACATTTCAAATGAAATTATTAAAAACAGCAATCCTGTTTATAATTTATGTATGTTTATTTATAAATTATAAATGGATGTTTATTTATAAATGTGTATGTATGTTTATTTATAAATACCTTATTTGTAATATCTACTAATTATCATTACACTAAAATTTTAGGTTTTTGTTAAAAACTATGTCAAAAAAGGTTTTTTGACCTGATGGATAAAATGGCAGAATTTTTTCGAGCTATCTGCTACAAAACTCTAGCATTAATATCTTTCCGCAAGATACTTTTAATAACAAACATGTAGGTTACAAATTTCAAATAACGAAAGTGCTGTTTTTTAAAAAATAAAAAAAAACTATATAATTTTTTTTAATTGAACATGAATAATTTTTGATTCTAATATTAAGGATGATATTCCTGCATTTGTATTTCTTTTTTTTTTTGGGGGGGGGGNTTAAGGGTGATATTCCTGCATTTGGGGGGGGGGAATGGACAAATTATTTCTTCGCATTTTGAAAATAGAATAAAAAACATAATAAAAAATAATGAAATCAGCAGTAGTAATTGCCGACAAAAAGATCGATGACGAAATCACGTGAACTGAACTCCTCAAATTCGAGATTAGGTTGTTGTAATAAGTAATAATTAATATCATATAAAAAATATTAGATTTGAAAACTATGGAGAAATCAATAGCAAAACTGCAAAAATTAGATAGAATTATTGCCTTAAGAAGTAAATACTCAAATGCATGATTCGAATTTTCCATAACGTTAAAATATATCGGGATATTTAAAAACCGTGAAAATCAATGTTAACAACTGCCGAAAATACAATCGAAACATCACATCGATTTACGTTACTATCGGCGTAAATTGAGTGAGCGCGTCCAAATATGTTTATCTAAATTCACGATTTATATATATTACGTAAATTTTACGTTGATTAGATAATTTTACGAAGATTACGTTGTAAATTTCTGTAGAAAAGAAAAGTAATTTTTTTTTTCTTTTCAAAAGAAAATTCTTTCCGCATGAACTTATTTGAAGCTGCAGTTTCAGAAGGTTTTATGGTTCGATTGAAAATTATTTCATTTGATTTTATTCAGAAATATGGCGATTTTTATTCCATTTAAAATTATAGCATTTTACACAAAATATCTCTTTGATTTTATGAAATATTAGCTTTACGTGCTGACACCTTGTAAATTTGTTACGCGTAGATCGTCGGAAGATATAAACCACATTTTAGGACAAGCATTGTTTCTTGTGCGACATTCCGCTATAGTTGAAGGAACTGTTTTCTTAAGAAAGGTTTTTCTTTTTTTCCTTCAACGACCTTGAAGAATTCATAAGTAACCTTTCAAATTAGTACCGGATATTGTTTCATTGCCATTGTTAACATTTTTATTGTCTTTACAAATGTTTGTCAATAGCCGTCGTGATGCAAGTAAAATCCCGATTTTGCTGTTCTTTTTTTTCCTTCTGATTCATATTAAATTGATGTGCCGCGATAGTATCATTTATCATTTTGTAATTGCTCTCTTATAAGTTTCGGCACCTGTTTTCCGTTTACTAAATAGTGTTAGTCATTTCTTTAAACATGAATCATATTCATCTAGATCACTTCTTAATTATGCTATTCATAATCATTCGACGACCACATTTCTGTTCTTTATTTACTTTTTATTTGTTTAATTATTTTTTATTTTATGTATTTTTCTTTTTTAAGTTTGTTTGCCACATTTGTGTGTCATATTTATGGTCCGTAATATTAATTAAATTGAGAGAAAAGGGGGACCAAGATATGAACTGTGGTTTCGTGTCCTCTTTTAAAATGCATTTTTTTAGTCACAAATTAAGAAAAAAAATTTTCAGTCCAAAATTTTATTAGTAGAACACTAAAATTAGGTGATTTTAGTGCCCCATCGGACGCTATATTCAGGCCCTGCTGCTGAGTTGATTATTCGGAGTAACTACAAAAACCGGAAAATATCAAAGATTTTTTTTTTTCATCAACTTGGAAAAAACTAAATATTTCTGTTAGAAAAAGTGCTTTATTTTAAGCTTCGATTCAGGGTACTAAATCAGGGGTCTGTTTAGAAGAAATTTGGGTCCGTTAACGGACCCTTCACAAAATATCTTTTCATAAAAACGGACCCTTCACAAAATATTTTAACTTAAAAACGGACCCTTCACAAAATGATTTTTCTTTTAATCGGACCCTTCACAAATTTGTTTATCTTCATTATTATTTTGTTAATCGAATAAACCCTTTCCAGGGCAGAAAACAAGAAAGATGGATGTAAACGAATTAAGTTTTGTCTTCGGCAGACGATTCTTCCATTATTCGTCCGAAATGAATATTCTGCGTTCAGCAGTATAGGCTAAATATCAAATGTTGCATCTCTAATTTAGAAGCAGCAATTGCTGTTTATTTTTGAAAATTTAATTTTTTTATTATAATTTTACAGTGCCGAGCATAATCTTGTATCTATTTACAATTTAAAACGTCCTTGAAAAAGTTTTTTGCAATAACCGGACCCTATTTGCACAATTTCATAAAAGCGGACCCTGGTTGAAAGAATGTAAGTAATTTTTTCACAATTTCACGAAAAACGGACCTTTCACAAAATGTCTAGACAGACCCCTGATTATTTAAAAAAGTTTTGTAAAATTTTCTGAGATTTTTGTTTAATTTACGTATAATATAGATTAAAAGCTGTTCCAAAATATTTTCCAATGAATTTTTAATCTCGTAATAAATTTTGAAAAATGCTTGTTTTTTTTTCTCCAATAATTAATGTGAGTAATTTATTTCGTATTTAATGTATACGGCCAGTGATGACGCGAATGTGTCAGAGCTGAAAAACCATTGATGAAATTTAAATATGGAAAATTTTATTTGATCTGTTCGGAACTTTTTTTTCTGAATTTTTGTGGCTACTCCAGCTTAGGTATGAACACTTTCAATAATTTACCCTGCAAAATAAATTATTACAAATAAACATTTCGAATAATAATAAATAAAATAAAAATTGATTATTCTAAAAAGTAAAAAAAATTTTTTTTCAAAATTTTGTTTCATGTACGCATTGCCAAAAATACAAATAACTCTTTTTTCCGAAAAACCTGGTAAATATGACACCAAGCCATTTGGTGCAGAATTTAGCATTGCGGCAATCTCAGCCACTGACTTATTCAATAGCATTATGTCTCACAGGAAATGAATACATGTGACTAAGATTTTTCCGCCCTTTTTTATGGTTCAGTTTTCCTTTAGTTTCGAAAAGATTTAGTACCAAGTCCGGCAACATCACTTCTTTCGCTTTTCTTTCTTTTATTTATTTGTTTTTGTAGGGCTGGTTATGACTCTTTAAAATAATGCACGTGTCATCGTAGAAGAATGCTTGGTGTTGCTCTTGAAATTTTAATTGCCATCTTTTTCTTCTTCTTTTTTTTTTTTTTAATTTCCCAGTAGATTTTAACTTTTTCAAATAGGTTTTTGTTTGCCGTTAGCGATACAAGTTCATACTTTTATCGATGTAGTTGCCATTGTCTACTCATGGATGGAATATTCTATTCAATTTTGAAAAAATATTCAGCTTTCCTATTAAGGGTATTTATTCTAATCTCAATCCGAATTAATTAGAATTAATAATTCTTTGATTACATAAGTTTATTGTATTTATATTTAGGGTATGCTATATGAATGGGTTTGCACGATTTTTTGAGTTAATTCAAAAAGTAGGTAGGGATTTTTCACCAAACCTCTTTTTGGGTGTTCGGTTTCAATTATTACAGTGATGTGATTGTGCTGTCCGGCGTTTTCATTCTTAACCTTATTCTAATCCATTTATAAAACTTATTATTATTTTTTATACATTTTTAATTCAAATCATCGTAATCGTGCGTCAACACGTTGCTAAATTTATTCTAGTTGGTTCCAAAACAAGTAGCTTTGCACTCATTCACACGGCACTTTAAAAAAATGAAGAAAAATTTTTTTCCGTGAAAGTGGAACATTAATAGATTTTTGTTAATAAATTCGTATCATTACCCAATTATTTACGTTGTTTTTAGCAACTTGATTTTTTTTTTAAAACTGCAATTAAATTATTCCTCCAAACATCTTCATTATATAATTGTCGTATTTAGCTTCTAAAAACGCTTATAACCTATTCATCAGTTGCTGTTACAAGTTAATTCCCCGATTTGATGAAAAATGTTATTCTCCTATCAATATTTCTTTTGATTATGGAGTAAATGGCGGATTTATTCCTCGAAAAAGGGCTGAAAATGCTTTACCAATTACGCCAGAACATTCACCGCTTATTTTCGTTTTAGTTACAAAAACGTTAATATTTTATTTAATTTTTTTCTAAAAAATCTATATTTATTGTTTATGAGTTCGGCACTTTTTCAGATTCAAAATAATTTTAAAAGTCGAACTATCAATAAGATCAATTCAGAATTCATAAGCTCTTTGTTTTTATGTGAACAAGCAAGGAAGTGGTCATATAAAGTCCAATCTGTAGAAAAACAATCATAAATAACTTTTAAAAAATATTCACGAATGTTCTTTAATGGTTTTATTGCTATTGTGATATCGAAAAGTTTACTGAAAATTCATATACGTTATTTATATTTTTCAAGGTATTGTAAGTAGTATTTAGAATTGCATCCAACCATTCTATCACGGTGATGCGTAATAATTCCGAAGTGCATTTTAAACCATTTTATTGAATAATAATAATACACTTCCGCTCAATGATTGATGACGAAAAAGCTGGAATATCTGCGTAGCTGGAATTTCTATATTTTAAAAAAAAGTAAAATCCCTGCACTAAGTTGTACTAGGAAGTCGACTGTCAATTGACTTGATTGAAAGCTAAGCCAAGATTGTATTATGTATCTTCATTCCGCACGTGACTTTTGTTCTGCGGAACTAATCCACTTAGTTTCAGTAGATTCTCTTTCATTTCATTTCATTTTTCGGGCGATTCATTTCTTGGAATTAAAAAAAAGAGAGCTGTGCTTTCTACTGTTAGTTCTATTGTGAAGAAAACTTACTTACTGTTCAAGCTGGACTTACTTTTTGATGACCTTTATACCATCGATGTCCATTTACGTTACAGGGATAAAATTGAATTCTAGTTCTTTACTCTGTTTCATTTTATCGCAGTCTTATATGAGCTCCGTTTTATTGTTTTGCTGATTACTTCGACTTTGTAATTTAATAAAGGACACCGATTTCTAATTTATTTTTCTTAGTAGTTGCTTGTTTTGTTATTATTATTATTCATTACGTTTAAAAAGGATGCATTTCCGATCTTTGTGAATTTTCTATTGAAATTGGGGAAATGTTACATCTCTTGGGAGATTTTTTTTCTTCCGAGTTAGAACATGTGGTATTCATATCCTTCTTCCTTTTTATATTTGTTTAGACTTCACCTCTTTGAATTTCTGTTGTTTAAAGAAAATGGCGCTGTTCGTAACTAATGTTATTTTTTTTTTCACTTTTTATACATTAAAGGTGAGAAAAATTAAATTACCGTTAAATATGTAGCGTTTTAATTAATTACTTTATATCAGAATCCATTTTTTTCTCTTCAAAATATGGCATGGTTTTGATAAAATTAGCACCCAGTATTTATTAGTTATAACTGAATATTTTCAATATTTTAGAGCACTCTCAAAAAACAACATTACGTTATAACGTTATAACAATTTTAATGCATTAAAGATGAAAAATATTTAAATACCGTTAAATATGTAGCGTTTTAGTAAATTACTTTATCAGGATCCAATATTTTTTTTCTTCAAAATATGGCATGTTTTTGATAAAATTAGCGCCCAGTATTTATTAGTTATGACTGAATATTTTTAATATTTTAGTGCACTCTCAATATAGCAACATCACGTTATAACAATTTTAATACATTAAAGATGAAATATATTAAAATACCGTTAAATGTAGCGTTTTAATTAATTACTTTATCAGAATCCAATTTTTTTTCCTTTCAAAATATGGTATGTTTTCGATAAAATTAGCGTCCAGTATTTAATAGTTATAACTGAATATTTTCAATATTTTAGTGCACTCTCAATATACCAACATCACGTTATGACATTCGTTTTTATTTGGACGACAAGACTCATTATATCAAGCCCCGAAGGGTAGACCATCTTTTTTGTTGTTGTTGTTAGAAGTTCCAAATTTGAAAAAGAAAATATTCGACTAGTATTCAAAAATCTATCTTGCCTTACATTGGAAATTGTGTTTTTTATATAATTGATATCTGTACCTTACAAATATACTTCGAAGGGGGAAGCATGATCAGATGCGTTACACTTTTGTACAACTCGAATTATAAAAATTGTATTCTGTGAAAATCAGTGAAACTTTTCCTAAGTTACAACCAGAGCCTGACTAAGGTAGGGGCATACGGGGCAGTTGCCCCGGTCCCGGGGGCCCCAAAATCGAGTAGCAAGTTTCTTTTACTTTTCCTTCTTTAATGAACTTTTTTTTATACGGAGTATCACTACAGTGTAAAATCCGTGGGTTTTATGTTTGATTCTTTATCAATCTATCGTAAAAACACCATCTATATTTCGTAAATCCATGGCTTTCTAGGGGCGGAATTCAGCTAAATTTTCGTAATTAAGATGGACAAATTTGGCCAATCAAAATCCTGTATTTTTCATATCGCCAAAATGCGATGTTTTCAAAAATACAAGCTTCTGATTGGATTAATTGAGCCATCGTAATTGTGAAAATTTAGCTGAATTCCGTCCTAATGTGAGCAAGGATATGAATTTTTCGCTGCTAGATGACCAAGTTAACAATCAGAAAACTGCATTCGGCATGATGGACATAGAACTGTCAGAAAATCAATAAAATGGACAGAACGATATTTCGTCTGACCATTGGAGGGACTTAATAGCTATTTTAGGTTCTAAACAATTTTCTATAAGGAGGTGAAAAATTTAAATACCTCCATAAAGTTCGGTTCTTCATTACTGAAGTAGTGAAGCAGAGAGGGGCCCCCAAAGAAGTTTTTGCCCCGGGCCCCAATTAGGCTTAGTCGGACTCTGGTTACAACGCCAATATTTACTAAAATTGACAACAAGAATCTAATACAATAATACGAAGGATGTGTAATGCTTGAAGCCTCCATTATTATTGATTTTTACAGAGTTGTTTATAATGCTGCTGATAAAATTGCTTTAAAATGTGTAAAATTTTAAGCGGTTAGTGGCAGTAAGTGCTTTAGCTTTCGTACATTTCAGAATTGTTAAATGCCAATACATTCCATTTATCCATCATTATTAATAAGTAAAAACGGTGAAGGTTTTAACAGCAAACTTTGATTTCTATAAGCTTCGCAGAACTGTAGAAATGCTTTAATTTTTTCTATTATTATATTCATATAATTTTTGTTTATCTTTATTTCAAGATTTTATGCCTAAAAATTTGATCTAAAATGTTTAGCTTTTTTTCCCATTATTATTAAATTTATAACGTTTTAATTTTTTTGTCATTTATAATCATTATTTATTTTAATTCTTTTACAGATTCCTTGGATCTTCGGCTGACGTTATTTTTACTTGGTTAAAAATCACCTTTATCTTCCTTATGCTGGAACCAGTGGCAGGTCAAAACGCGTGGGATTAATGTATTCCTATAGTCGTTCACGACGATCTTTGGTTGGGGTAAGTTCGACTGAGATTCTTATTCTTTCAATGTATCAGGCTATTTTATGACATACAGTCCAACTACTGCAGAATTTTCGTAACTCCTGAAAATAATTAACCTAGTCTAGTAGAAGTGTTTTCTAAAAATAAAAAAAAAAATTATAACAATAATAATAATTAGTGGAAAATATAATTGAATGTATGGTAACAAAAAAAGTGGACATAGTGGAAACAGTTTTAAGAGTGGAAAGTGTTTTCGCATAAAATATATTAATATTTTAATGAATTAAAAGAATTGTGTTCACCACTGTATATAAATAATTTAAGCAGATATATAAAATATCAGGTAGAAAAATTGTCATGTTCATAAGTTCTGTAAGTAAATGAATTTTTTTTAATCAATCCAGAATAAATAGTTATTCTTCAATTAAAAGTGCTGTTAGAATTTTAATGTACCTCATGCCCTGTAAGTTTTAAAAATTTTAACTAATATACGGCTATCACTGGCACCAAGACAGAAACGACTTTCACCAGAAAACGCAATAGATCTTCACTCTGTCCTCCAGTGAGCTCCAACTCTACACTAGTCACGTCGTATATGGCAATGGTTTGGAGTGAGGGGAATGCAAGCTACAAAGCGCCTCGTTCGGAGCTGTACTTGAAGTAGCCAATTTGTAACAGTTCGTTGTGTCACTGCAGTGCCAACTGCACATCGAATTTCTGATACAGTCACAATACGGTGCTCCACAGTCATGCGCCGTATACGTCGGTCTGCCCTCTGATCAGGACCGCGTAGCAGCCCAGAACCCGGTCTTCTTGAAGCAGTACCTTCCCTTGACCAATGTTGCCAACAAACATGCACAGTAGGAGCCGGGATAGGCGGCAGGGCGTTAGACTCGTGTTTGGGAGAACGGGAGTTTGAATCTAAGCGGCCGAAGAATCCCCGTGTATTAAATGTTGATTGATGCAAGTTAAATCTGTCGGGGTCACAAAGTCCTCCAACTTCCCATAACAAATCAATACCTCTGGGGGTACTGATTCAGGAGCTCCCTTGCCTTCTGGATTGGGATCAAAATTATAAGGATACGGAGTTGAACATTAGAAATCGTAAACCCAATGACGGTCGGCTGTGAACATTAGAAATCGTGAACCCAAAGACGGTCGGCTGTTTAACGGCGATTTTAAAATAAAATAAAATCATGCGCAGTTGCATCCATTTCTTCCCAGTCTTTCTGCAATATTGCGAAAAGAAAATCCACCTTTTTTTCCGTCAGTGTACTTATAAAACAAGTTTTTACTTTTTTGAAATAAGATTTTTAGATTTTTCGTTCCGTTGATTAACCAAACGAATCTTCATGTGACAAAACTGATATTGTAATTGTAGTCGATCATGTGAAACACGATATTATGTGCTCAGCAGTCATGAGTAGGGAGGGAGTGAGAATAAGCTTATTTCTTTCCATTGTAAACACCATATTTTTTTCTTCCTTTCTTTCTAACTTTCTTATTATACATTTAAATTAAATTTCTTTTTCATTGTCTTAATTATTCTTTGAGACGTTGCTTTTAAGCCGTAAATGCTGTTTAATTTCTATAATATATTTCTTTTATAAAATGTAAATGTCTTTAAAATGTTGACTTTAAATTTTGTTTTGTGGAGAGAAATTTTTTTTTTTTTTAGTTTTAAAATTCTGTACTTTAATTTTTTGAAGTTTAAGAAAAATATAAAAAAAGGCGTTAGTTTTATTTAAAATAAATTTGTAAATAATTATATTTTATTTTATAACCGGCTTTAATGACCCAATTCTGAGTTTACGACTGTTAGCTTTGTAATTTTGCACTCAACCAAAAAGACAAGGGAACTCCTGGAGGTTTTTTCAACAAAGTTTATGGAAAAAATCCGTGCCTCTCCAAAAGTGGTCGCTACATAGAGGTGGATTTTCCTGGAGGTTTCACCGTAAAAGAATCCTTAAAATATAATGACTTTCATACTTCAAAAATGTTTTTTACCCAAATTCGCACTCATTTTCCCCCGTAAATTCCACCAACCTATATTGTTTCTTTTGCTTCCATTAGCTTTATTTGGACTTTTTATCTCTCTGTCCGTTTAGGAGATAAAATACTTTGATAAATTTGGAAGGCATGTTTTACCCCTTGTTAGTTAAACAAAGCTATTTATTTATTTTTGGTGTGCGGGCTGTGGGGAAGCTGATCATTCTGTCGTTCCTCACAATTTCCCCCTATATAAAAATTATTTTTGTACTGTTTATGAAAAGTTGATCTTTCGGAATCAACTTTTCATAAACAGAGAACTTTGGTGATGGCAAAGTTAATATTGCCACAGGGGAAAAAAATCCCGGAGAAATTTTTTTCCGTCCTTTTTAACTTAAGCGGAAAAAATCAAAGAAACTCATTTTTAAAAAAAGAAATATCAAGTGATAAAACAACTATTTCAAACAATATATAATTGCAGTCGTGTTTAAGAAATTATTAATCTGATTAAGAAATCATTAATACTATTTATTTTCAAGTTATTTAATACCTGATTTCTAAGTCAGTGAAAAATAAATAGCAATAATTGAAATAAAAAACGAATGAATTTTTTCAGGAATTAAAAACAACTTTAGTTTCTTTCAATATTTTACGTAAAGGAGTTTAGTTAAGTCTACTATAATTATATAAAGTTAAAATAAAACAACAATCAGATTAGTATCGGACTTCCCAACATTTTCTCTATTCGGGAATTAAGGAAATTTTGCGTGATATTTGACAGATTTAGACGATTGTCGAATTTTTCGAATCCTTAGTCATTGAAATTAGAAATTATTCGTGTTGTAAGCAATAATAATAAATAAAAAAAATCATAATTGTAAATTTTTAAAGTTTAGAAAATTAATTTGCCTTCAGTAGATAATCTGTGCTTTAGAAAAACTGTTCCTCAAAAACTGTGCCAAAGATTTGTTAAATTGTAGGAAATTTAAAATTGCCAAAAACTTTATTTGATTAATTATCGACAATAACAGACTAGATAGTTTAATGCTGGGGTGTGAGGAGGCAAAATTAGACTTTCTCTAGGTAAATTAAGGAACCCATCGCAAAAATATAAACAAATGCCAATTTAAGTATACAATTTATGTGGCAGCAATAAAATGACAATAAAGCTAATTTTGTTGCTGCCACATAAATTGCAAATTGGATTTTAGAACAAATAATTTAATTGTTCCAAAAACTAAAGAATCCTCTTTTTTTGAAAAGAGGTCAGAGTTATTAAAATCCCGTGGTATTATTATTGTTTTTTTAAAATGTAATTAAATTTAATAAATGTAATAACGATGGTTTTTAATTAATCAGTAATCAAATCAGTAAAAATTTGCAAAAAGTGGGGGTACTTATCATGACTATATGACCAGCCACCACTGGATTGTGTTAGTTCAATCAATTCGTCAATTATAATGATATTTTTACTTTAATTTAGTAGGTACCCTACGCGTTGTTGTTTTTCTACTTGAAATAAACAGTTCAAAGATAAGAAAACTTGAAGAGAGAGTTTTTATTTCTCCGTGAAATGAAAATTCATTCATGATGCCAGTTTTACGCTCGCCAAGATTGCCCTGGAAATGACATCTGGCAAAGTGCGTAGGATAAAAGTGAAAAGAAAACAAAAATCGACATTAATATACTAGAAACTCTGAACCTAAATTTTCGTCTTGCTTCAGCATTTCTTTCTTTTTTCTTCTTCAAAGTTTAAAGTAAAGCCTTGACTTTTTTTTTTTTTTTCAATCTTAGTGCTAATTTTCGTGGCGGTCTTGACTATTACACATTTGAATCGAAATCGTTTTGAGTCCCTAATCAAGCTATGTCTGCTAAAATATTGTCCTTTACTTTTTACGTTTATGTTATCTTTCACGCTATTCAGAGAAAGAAATCTATATTAAAGAATTATTGCAATAATTATGAAACTTAAAAAAATATTTATTCGTTATTTGATGCACCTAGTAATGAATATTTGACAAATTAAAAATTTATCTGTTAAACTCTAGGATTTTTAAGTAAATATCCGGTTATTTTGCCACCGAAGAATTCATTTTTAGTAATTAGTTAGATTTTTTGTGTGAAACGTCCGGTTTATCATGAAGGTGATTAGTTCTGTGAATTTAAAATAATCTTGAAACTTGTGATGCTTTACCAAGCACAAAAGCAAAATCGTTTGCGAACGAACTGTTTTATATCTATAAAAACTGAAAATTTGATAGGACAAATTTATATTAGAGGAATATATAACATGAACTAGGAACATTGAGTAAATATTTGAATCTGGTCAAGTTAAATATTTTTTAATTCTGCGTAACTGAATATCCAATTAAAAAAAAGAAAGAAATGTGACAGAATATTCATACATTTCTCTTCATAATTCTAGGTTATCTAAAAATTACTTTTTCAGAACCCGTTAGGGTTGGGTATCGTTAGTTTCATCATTAGTAATCAAGACAACTAATCAGTTGTATGTTTTTAAAGTTTAAAAAAATTTTTCGTGATGATATAAATTTAACACGATATGGCATGAATTTAATATTTTCGAAATGTCTTTTCTTAAAGAGCCTTGTAAGAAAACCGAAGAGTTCAATCTTGATCAGAGGAATAATTCATATTTTAATTCCTAAATTAAAATAGTTCTATCAAAATGTTATTATGAACGAAATGTGTAGGCGACCACCGACCAAGTTATCTTTTTCCTTACAAAAGAAAACTATTTCTGCTGTTTTTAAGAATGCGCCTTTAGTTGACAACATAAATACTTTGACCCGTTATATCCCTTTATTTTTTATTTATAACTTTCGATGAACAGCCGATCCTATTTCGGGTTTACGACTACTAATTTTCAACTCCCTAGCCTTGTAATTTTGAACCAATCCAGATGACAAAGAAACTCCTGGACCAGTACCCCCAGAGGTATGATTTGTTATGGGAACATGGAGGACTTTGTGACTCGACAGATTTAGCTTGCACCAGTCATCATTTACAATCGGGAAGTCTTTGGCCGGCGGGGATCGAACCCACGACTTCTTGGGCATGGGTCCAGTGCCCTTTCAACTAGGCTATCCCGACTTATATCCCTTTTTACTTTTGAAGTCAACATTACACACGAATCTTTTTCTCTTCACCACAATCGTAACGTAAAATATGTGTATTTTCTTATAATAACATGTCCTCTATTACGGGAATTACACGTGCGTTATAAGATAACGCACTTTTGACTGTACTTGCAAAATTAAAGCTACCGAGTACGAAAGAACTATTAACTAATATAAATATTGGAGAATTTATTTAAAATCTGTTATAAAGGAACATTGAACTTTTGAAATCTGCGTGGTCATTTATTTAATATTTTTTAATTCTGTTTAAGGGCGTGACAACTTCTGAAACAGATTAAAAATTGGCAGACCTACGCGAACGCGAAAAGCAAATTTGTAAACCCACGTCTTATTTTATGAAACGAAAATTGATTCATTTTTCTTTTTTCTAGTTTTTCATAGATTTAATGTTTAAAATATATCGCAATAAAATTCATTTGTGATAATTTTAATAAAATTTTAAAAATAATTGAAACACTCCTTAGCTTTTAAGTTATCATGCACAGACTATCGTGCATAAGCAGTGTGATTAACATCACTCGATTATTAACTTTTTAGTCTATAGACATTTTTAAAAAAATCTTATTTAAAGTTTATTTTAAAACAGTTATACAAGCACACACTTATCGATATGCAATCCCAGTTACAATTTATTAAAGAAAATGTTTTTTTTTTCCTTTAATGATTTGATAGTTTATTTAGTTATTTATACATTTTTGAATTTTTTTTAATGAAATTTATCTTGATGGTGAAGATATTTTAAATTTTTATTGATTTTTAATGGTAAAATTATTTTTATGTGTTAGGCAATAATTCACTATTAATTCTTTTTAACAAAACAGGAAGTTTTCATTTTTTTAAACATTTACTTAATTTCAAATAAATTTAATAATACTGCATCCGAGCCGCGGTAGTTCAGGAGATAGGTGGCGACCCAATTTTGAATCTCAGCGATAGCTGACTGATACGAATTCTGCTCCCGGCTCGCACCGACCACAGTGATGACGTAAAATATTCTCAGTGGTAGACGGATCATGGGATAGAATCCCCTTGCCACCCAGCCAACTGCGTGAGCTTTTAGTGTTTTTCCTCTCCTTGTAACGCAAATGCAGTTTAGTTCCATCTAAAGTCCTTCACGAAGGTTAGTTTGTCCCAATGATTGAGCCAGGAGTTCACTTGCCATCCGGGTTGGGTTCAAAATTACAAGTCTACTGAGTTTATCGCCGATAACCGTAAACTTAAAATTGGATAGGCTGTTCCACGCTGGCTATAAAATAAAATAACTGCATCCGTGTAAGTCAGATTTCTTATAGTTATTTAAAATAAAAATTAAAACTTATCTATATGTAAAAAACCTTTTTTCTTTTTAGATTACGCTTAAATGTATTTCTTGTTTCATTATTTTAAAACACATTTTCTTTTCTTTTTTATATCTTCTTTTATAAATCATTCTTCGGTACAGAATACTTATGATGACTGCGTTCAATTTTGGTTAGAATAAGGTTGCATCCAGCTAAAAAATTAAATAAGAGTTGCTAGCAAAGGAACAACTTATGTTTTTTTTTCTTTCTTTGCACAATTTTCTAAGGAGAAATTGCACCATTGAGCCCATTTACAACCTACTATATTTTAATAATTCAGCAGTGAATTGCCTTAAATTTTGGGAATAGTGCCGTTTATTTTTCAAACCACAGACTTTCACTAAACGTTGCCTTTGTTAATTGCGAACCGTAATTGCACGTTGTTACACGTCGCGTCATAATGTGACTATCCCAATTTTTTTTTTCCATTCGACCTTTTGTATTTTTTTTCTCTTTCATCTTTATTCATAACTGCATTGTTTTAGGTTCTGGAGCTTCATAGAAATATCTGGCATCCAAAATAATAGTGAAATAAAATACTAAATAAAAAAAAAAGACTTCATTTTCAATTTTTTCAGTATAAATTAATATTTATTGTAAATTATGGAGGTTGGCGTGTCTGAAACGTGGTATTAATTTATTATTGTTTGTTCATTTAACAACAGGCTATCTCTCGAATATTGTTTCTTTTAACTATTAAATTCACAAGTTCTATCAAATTAGCATTACATTTTCCAAAGTATAATTTGACTTTTATTTCGCGTTTTTTTTTTTTTTTTTTTTTTTTTTTTTTTTTTTTTTTGCATAAAAAAAAACTGGTCTAAGCATTTCAATATTTCAGAAGAAAAAAAAACTTTTCAACGCACTTCTTGGTTTTTGCAAACTAAAGAACAAGCTCAAAGACGTACAGTGCTCAAAAAATAAATATATAAACAAATAAAATAAAAAATTTCTTAACTTTCGATCTAATGATCGAATTTCCACGTACTAGGTTGTTTCGAAGCTCTAGGTCTCAATCTTAATGGTTTGAGGGGTGAACACAAATATGCCTATTAGGTAATGCAGAGGATTTTTAAATTACAAAATCAATCAATAAAACGTACTTTTTCTAAATAAACATACCACCCCCTTTTTTTATTCATTTTTTTCTGACCCTCAAATTATTGGGGGTAGCCACAACCTGAGAAATATGGTTCCAGTAGTGAGGTCAGAAGTGCTGTCGAAAGTTTGGAGGCTTTAATGCCAATTTTACTTTTTGCGTCTTTCGCTATATCTCGAAAATTTTTAGATAGAATTAAAAAAAAAAAAAAATTAAACAATTGTAAAATTCGTTTATCTAAAGATAATTTCTAGCAAAAAATAATTTTTGTTTTATTTATTAATTGTCTATGAAATCTGAATTACAAGATGTAAAAAAATTTTACATCATTTTAAAGAACATAATTTTGTATTTCAAAATACAAAATTTGAACGAAATCGGTTGAAAGCTTCTAAAAAATCGAATTGAAAATTTTTCCTTTTTAAAGTTCGATTTCTCAGAAATTATTCGACTGATTCCATTCAAATTTTATATTTTGCCGTATAAAATTACATACTTTGAAATGATGTAAAAATTAGCAGTTAAAAATTTTTTTGACTGTCATTAATTTTTTATTTTTTTTTTCTAATGCCCACCTAGAAAATGACCTAGGTCATACAGGTATCTGAAGGGCAGATTTGTTGGCCACTCTTTCAGGGGCACCATATTAGGTGGGCCAACGTTGCTCCCACAGTAAGGACAGATAGTATAGAGAAGGAAAGAACATCCATGCCTTGCCCGGGATTCGAACCCAGAACCTTTCTGGTGCAAGGGCAGTTCCCTAACCCCTACACAGGCGGGTCGGCGACTGTTATTAAATTAAATAATGAGAAATAGCAATTATTTTTCACCTGGAATTATCTTTAAATAAACGAATCGCTGAAAAATTTCTTTCCATATGCGCAAAAAGTAAAATTAACTTTAAGGGTCCAATTTCCGACCGACTATTGGGACCATATTTCTCAGATTGCTTTTACACCCTATATTTTGAGGGTCAGAAATCCTAATTCATCAAAACAAAAAATTCATCAACAAAAAATCAAAACAAAACATCAAATCAAATGTTTATTCAGAGGAAGTACATTTTTGCATCTCATTTGGTAATTTAAAATATCGTTATTTAATATAAGAAAGCTTTTTCGAAAATTTTAGTGTGTTCTATAAGATAGAAGTATGTATATATATATGAACTGACCACGACATATATGATTATTATATTAGTTTGAGTACAATTAATTTTTGCACTGAAATCCTAAGATTTACTTTCGTTTAATTATTTTTCATTCGTTTCATACTGCTGGATTAGTAAGAGGCAAGAAATTACTATGAAGTCAGCATTCGAATTCCTAAGTTGTTGTAGTTGAGTTAGATTGCGCAATTGTTCTAATAAGGAGAGGAAAAAATTCCTTTGTAACGACCACACAATGACGTTACGCCTCAAAGAAGGTGACCATTTCATGTGGAACGCGTACATATAGTGTCCACAAAAGCTGTTCTACTTACTGTGAAAATATTTCTTCTCAATAAAACAACAGTTCAACAATCATCTTATTAGTTAAGGGAGTTGTAAAGGACGGGAATTTCAATGTGGAATGTTAAATGTTGTGAAATAGATTCGTTATTTACCGAAACACTTCCTTCTTCGATGGTTCAAATTGTTTACTCATATTTTTTTTCTCAATCTATTTTAATATTTATTAAATTTAATCTTTTTCAGAGTTTGCTAATTTGAAGAAGTCATTTGATAATTAAGGTTTTGCTAACTATTCTAATTTAGGGATTTTATGAATGTATTGCCATCGGGTGGGTATACGTTTGCTATTATATCATGCAGGTCTTTTCATCAGGGTTGACTAAAGCCATGATTTTTTTCATTTTATAAATCAGATTTATTTAATTTAAATCAGATTTTTTTTTTATCTATACCGGCCAAATCATCTAAAATTAATAATACTTAATATTATTTTAAAGTCAATAACATAGCTGAAACTGTTCAGATTTCTAGCTAAAATGTTGCAAAAATTAATTGCTAACTAATCATTGAAAAAATTAAGTCAATTATTTTTATTCTTCAAAATTTTAACATCCTAAAATTTAAAAGACAGGGAAGTAGTTTGTCAGTTAAAGATATCCAATTGAAAGTAAGTTAGTTTAGATCAGAATACATTTAAGAAGAAAAAAAAAATTGTAAGTTTTTCTGGGCAGAACAAGTCTCTCTTCAATATTGGTAAACATTAACTACGTGTTTAAGGTGTTTTAAAACCATTTAAAGTATTTAAATAAACATAAAACTAAAGGGATATAATTAAAATGTATTTAATACCAATTATACAATAATACAAATTATTTTGCTCTCAGTTAATGGAAAAAGATACTTTAACAATTTCAACCCAGTCTTATTCACTTTTATTCTTTAATTTAATTTATTTATTAATCTATTTTGAAATATAGTAATTTATATATATTTTATCTTCATTATTTCTTTGGCTAAAACCTTCATTATTAATGAAATCATTCTTTAAAAAGAATGATACGGAATATTTTTATGAATAACAATGTACAAAAATATTTTTGGCTAACGATTTATTTTAAAAATCAATTGGCTTAAGCCAATGATTTTCATAAAAAAATAAATAAATCATAGTTGATTAAATCAAGTGATTTAAATCATGCCAACCCTGATCTTCACATGGAAAATCGACAGAATTATATAACGATTAATGCGTTTAGTCTATCACATCTACCAATTTTTTCTACCTTCAATAAATAGATAAGTAAATAAAATAAAAATAATAAAAAGATAGGATATACTGGTATTTCATTTTTTAAAAATTCATTTTTTTCTGTGAAAGCAGAAATTTTAGTTTCATAATTTTTTCTCAAAATAATAATAATGATGATTTTCTTTTTTCTACTTTTAACTACCAACAAATTTATGTTCATGCCTAATTTTGTTCTAAAAAACAATTCTTAAAAATTACTTATTTTGAGCAAATATGGCTTTAATTGTCTGATTTTCCCTCATTTTCTAATTTTTCAATTTATATTCATGCCAATTTAGTTCAAAAAAAAATTCTTAAAAATAACTTATAATGAGCGAATTAGGCGTTAATTCTCCGATTTTCCCTCAATTTCTAATTTTCCATTTTAAAGTTTTTATTTCTCAATAATAGAATGAGGTATAGAAGCCATTTCTGCATGTTCGTGATTTTAATCTTTGTGGTGTAATCTCTCTTCATATTCAATTATGTAAATCTTTTCGTACTCGTGATCAAAATTAATTATAGTGTATGTCTGTTTTTGTTGCTTGAAAAAAAAAAGTTGCTTGTATCCAGGGTTGGCATGATTTTAACCCCTTGATTTGAATCGTGATTAAGATCGCAATTTAAATTATTTGACTTTTTTAAAAAAAATCATTGATTTAAATCAACTGTGATTTTTTTTTTAAGAAAATAAATTATTTTAACTAGTTGATTTTTTAAAAATATAAGTCACTAAAAGTCGAGAATATTTTTACAAGTAATATTCTTTGAGATGTGATTCTTTTTAAAGTCTGATTTCATTGGTAAGGGGCCTTTCAAAAAGTACGTACATTCAGAAGGGGGGGGGATTTGCTATTTTGTATGGTTTTGTACGATGGGGACGGGGGAGTTATTATACAAAGTACGTACATCATAAGCATACACCAAATTTAAATTTTACTTTTTCCTACACATGTATTATACGTATGTTTGTTCTTGTATTTTTTTTTCACACGGCGACCACTTGTTAGAATGAGTAAATCAGTTCTCAAAAACTAGTACTTTTGGTTATCCTCCGAAACCAGGAAAACGAAGATGATGCAGAGTGGATCGAAGATGATCTCGTTGATGAAGATAATCTAAATTTTTCATCAGTCGCAGACAAGAGTAACGCTGAATTGGGGTCTCTCGAGAAGCATTTGGAATGTCCTTGGCAAAATACTGTAGATTAATTGTATTGCTTGTAAGAAATTATTATGTTGATTAGATAAGATTGTTTTATTGATTGATTCAAAGATAAAGTTGGCTGTTATTGTTTAAATAATTTAAATGAATGAATTATTTGAATTTTTATGAAAAAGGGAGGTAGACTGATAAAATGTACGTAATCTAGGGGGGGGGGAGTAAGACCTTATGTACGGTAATGTACGAAGGGGGAGAGGGGTTAAAATTTCTCCATTTTTGTGTACGTACTTTTTGAACGGCCCCTAATGAAGGTTTTATCCAAGGAAATAATGATTTATTATTAATTTGAATTTTGAAAATACATCGATAAATAAATAAAATTAGAGACTAAATGTGGATAAGTGTAACGTTAAGCTGTTGAATTATAATTTTCCATTAGCTCTATGTAGAGTTGCTGGTAGTATACATACTCTGCAATTTGGCTCCAAGTCTGCAAACAAAATTTGCAGACTTGGTCGATTATCTCTAGAACTACCGGACTGATTTTAATGAAATTTGATGTGAACATACATTGATACAATACAAAACAAATAACCATTCGCCAATTGTAATGCACACGCATGATCATGCGTAACACTCGTTGAAGTCGGAAGGTATGAAATTGCCACAGAACAATTCAGGACAATTGCCACAGAAAATGATAAACTGCCTTA
This sequence comes from Parasteatoda tepidariorum, assembly GCF_043381705.1. Lineage (NCBI taxonomy): Eukaryota > Metazoa > Arthropoda > Arachnida > Araneae > Theridiidae > Parasteatoda > Parasteatoda tepidariorum. The sequence goes on along the minus strand of NC_092205.1, from coordinate 79,476,573 downwards.
TATCAAGTATGAAATCACGACGTAAAGCCTGTATTTTTGTAAGAAGGGACCATACCCCTATTAACCCATTTTTTTTTTTGTTTATTCTGCAACCGCTGTTTCATACCTTCCGACTCCAACGAGTGTTACGCACGATCATGCGTGTGCATTACAATTGTTGAATGGTTATTTGTTTTGTATTGTATCAATGCATATGCATATCAAATTTCATTAAAATCGGTCCAGTAGTTCTAGAGATAATCGACCAGGGCTGCAAATTCTCTTGCTTTCTTAGAGTCTGCAAATTCTCTTAATTCTGTCCTGAGAAACATACATAATTTTTTTTCCCCTTCGTGTATTTTGGTCTATATTAATTTACTCTTCATTGGATGTCTAATTGATTAACTGCCTCTCCGTTTTTAAAATGTTAGGATGTTTAGTTACCACAAAAATAACCGTGATTTTATTTATATTTATTCAGTGATTAGTTTGTAATAATTAAAAAAAAAATGTGAAACATTTTAGTAAGGACATTCAACTGTTTAGCTTTAGTGTTGTTTTTAAATAATATTAAGTGCTGTTAATATATTTTATCAGATATATAAATATAAGAAAAATCAAAAAACAGATTGAAGTCAAAATATTGTTTTAAAATGTTAGGATGTTTTGTTAGAACAAAAATAACCGTGATTTTATTTATATTTATTCAGTGATTAGTTTGTAATAATTAAATAAAAAAAATTAAAACATTTTAGTGAGAAAAATCAACTGTTTAGCTTTAGTGTTGTTTTTAAATAATATTAAGTGATGTTAATATATTTTATCAGATATATAAATATAAGAAAAATCAAAAACCAGATTTAAGTAAAAAAAAATCCGAATAAAATAAAACAAATCCATTTCTTTTTTTCTTTTTTTTTAAATAATGAACATTGCCAATTCCGCTTGTATTAATGCTACATGCACATTTCATTTTATTTTTCTCATTGGAAAAATATTCAAGTGATTGAATGCTAGTTTTCTTGGACAGCAAAATTTTATTTGAAATTCTGTTAGTCTCCGATTGGAGAAAACGATAAAAAATGACGTCAGATCCAAAACGTTGAAAAATAATGAAATGATTAAACCTGAGTTGGAATAACAACATCTACGTGGGGGATCCTGGCCGCGATGCGATTTGGGGCCCGGTGCTGCTTTGTGAAACTTTTGGGTTTAGGCACTTATACTGCACACATTCTCTCCCAACACGTGCGCCCGGCAGTGCTCCATGACTAGGGACCCAAAACAATGGAAGGGGCGTCCCCTTATCCATGAACTGCTGGGGCTCAAATTTCCCCATTAAATCCCCTTTTACAAATCTCCCTTAAAGTCCAAATGACTCACTCTATATGTGTTAACAGGAAGATTGAGATATTTATACTGTTTCAAATGCTTACAAAATAGGAAATAACATCTTTATAGTTAAACTTACATATAAATTTTAAAGCAAGAAATTCTTTAGAGCATTTTTTTTTTTATACTAAAATAAAACTTTTTACATTTACTAGTTAATATATTTCAATATTTTCCAAATTACATTAATTAAAAGTTTTTATTAATATTTTTTATTAAAAGTAAAATTTTTTTTAAAGGTTATGTGTATGAGCATTAGTTTTGTTTACATCTTTTTGGAACGGTGATACAAAATTGAGTGAAGTATCTTGTATGCTTTTATTAAGTCATTTAAAATTTGACTTTATCGATATTATACACGGAATATTTTGTATAACGTCGGAAATGTTTTTGAAATTTTCAGAGACGTTTTTATTCATTTTACCTTTGTATGAATATGTTATTAACATAACATTGAACAAATTATTTAATTTTTTTTTTTTGGACCCATAAACGTAAATTTATGTTTAATTAATAATGAAAAAAATAAAAATAATTAGCGTGAATGCTGATAAACCTTGCATTTTAAAGTATTCTTTAAAAAAAAAAGCCTTTACATTTGAAACAAAATTTAACTTACATTCATTAGCATTATGTAGTTTTTTTTTCTTTTTCTGAGCGGTTTTGGATAAAGGGAGTTTAAAAAAAAATTCTAAATTCACATTTGTTGGCTATTGTGTCTTAAATTTATTTTGCCAAATAATTTTTCTTTTAATCGTAAACGAATTAAATGCTAATTATCTTACCCTCCCGCTTTCATGTTTTATTTATTTATTTATTTTTTAATTTATTGCAGTTGAAAATATTTGACATTTTAGATTTATTAAAAGGGAAGAAATGGTTTCTAGTAAAGATTCATAAAATATTTTTTCGCCAAAATGTTCAATGAAATTATTTTCACTTTATTACATTTGTTTTTAGAAATTTGAAGACTTAAATATCTTTTGTATGATTTTTTTAGGTTTTAAATTAATTAGATCAAAAATAATTTAAAGCACATTTTTATACCAAAAATAATCTAGCAACTTTTAATTTATTTCTTATAATTTTTTTAAGTGCTAGGTGCGATCTCTATTTTTCAAAAACTTAATCGTTTTCTTCTGGCGATTATTGGCGTTTTTCTCTCTTGTTCCGTTCGCCGTGCGTCAGCTTCAGCCTGAATCAAAAAATAAAACAGCCACGCTTTCTTGGCGTTGAAGTCGGATACCATCAGTAATGTTTACACGTTTTTCTTCATGTATTTCTTCATGGATGAAGGAATTTTTATCTTGATGTTCCCGCTGTCTATCGATGTTCGTCAGGTGAGGATGAGGGAGCAAATCTTGTTCTATATAATTCTGTTCCAAGAAAATAATCTTCGTGGTTGTGAGAATCCCTTTACGTTGCAAATTTGTTAGGTCTTAAAATTATAAGTGATGCTCCAACTTGGGGTCGCACTATCATCCCCATGGTGAGTTTCTGCCTATTTTTTTTTTTTTTTAATTTTAGTGTCCCATTTTGTAATTTTAGTTATGTTATTTTATAGTTCTAAAAAGAATTTCCATTCTTTTTTAGCATTAATTAGTGGTTATGACAGATTCAAAATAAAATGGAAAGAAGAAAATTTTGTTTGCAAAAAAAAAAGAAAGAAAAAAAAACTAGTATATTTAAAATTTTATTTTTTAAGGAACTAGCTGAACAATTTCGTTCAAGTTTTGAATTTTGCCATATCAGAGGTCTGTCCAAACCAAATTTACTACCGTTTAGCGGTACTCTCACAAATTCAACTTTGGGAAAAAACTTTCATAAAATACTTTTTCTTAAAATTTTATTTTTGTGTTTCGTAAGAAACGATAGATCCATATTTTAACCATATTTTTGTGTTGATTTTTTAACATAATTTTTAATTTTCACAAGTTATGTCTAAATTTTCACAAAATGGGTACCTCTCAGAAAAACCTAGACAGACCCCTGCATATGTTACAGGTCAATTGTAAGGTGTACAAATTTGACCTGTTTGTGTATTGTACATTGTNAGTTCTAAAAAGAATTTCTATTCTTTTTTAGTATTAATTAGTGGTTATGACAGATTCGAAATAAAATGGAAGGAAGAAAATTTTGTTTGCAAAAAAAAAAAGAAAAAAGAAAAACATATTTAAAATTTTATTTTTTAAGGAACTAGCTGACCAATTTCGTTCAAGTTTTGAATTTTGCCATGTCAGGGGTCTGTCCAAGCCAAATTTACTACCGTTTAGCGGTACCCTCACAAATTCAACTTTGGGAAAAAAATACTTTTTCTTAAAATTTTATTTTTGTGTCTCGTAAGAAACGATAGATCCATATTTTAACCATATTTTTGTGTTCATTTTTTAATCTAATTTTTAATTTTCACAAGTTATTTCTAAATTTTCACTAAATTCTCTCAGAAAAACCTAGACAGACCCCTGCATATAGAATTACATTCTTTAAAATAATGTAAAAATTTGTACACATAACAATACAAGATTTTTACGATTATTACTGAATAAAATAATTAAAAATATGTAAATAATTATTGAAAATTATTTTTTGTATGGAATTATTTTTGACTAAACATATTTTGTAATTGCGTTCGAAAACTTTTCAATTCGCTTAAAAAATTCTCCAGCTGTAATGAAACTCGCAGGAAGTAAAATTTGCATTGTGTCCAAACCTTCAACCGCTCTCCTGACCAAATTATTGTGACCACATTTCCCAGTTAACGGTTACTCCCAGTATTTTGAGGGTCATGAATCCAAATCTATAGATGATAGGCATGTTTATTCAAAGAAAGTTCGTTTTTGTGTCTAATTTCGTAACTTAAAATATCGTCTGCTATAATTAATCAGCATGTTTGGGACAACTCCTTGAACCATTTAGATTGAGCCCTAGTACATGAAGATGTGATTATTAGATCAAAAGTTATTTTGGGTGTTCCTTTTCTTCGCTCTGTATTATCATTTAAAATATATTTCAATAAAATAAATTTGTACTAAATAAGTAGTTTTATTCTTTCTGTCTTAAATTGTCCAAAACTTGATATTGTTGTGTAGTTTTATTTGAACAATGTTAAATAATTAAGAAAATGGCAGAAAAATATAACAGTTAAAAAAAACTACTAATTAAATTGTAATTTTTGACTGGAAATCTCAGCTTTGAATTACAGTTAAGAAATTAATGAAATATCTGCTTTTCTATACCCAAATGTATTAGGCCTTTTAAATACGTAATCTTAAAGTCATTAAAGTTTCTGAAACATTTCTATATTAATTATTGCAAAATACTTGACTAGAATTGAAAAATATTTAATAAAAAATACTAAATTAAAATCATATAGTATTAGTTATATTAATATTTATATGCAATTTGGGCTTTAAAAAAACAGGTGAAGTTTTTTACTGTTTAATAATAATTTCAGAATTATAGGTAATGAATAAGTCTAATTTATCCTGCCCTACAGCTCAATTCATTACTCTAACCCTTTTTTAAATTTATTTTTATTTTTCTCAATGTGATTTTTATTTATTATTGACATTTTACCTGGCTAAATGGTTTTATGTTATTGATGATTTTATTGATGTAAATTATCATGAATTTCAGTGGCCAGTAGCGGAGCATGTCCAGGAGAGCTTTCGTTGGATCAAGTGGCACCTACAACGTGCGCGCCTCAGAACTAGCTCGCGAGAAACGAGTCAAAACTATACGTTGCACAGTATTCTTTCTAGACGATTCTCAACAGACTTTTGAAATCGATGTAATTATGCAGCTTAATGTAATTTTTTTGTGGTTTGTCATGTTTAACCTGTTATTGATGCAAATTTCCTTGTTTTGTTTTTCTTTTTGCTGCAGAAACGTAGCAAGGGTCAAATTTTGCTGGATATGGTTTTTCAGCATTTAGAATTAATAGAAAAAGATTATTTTGGACTTCAGTTTTCAGAGCTTGACCATTCATCTAACACTATGGTAATATATATTTAAATAATATATTTTTATGTTAGTAATACATTTTGTAAAAAAAAAAATTCTTTTACAGGTAGTTCATAAATGATGTCAGATTTTTCTTCTTCAATATTTTCCAATCTCTTACCCGTTGTCAAAAAATGTCACGTGTCACATTATAATACATAAACATGTTCCAGCAGTTCAGAAATAAAACACATGCTATGAATCACATTTAATTTTTTTTTAAACTTTAACTATCTGACCTAATTTTATTTGTGGGCTTAATAATAACAATTAGATTAGTACAAATTTTAACGAGAAAAAAATCACATAAAAATAGTTTCAGATGCTTTTATTTTAACCCAAACAAATGTTGTCACACCCCTTCCTGTCCCTTGTCTAATCGAAATTTTATTAGTTAGTGTCGAAAGGTGAAAAGACAAATCTGTAATATATCCTAAATTCAGAAAATCAATTGCAATTGCTCTAAGATATCCAATAACTACTGTGTGGCAATCATGCAATGAGCTGTTAGTGAGGCTCATTCATTTTGTGAAGTAGGTGTAAGGTGGCTGCAAAACCATCTGTCAAGGGTTCAACCTAGGTTCAAGGAGACCACCAAACCTAAGTACTTTCTTCATATTAAATAAAACGGTCAGTCAGATACTATAGCGGCCACTACTAACTAGTTTTGTACTGAAGGCCGATTTGATGATTGCTAGTTAGTACAGCTGTTTAAATTTAAGAACTAAAAGTAAATAATGTTTAAAAATTGAGCTTTACTTGGAAATAAGCATTTAGATAACCATTCTCTATTGTTTTATCGAGAACCTCGTTTCATACCACAAGTGACATTCTGACATACTGCAAAATTGTGAAAACACAGAAAAAAGGGATGAAAATTTAAATTTTGTAAATTTTATTTTTTTTGTGTGTTTTTTTAAAAACCTTAGTATGGTTTGAAAATTAAGAATAATAAGAATAAATTAATTTTATTAATTGAAAAATAAAGAAATTGAAGTATTTTTATTTTATTTTTTATTGTAGCAATAATTTAGGAATGTTTATTTCGCATACTGTGTCTTGTGGTAGATAATATAGATAATAGACATTATAAATTGTAAATTATATAGTAAATATTAGTAGTAAAGTAACAAATGTAGCTGTTTTGAAGTTTATTCCTATAATTTAAATTTCCGTCTTAAAAAATTAATAAGGGAAAATTATTAAGAGTTCTGAAAATTTTAAGTGATATATTTTTAAAACAAAATAAAGTTGAAAATTGAGAAATAAGTATGCCTTGAGTATGTTTCTTGGCATAACTCTCGTATAAAAAAGATTGCATGAATTGAGTTCTAATGTTGAACTTTTTGCCTTAAAAAGTTTTTTTTGTCAAAGAGAAATGGGAAGGAGAAAAAATAGACTACCTGGAGCTCTTTTTTTTGTTAGGAAAAAAAAATGTTCTTGAAACAAAAATCTTTTAATATCATTATTGTATGTTTTTTATTATTAATTTTTTACCTAATTATTGTTTAATACTTATTTTTGTAATTTTTATTTATTTACTTTTATAGAGGTGGATGGATGCTAACAAACTTATTAGGAAACAAATTAAATGTAAGTAAATAAATATTGTAACTTTTTAGTTAATTTCTAAGTTATTTTATATTAAAAATTAAATAAAGTAATTTTTCATGGTGTCTGTACTCTAAAATAGCAATGTTTATGCATATGATACATGCTAATAGAAATGACAAATTTAAAAATCATTAATCTGAATGTTGAAGAACAACATAAATTTTTTAGTTTTCCACAAAAGTTTGTGTAACATTTGATTTTAAACCAGTTATTTTCCCCCTGTTTCTTATACTAGTTTTATAATCTAAAATTATATAAATATTTTCAATTGATTCTAAGCATTTTGTGTTGTAATTTTTTAATATTTTTCTTTTTTATTTAATAATTTTCTAATTGTTTTTTTATGTATTTGCTTTTTTCAGCTGGACCTCCTTATTTATTATACTTTAGAGTGAAATTCTATGTCTGTGATCCAAGCAAGCTTCATGAAGAGTATACAAGGTATATAATCATATGTTTCTCTTTGATCATATGTTTCTCCATTGATTTTTTATTTATTTATTTTTATGATGAAATAAAAATTTCTCTTGAACTTTTGATAATTGCAGTTTTTTTAATGTCTAAAACACTTTACCAAGTAATTGAAAATACCATATACATATAAATTTTTTATTAATGAATTCTATTTTTTAATGGGCTTTTTTTTCTTAAAAAAATAAAATATGATCTATTTTTTAAGACAGGGATGAGATTTTTCCTCTTTTTTCACTTCTATCTCTTGAATTTCAGTTTTTTTTTAATCAAAAATTCAGAGTTTTCTAAAAATTTCACTTTTTTTTATAAGTATTCCACTTTTTCAGAAAATTCACCGATTTTTAAAAAGAAACAGAAAATTCAAACTACATAGCTATCAATTCTTTCTCATTTTTACTTATTATAGCTATTTTCTCCCATTTTACTTGCAGCAGATAGGATTTTCCGAATTTCTTACCCGCCCTCCAGATAGATCCGATTTTTGTAGTTCAAATGATGCTGCTTCTGACAAGCCTTTTGGAGGTCCCAAGCATGGAATCTGCTAATATCTCGATTCTTATTCACACGATTTTTATATCAAACATAGCTTTTCATATTTGCGTGTTGCGATTCTTATTCACGCGATTTGAATATTGTACGTTGCGATTCTTATTTACGAGATTTAAAAATCCGATATTGTGATTCGTATTTACGCCTTTTTAAAAACCTATGTAGCGATTCGTATTCACGCAAGTTTAAAATTCAATGTCTTGATTTGCTCATGCGGTTTATAATATCAAACATTGATTTTCGTATTTATACGTGATTTTAAAATAAGGCATTGGGATTCGCATTCACGCATTCTAAAAGTTATGCATCATAATTCTTATTTATGCAATCTAAAAATTACGCATCATGATTCGTATTTACGCGATCTAAAAATTATGAATCGTGATTTGTATTTACGCGTTTTAAAAATTCTATATCCCAGTTTGTATTTTCTCATTTTCAAAATCGTATATCTAGTTTCATATTCATGTGATTTCAAAATCCATAATTGTTATTCATATTCACGCAATTTTAAGATCAACTATCGCGATTCTTGTAAGAAGTAAATTTTTTTTAAAATTAGTTACTATAAAGGTGACTGTTTTTCTAACGACGATTATTAGTATATGTAAGTGTTACAACATCAGAGAAACTGGAAGGGAATATATTCAAAACTTACATTCTGTGCTTGCAAAGAAGAAAAAATAGGATTTGTCACAAGATGTTTGAAGATGGACTAACGACTAAATATAGCAAACATAAAAGATATAGCAAACAAAAGCAATCACTTAAAAAGGGATTTAATTCAAATTTTTTTTTTTTGGAAAAAGAGTTAATTAACTCATCATCAAAATTTTATTTATAATTGCTGTTATTTATGCTATAAAATGCAAAATTCTTATCAAATAAAAAACAATTATCTAAACAGTTGCTGATTGTCATGTAATTTTTCAAACTAAAATAGCAATTTTTGTATGTTAAGGAGTTACTATATATTTCTACTTCACTGTTATTGATATGTTTCAGAGGGCTCTAGTTAGATTAGACTATAATATGAACATAATGATTCGGTCCATTGTTAAATTTTTTTTTCCCAATATAATTTAAAAAGTAATATTACTGATATATTTGCTATAAATCACATAACAGTATTTATTAAAAGAAATGAAATATTAATGTATATTCTCAGTAGTTTTAATTTGCTAAACCAGGTAGTTTTTCAAGTAATAATTGTCTCTTATGTGAACTGAGGAAAAATATAATTTCCAGCTTTATTTTTTCAATTGGTAATTTTTATTTTCACTAAATGTTAAGTATCAATGTAATCATTTATATAATAATAGATTAGTACACAATTGTATGTCAACACATTATTTATTACCTTAAACTGTCTGGAATTTATTATTAAAGGGTTGCGCTTGCGTAAAATTTACTATCGTGGAAATTCAGCTTTTTTGCCTTTTGGCTAATCTCATCCCTGTTAAGAGAATAAAACTAAAATAATACAAATAAACATTAATAGTTATTTTCTTGAACTTATAACTAAAATGCATTGTTAAAGATAATTGAATGTATTTCCTGAAGAATTAGTTTTTTTTATAAGTGTAAGCATGATATTTTAATTAATCAGTTCCACAAATATAGCTACAAAATATTGTTTGATATATTTGTGTAAATAAAATAATATGTATTTGCTAATCCAATTCCTTTTTATTAGTGCTTATGATTCCTTATAAATCAAACATTTCATAAATAAATGAGAGAAAAAATTATCACTCAGTTAAATGCTTAATTACTTAACTGTGCAGAATGTTTGGCAGTCTGAATAATTTGATATTTTGCAAGAAATTCTATATACTGAATTGTCAGTGTATTCCTTATTCAAATATAACTTTCTAGAGTTTTTAATTTTTATGATTTAGTTTTTAAATACTTTTTATTGGTAAATAAATTATTCTAATATTATTATATATTCTATAAGTTTTGTTGTTAAAACTTATACTTTATCAAATAATAAACCTTGTTTTAAGTATCTTGCAATATGCATTACATTACATTGCAAATAAAGATTTGCTTATTTTAATTAAGTAATTTTTTTATTATACATTTGTTGCTGAAATATTTCTGGTGCAATGATTTTTAAAAATAAATTTTCTAAACAAATTAAGTAAAAACTATATTTTGAATCTTTAAAAAGAATTGAAAAATAAATAAATAAAATAAGTGTTTTGATGTAATCTGTAACATTCTTATGTAAACCTCTCATTTCTGTTAAACAAATACTTAATCAATAGTTAAAAAATAAGTTTACCAGCAAAACATTTCAAATATAATTTCTAATAATATTCAATTTTAAGTTATTAAATTAAAAATTCTGTTTTACATTAATTCTTTTAGAAGTCAGTTTTCTTAATTCTGATTTTCTAGCATTACTAGTACAAGTTATTTAAAAACTTATTTTATAATATACTGTGCACCCTTTACCTTATATTATTTTAATCTTGTGTAAAAAATGCTTGTAAGAAACAAATGTATTAACTGGAATTAATGTATCCAATTTAGGTATCACTTCTTTCTTCAGTTGAAGAAGGATATTGTTGATGGTAAACTAATAGTTCCTTCTGCTACAGCTGTGTTATTAGCTAGTTATGCTGTTCAGTGTAAGTTAACAAAACACTTTCTCTCTATATAATTTTCTGTTTTTGCACCTTATGACAATTGACATATTTTTATGCTGTATTTTGTTATTCATTGTTCTTATTATCATACATCTGTTTTCTCATATAATTACTCTATATGAGTCGATCATATATGTACACTATGTGAATAGACATGTGTATGATAATATGAATACAGTAATTTAACAGTAATATATACGAGACATATATATTACTGTAGTGTAATATGTTGGTATGATATTTGGCATTATATTTAACAATGCAGTAATTAGCAAATGTTACTTACAGAAGAAAAAATGCACTTTGCAATGCCATGATTGATTTTTTGCTTCCAATTTCAGCTTGATCATTGTTCCAACATCTTGACTGTTATTTGTAGATCATTATCTTTTTATTGTGGATTTTTTTTAATATTGTCAATCACTTGATTATTTACTAACACACTACACACCAGAATGTTAACTTCTGTGTGTGTTGTAAAAGTGTTATTTGTAGATTCTCAAAATTTCAATTACAAAATCATTTTCCCAAAATCAGCTTCATCACTAAATATGATTTACTTTTTATAAACTGTAAGATTTTTATGTGTTGTTTGCTGTTACTTTCAATAATAATTTATTATACAGTCGGACCTCGATTTAAGGTCACCCTAAGAGACATCGCAAAAGTGATCTTATAAGCGTGGTGACCTTTTAACCGATTCATTAGCAGCTCGTAACTAAGCACGTAAATAGTACACATTATGAATTTTTTAAAAATGGTGATACAAACGAAAACGATTTTCCATAAATTAAATATTTAAGTCAATAAAATTTAACAGAATTGGTAAAGAATTAAAGAAAGTTAGATTTAAAAATTTTTTTTTCATTTAAAATAAAGCTGTTTACAAATTTCCTCAATTTACCTTATTTAAAATAATTATTTTTGCAGATCTGTCTCGTTTTTGGTTTCATTTTTCGAACAATGTTTTCTAGATTTTGTAACTTCTCAAAATATTCCTCAACTCCCTCATGGTTTGTAAAAAAATTTTTTACGACATTTATTGCATTGAAGGCTTCCACTTGGGTTACAGCTACAGTCTTAGGATCACTGTCATTGTCCTCACTGTCCACAACTTGTGAAACAATTTCAGAAATTGTAGCTTGTTCGTTGGCTGCAACATTTTCCTAGGACTCAAGAGGGGTAATTGCCTTGTAAGGAAGTTAAATAGGCTTTTGTTAGAAAAGAGCTGCCCTCGCCTCAGATAAAAATGACCTTATAGGCGATTACGATTTTTAAACTTGACCATATATCCGATAATCTGCTACAAAGAATTCCTGTTCAGTGAGCCGGGATATTGGAAAAGTGACCTTATATGCGGGGTGACCTTATATCGAGGTCTGACTGTATTTCTGAATGTAGTTGTTTTGAAATGATAAATACTGTACATCCCATTGTATAAGTCAATCTTTCAAAAATCCAAAATTTTCCGAAAATCAAGGGGTTGACTAATACACTGATAACAGAGTCTGATTTTCTTTGATCAAGAAATATCTATTCGTTATAAGCAACGAGATGAATATAAATAACTCTGTTGCAATTTAATATGATTAAATTAATTTTGCATTTTCTCTTGCCATATTTTCTTTCCATATTAAGGTTTTTTTTAGAAACAATATTTGAAATTATGTTTAGGAAAAAAATAAAGAATAAGAAAAGTTAAGATAATTTATTCAAGAGAATTTCAAAAATTATAACACAATAAAAACTTTTAAAACATTCCATACAGATACAAACTTAAAGATTCCAGAACATCATCGATGTTTGATTCAATAATATTAGCATACAGTCTCGCCATACAAATACTTCTCTCAATGGATTCTACTGCATCCTCATCTGTTGAGTCCTACAAAAAGTAGTCTTCACTCTCATGCAAAAATTGAAAATTCTAAACTTTTTAAAAAATTTTACAATAACATATGAAACCACATTTTGCCAAGCCTCTAGTATAATTTCACGTCTATAGGAAAATAATCAACCTATTGATAGTGATCAAATTATGCATCTGATTTAACAGAAACTTACAATTTTATAACCAAAAAAATAGGAGGTCAACTTATAGGCCAAGATGTACAGTAGTTGTTGTTATTGTATCAATTTTCATATAATAAGCAGTATATGTTGGATATTGTATAAATTTTATAATATATGAATAATAATATAAAATATATGTAAAATATATGAATATATGTAAAATATATGAATGTATAATATAAAATATATGTTTTAATTGAATTGATTCAGCTGAAATTGGTGATTTCAATCCTGAAGAGCACAAGAATGGTTATCTGTCAGAATTGCGTTTGATGGCAAATCAGACAGAAGAAATAGAGAAAAAGATTGCTGAACTTCATAAACTGCATAAGTAAGTAGTTTGTTTTTTTGTATGAAGTGTTAATTGTTTTCTTTTAATACACTTTCATTTTCAGGCTGTAAAAGATTACAAGGGAATTAATTTTAATTTCTTTTCATTTGCCTCTGTATTTACATTATGTCTAAATTTATGCAATAAATATAAAAACTTGTTTTATAGAGATAATTTAATGCGTTTAAAAATCTCAAATATTTTATGTGTGACTCAATTACTCAGCAGATAGAGAGTTCACCTTCCAATGAGGTGAACTGGGTTTGAATCTGACGGTTGCTGGTCAATACCAATTCCGCATCCAGCTTGCACCGACCACAGTGCTGACGTGAAATATCCTCAGTGGTAGGTGGAAGGTGGATCATGGGTTAGAGTCCTCTTGCTGTCAGGCTAACAGTGGGAGGTTCTTGTAGTCTTCCTCTTCATGTAACGCAAATGCGGGTTAGTTCCATCCATCAAAAAGTCCTTCACAAAAGCAAATTTCTCCCAATGCTTGATCCAGCAGTTCCCTTGTCTTCTGGATTGGGTTCAAAATTGCGAGGATACATAGTTGAACATTTGTAGTCGTAAACCCAAAAATTGGGTCGGCTGTTCAACGACGGTTATAAAATATATACAAATAAAATATTTGATGTGTAAAAGTTCTTTGTTTTTTGAGAGAAGGAAATCAAAACATCTTACTTTTTGTGAATTACTTGCATAAAAAACTAGTTGAAAAATAAATTTCATTTCTTTTTTACTAGATTAAATACTTGTTAACATAAAAAATATTTAACAAGGCTGTTAAGTATTACAGTTTTTCCATGTAATTTTTAGAGTAAAAATTAACTTTCATCAATTATTTAGTCTCTATTTTATAACAGATTTATCTATTCACTATTTCCATAAATTATTTATCATTGTTAAATCCAATCAATCAATTGTTAAATCAAAATATATTTAGAAAAATAATAATCAATTATGATTTTTTGTATAATCCAAATTGATGATTTTCTTCAAATGAATGATTGCTGAAAGATATTTATTTACAATTAAATGTATTAATTTTGTATTTTTCAAAATTTTTGTTTACATTTACTTTCACATTTACACATTTAACATTAAAATTTTTATTTTCAGAGGTCAGACGCCAGCAGATGCTGAGTATAATTTTTTAGATCACGCTAAACGACTTGACATGTATGGTGTTGACCTACACAAGGCAAGGGTAAGGGTAAGCAGAATTCCACATTCTGTCTAGTTTGAATATCAATCATGTTTTTCACACCTTTCACTGAATCATTTTTATTCATATCATTTTAATATTTGTAGTTTCATTATTTTAAAGAGAATGTACTAGTCCGAATTCATGCACGAAGAGAATTCATGCACAAAATAATTTTGATAGAGAACACAAGTGTTTTAGTTCGAAATTATATTGATTTATAAAAGTGAATAGTACAGTAGAGAACTGATAATCCGGAACGATCGGGACCATCGCGATTCCGGATAACTGATTTTTCCGGTTTTTTGAATCGCTACAAAATGCCGTTTTTTTAATGTTTATAAAACGAAACTAAGAAATTATTTTGAAATAGTTTTAGAAATAATAAAAAATTATAAATAATAATACACTTAAGTTTAAATAAGGAAAGAAATTATGAAATAAAAATTATATACAGGCTTATATATGTTATTATTAACATTAATAACATTTATAAGCTATTTGTGCTTATGTGAGATTCGTCTACAAACGGCTTTTGATCCGTCCTCTAAATCAGTTCTTTTGTCAACTCGATACGCCGTACGCTCTAAATGAAAAAATGGGCTCAAAATCTTGCAGGAAAAAAACATTTTTTTAATGGAAGAAAATTTATTTCCGGTTCCGAATTTCATTCCGGTTATCTGGTTTTCCAATTTCCGGATAAGAGGTTCTGCACTGTATTTATGATTTGAGACAACTAATGAATATCTGCATCTTTAGAAGACACTTCACCTAAATGTCTCAGATATAGGAAGGTATTTGCTTACTAGAGAGTTTTGGGGTAATGACTTTAGTCTTCTGTTATGTTCTCTCTGAAATTTTCTGATGTTGTTCACTGGTCTATACTGCCATTCAAGATAGATAAAAAAAGTATACAATAAAGGGGTACATACAAAACAGTGTAATAGATTTTTTGCTGTAACATACACACTCTTTTTGCCTAAATTTTCAATGACCGTTTTGCATAATTTTTTTTAATATTTTCAGGGATGAGATCCTTCCGCGGATTCGCGGATTTCCGCTTTTTTCCAGATTTTTCCATTTTTCCCTCTAATTTCCGCTGAAATTTTTTTTGCCCAAGTTAAAATGTTTTATGAAGAATTTAATTTTCCGCGGAGGGNTGAATACAGTTTCATCCTTCAAAGCAAAGTGATCATGTGCTTGTTGGCATAAATCTTAAAATTCGAAAAGTAAAAACTGATAAAATGTATGATCCCAGTGGCTGATTCTGTTTACTTGACCAAAAAATGACACAGCATTGCTCACCAATGAAAATACATTCTTTCGTGTAGTGCTCCATTTTAAATAATGTTTTAACTGTCAGCTCTCTTCTTCTCTATTTTTTTTGTCCAATTTGACGTTTCTTTACTATAAATGGTACAAAATTCCGATTTGCCAGAATTTTGACTGCTTTTGTTACGGATAATTGTGGAAAGAGGATTTAGTATGTACTCTTTATTGTAGACAGTTTAATTGAAATTTATACATTACGTAAGAAGAAAACAGTATTGCAATCATCTTCATCAAAATATTTCCTGCATCTATATAATATAAGAAATACCCCCAAAAAGGTTGAGCTGACAATGAAGGGAGTTGTTTAATAATTTTCCTTTTGAACATCAAGATTTGCTTTCATTTATTTGGTAATTTAAATCATTACTGATTCATTTTAATTTCAGACTTAATACACATCAAAAAATAAAAATGTTTTCTATTAAAATAGCTCTATGAATAACATTTAAAAATACAGGTCGAACTTCAATATCTCAAACTTGAAGGGAGAGAAGGAAAAGTTTGAAATACCGTAAACTCAAGTTATCAAAAATTACATGTTATCAAGAGTAGAATAGAAAGAAAAAAATTTATATACTTTTTTAAAAAGTTTTCTAATTTTTATTTATCTAAACACTTAACAAAAAATTATTATTTAAAAAACGATTTCAAGATTCAAACCTTTTTCTACCTCATAAATAATTTGCTTCTTTACTTCAATTCTAAGTGTATTCAATTTTCGTTAGTTAGCCATTTTAAATAGATGACTCGCAAGAGATATAACTTTCTCAAAATCTTAAAATGATCTAAAGAGGATTTCTAATTTTGCTCAAAGGGAGGTGGTACAGCTATGAATTCATGTGCTGTATCTCTCAACTCTTGTTGCACTATTTAGGATGATAGGAAATTAAGCCACCCAAGATGAATCCCTTTTAAGGAACATTCAGTCAATCAATTCAGAGCCACCTACCTCATTCCTGTCCCTGTTCTTGAATTATTAGTGAAAAGTCTGTGCATCTGAAAACTGATAAGGAAACAATAAACAAGAGTTTTTAATTTCCCATTTTGGGGATAAATAAAAATTTAGTTTTCACTGTGCTGTTTCATAAAGAGGACTATAGGAAAATATATCATTGCATCCCTTTATTTTTTTATGTAGGATTTTCCTTGTAAACTTTTGAATAGCTCTTTTTTTTAAACAAAAAAAAATCTGTTTTAATGGGAAAAAATATTTATTATTATTATTTTTATTTTTGTATCAGTTGAAAAAAATTCAAGTTATCAAGGGTAAAAAGAATTTGTAAAATCAAATTTTTTTTTAACATGGAATAGGTAGGAAATTAAAGAGATTTTTTTTTCCCCATCTAGTTATCTCAAAAATTTATGAAACCAAGTTTTGAGCTAGCAAGGTTTGACTGCATTTTGTTTGTTTAACTCTTTATTATATTTTAGTGTGACAGTTCGTTTTCCTTTTTAATGAAAAATATTAATAGAATTAACTTTACATAAATATTACTAGTCATTAAATACATTGTTGTATTAGATTTAGTTTTAATTTTTGCTGTAGGTACTTTTCAAACTTCAAACTTTTTAATAAGTTATTGGTAAATATTATTAATATTTATGAGTCCACCAAAAGGCATAAAATTATCATTTTCTTTTTAGGACACAACTAATGCTGATATACAGTTAGGAGTTACATCTTCAGGTCTTGTTGTCTTCCAAAATAATTTAAAAATCAACACTTTCTCTTGGTAAACACTTATAAATTGGTTAAAATACTTTCTCCAAACATCAATTTTAAAAGAACACTTGTAACTATGATTTATATTTTTAGGGCAAAAATTGTTAAGATATCATTTAAAAGGAAACAATTCTTTATTCAATTGAGAAGAGAAGGAGTAAGTTTCTTATTACTTTTATTTACTTTGTAATTTTTATAAATTTTTCACTTGGCATTCTGGTTAATTCAAAAATTTACAATGCAATTTTTTAATTTTAGACTGAAACATACGACAGTTTACTAGGTTTCAATATGCTGAGTTACCGATCCTGTAAAAATCTGTGGAAATCTTGCGTTGAACACCATACATTCTTTCGTTTACATGTTCCTCGAGCTCCCACCAAAAGGTTATTATTTAGTTTAGGTTCAAAATTTAGGTATAGGTAAGTTTAAGTTTATTTCTTTTGATTTTTTACATTAATTTTTAGTTACT
Source organism: Parasteatoda tepidariorum (assembly GCF_043381705.1). Classification (NCBI taxonomy): domain Eukaryota; kingdom Metazoa; phylum Arthropoda; class Arachnida; order Araneae; family Theridiidae; genus Parasteatoda; species Parasteatoda tepidariorum. Next base: position 79,458,771 of record NC_092205.1, on the reverse strand, counting down.
TATCATTTTCAATTTAATATTTTGTATTGGTATTCTCTAATTTCTGTGGAATTGAATTTTACACTGGCAGTGTTTTCAACCTTATTTTCTTTTTGTTACATTTGTTTTGTTAAGATATTGTATTAGCTGTTGTATCTACTGTAGTGCTAAAGGAATCTACTGTATTTCTTGTAGTATCTCATACCTGCCAACTTAAACACTATTTCAAAAAAATTTTTCCTAGTGGTAATGAAATAACTATTGAAGTGGTAATGTCGGCAAATACTTAGCTCAGTTTTATCATTACTTAAAACATGATAAGATAATGAACAAGTCTTCATTATATATCCTTAAACTATTCAAATATAATGGTAGTTAAAGTTATAGTAAATCAAATTTGTTAAAACTAGAATCAAGTATGAATGCCAAAACTTTATTACCACATTAAATATCAAAGTAAAATTTTCTGGAAAATCCAAAAGCGTTAACTGTTATGGTATCTACTTTTCTAAATGATTAGACTCTTACTTACTATGTTTATTTTCTATTGATTTATTTTTGTATTTCATAACTTTATATTAAACTGACTATTAGAAATTGATATCCCAGACATGGTTGTTAAATTTTCTCACTATTATTGCAATAAAATGGCATTTGAGTATTATACAGTGAATTCGTGATAACTCGAATCTGATAGGACTGACGAAAAACTTCGACATATCGGAAGTTCGACTTACCGTTAGTTTCGGTTTTGGACTTTCAAAATATTGTCGGATTATTTAATTAATGCTTATTTATTAATTACAAATCTTCTAAATGTTTACAATATTTAAGATCATTTTATGATACCCTAGTCCATCGACTGCAACTTTGCTGTTGTGTTTGGCGGGAGAAACTGCAAGTTTACTGCTTTCAAATGAGGTAGATCACTATGCGTTGTGCATTTATCCATAAAGAGTATCACTTTTCTTTTTTTAGCGAAGAATTTCCGATCCAATTTTCTTAAATAGTCTTCAAATAAAACTGATGTCATCCAAAACTTTTTGTTAGACTTGTAATCCAAAGGATACGTTTTTACATTCTTGAAACATCGGGGATTTCGGTATTTTCCGATAACAACTAAGGGCAATTTCTCTGTCCCAGACGCATTTCCTCCAACTAGGACAGTCAAACGTTCCTTGCTCATTTTACCCCCTGAGCAGTTTTCATCCTTAAACATCATAGTCTTATTTGGAAGACATTTAAAAAATAAACCCATTTCATCAATATTGAAAACATCATTTTAACTGTATCCTTGAAGTAAATTTGGTAACGTTTCATTTAACCACTGTTCACATACTTCAAGAGGGACAGCTTTAGCTTCTCCATGAAGAGTGCGAAAGACATTGTGTGTGTGTTGCAAAGGAAGGGGCAAAATATCAGCTCCTAGGTTTTTTTTTCTTGCTTTAAAAGATCAAAAAAAAAAATCGAGTTAAAGAGAGTAAAGTTCGAGTAATCGAGAATAATTAACATGAAATTGAAGATAAAAGGGTCGGGACCGCATAAAAAAATCGAGTTATAGTAATATTCGAGTTATCGTACTTCGAGTTACAGCAAATTGACTGTATCATCACATTCTATATATCTATCTGCCATATATCTTATATATATGCTGAGTATTATATCATTCAGGGGAAAAGAAGATTCTTGCTATAAATTTTGGTCTGCAATCTTCTTCACTGAATAAACAGGTTTATTTGTAATAAAAATACTTAAGCATTGTTTAGTTTTACCTGAAAGTGCATAGCCAGTGCAGTAAAAAATATGTAGATTTATTATTTATTTAAATTTGATAATAAATTAAAAGGGGTTGCACATGTATTGAAACTTAGTTTTGTGAAATGATTGAAGAATAAACACTTTGGTGCTCTTTGAGCAATTGTGTGTTCAAGTATGAATTAAAATTTTTTGAGTTATTTGAATTAAGATTAATTAAGATTTTTTGGAAATTGATTTATAATCTAGGAGTTTGTGGATTGTTTTTTGCTGACAAACTCTACAAATGTGCACAAACTTTTTATAAAAATTTATTGAAAGGAGTTTTTAGCTGTTAATGTTAAGTTCTTGGTATTAATAACCATATGCTGTATCATTAAAATTTATGATTACAAATCTAACTTTGTGCCTCAAAAGATCGTATGTGGTTCAAAGAACTGCATGTGGCAAAAATTTAAGTTTTTAGAAATTTCTCACATTATGTTTCAGTAGGTAGTTTGGTTTATGTTTTAAATTTCTAATTACACTGACAAACAAATTAGATATAGATTTTTCCACTTCACATTTTGTCACTTTGTTTAGGGAATATAAATCTATAACTAAAATATTTTTCACTCTCCAATTTTGAGAAATTTAGCTGTGAACTATACTAAAACTAGTTTTTTAACAGTTTTAAATATTTTTTCTAACAGTAAAGGCAAAAGCATTTTGATAATTTTTTTAGTGCATTAAAAAATAGCTTATTTTATTAACTGACTTCAAAATTCAAATTTTTACTACATTGATTTTACTTTTTATGCATGCATGCATGAAGTTATCGTACACTTTTGCTCATTGTGTATAATCATATATTAATATTATAGAAGGTAGTTGTAGTACTTTATTTACATCACACTAGAGCTGTGCAATGGGTTGTTAGTGACAGTCTGGGAAACATCCCTGAGGATGATCCAAATAGATTTGATCCTCTGCAGAGGAGGTGGTTTCCCCACTTCGGTAGCCCACCTACATGCACACAAAGGCACTCACTTTATGGCAGAACAATCTAATGAGGACCTATATCATGTAGCCTCTGTCATTTCATGACTGAGTCAGTCAGCGAGAGGGTCATCCACCCTCTCGCTGACAGCAGCCTATAATGCTTGACTTTGGTGATCTACTGGGAACCATGTCTTACGATTGTCAGCCCACTGAGGGACTTATTTTAGAAAGAAAATTCATACTGTATTATACATTTCTCAATTCTTAACATGTATTGGGGCTACTTTTTTTTTACTTCATACTAATCTATATTACGATATCACCTAGCTTAAAGCAATTAATTGCTAAATTGTTATAAATTCATTTGATTACAAGGCTAATTTTTGATGTAGTCATATTTATAATTTTGCTCATAATTTTATTTGCAGTTTATTGTAAAATGTGGAATTAAGATTTGATATATTGTTATTGTGTTGAATCCAAAGAAATTAAGTTTGACTTTTATATGTTAGATGTTCTTTTTAGTCATTTTAAATTCATTTTGTAAATCATTAATTTTTTTTATTCCTACTAAATCTTACCAAACTAAAGGATCAAAACATTTTGGATGTGGATTCCAATTCCTTGCTTAAAAATTTATTAGTATCATCTTCTAGAAATGAAATAGTTTTTCCAATCTGATTTTTTGATAGAAAGTGTAGTTGTTTCATAGTTGAATTATCCTAATGATTGTGCCTTTCTGAAATAACCACTGAAAAGTTAGAAAATGTCATACTTGAAATAGGGAAATTTTTAATGTGTGATCAAACTATCATTTTAAAGTTTAATGCCAAGAAAATAAAAAAGAGTATATGACAAAAACTGCTACATTTTACTGTTAATGTTTTCTAAGGCTGGTTGGTTTAAATATAATGGTTACAAAGATATTTGAAATTTATCATATGTGTCGATTCCACAATAACATTTCTGTTTTGATAATAAATTGTTGCCTCTATTGCTATTTATTCTTATTTTCTTTTGTAACGCATTCATTGAATCCAACCTTTATTTTCTTGTAAAAGCTAACTGTGGAATTTTTTTCATTATAGTATCACCTTTCTTTTAATTAAATACATTTGTTTAATGATGAAAATATGTTTTTTGTAGACTTTTATTAAAAATATATTATTAATTTTGCACTCCAAGAAATCTATTGATGGGAAAAGATCTTTCAACTTGAGATTTTCCGAGCAGAGCTTAATGATTTCCCTTGTTATTATATTGAGGAACTGTGCCTAAATGAAAGAAAAAACAATTTTAGAAATTTGATTTCAGAAAGTCCTAAAAATATAAAAGCTCAAAATCGCCCTTTTTGTAATTAAATTAGTATAGCAGCATTACTTTTAAACCTACAATTAGTCTATCAATTTTAGGCTATACTTTGTTGCAAGTTAAGAAAAAACCATTACGCTTATGGAGAGAGCCTTTTTGCATCTAAATGTGTACCAAATAGATGCTAAGCTCCCAGTGTGAACGTATGTCAACATCGCCATCTCTTGAAACCACGTTGCATAGCCGTTTTTTTTTTTTTTTTGCTTCCTCTCTTAAATGATGTGAAATGTTTTGTTTATAAGAATTAACAAATATGATATAAAAATTCGTAACAAATATATGTCTTTCTGTTAGCATTTAAGGAAGCTGATGAAAGAGTAATAAATATTGTTTTTTGCAGATGATTTTCTGCTATAGCAAAACAAAAGTTAAAAAATTCTTTCTCTCATTTGATTTGTTAAGGGCATGGCAGCATAAGACGGGCCATTTTTAAAGGTCTACTCAAATCCAATGCGCTTGCAATGTTATATAGTTGTTTCCTTTTCAAGAATGAATGTTCTTATTTATTGAAATATCTCGCCAAGTCTAGGATTCCACTTAAAGTATGAAACTATAACCCTTTTTTAAAAATTACATGATATGTAATGTAAAAGATAACACGAATAAAATTTCTGTCCAGCGAGTTGAAATTTTAAAGGCTTTCATATTGTATTGAAAGCATATCTATATAGTTTGATAACTAAGTAAAATGCAGTCGCAGATGAGTACTTAAATCCTATACCGCAATGGTATTTTCTTAACTGCATCGAAGTATTCCAATTATTATTTAGCTTAACACTTCTTGCAACAAAAGTTATAGTTTCTATTGAACTTAAAAATTTGTGCTTTTTATTTTAGTGGAAGAACTGAATATCAAACCCTTGAAGATGGTAAACATAAGGCTAGAACAGAACGTGTTTTTACCAGGTACACAACATGAATTCTTTCCCACTGTATATTCTACCATTCCCATTATGCTCTTTTATTTTGATTATTTTAAAAAATATATTATTTTTTTTTAACTCAGGTCCCCAACTAAACGATTTGCCAGACAGACAATACCTCAGGTGACAAGAGAGGTGCTTGATGGATGGGAAAAGAAGATTACAAAACCCATAGCCAGAATTAATGGCACATCCAATGCACATATCCGCCCATATGACAGCTTTAGTCATAAAATACAGGTGTCTGAACCTGAATACAAGCCAAGAAAAGCTTGGGCTGAGACACCAAGGTAATTCAGTTTTTTTTTTTTTTTACTTTAACAGCAACTAGATGACTTAAACTTACAAAAATTTTATCATTTAATGTTTTAGTACACAAAATGTGAAGTTCAACAGCTGTTCATTCTTTTTTTTTATCAGCTGTTTTACCTTAGTGACTAATAATCTAATAGAACTACATTAGCATGTAAAAGTCTTAGGTCAACCTGTGAATTTCACTGATGAACAAATTTTTTTTTGTTGTATTTACACAAATACTTGATCTTGCCTGATTCAAGATTGTTGATTTAAAATCTGAAATTAATTTTGCTCTTTAAGCTACGGATTTAAATGGCAATTTCTGTCTATTTTTTTTATCGAAATGTACAAAAATGTTAGGTACAACAGTGTCAATGTCTTCATAAATCCAAATAGTTTGACTTTTGTTGAGAAGAAACAAATTGCCAATTGTTAGAATAGAATTGCAAGATTAAGGAAAACATAATATAAATTCAATTTAGTGTTTTAACTTATTACCAGAAAGACGATGTTTGTTTAATTTCTCTTTTATGATTAACTTATTACTTGAATTTTAAACAATGTATGCCTAAAAGCAGTTAAATTTGTTTAATTAATACCATTGAACCCTTATTTAATGAACTTCTTTTTGCCAAACTTCAATTTACAAATTTCGTGTTTAAAATAAAGATGAGATTGTGACTTTTTGATGAAATTATTATTATTTTTTAACAAAATCTTTTTCTAGCAATTTCACATCTATAGATAATTTATGAAGATACGAACGAAAAAAAAAATTCCTTTGCTTATTTGTATATGAATCCTCTGGTTTTTAAAAGTCCTAAGTCCAATTTTTAAAAAGTTGTGTTTTTTTCATGCCGATTTCTCAATTGTGCTTAAGTCTCAAGACTGTTATAATTTGTTCTGTAAAAATTAATATAAAAAAATTGCTAACGAGAAAAATTATACCATTATTTGATGAAAATGTAGAAAAAATTATATGTCAACTGTTTTGATTCTCTATATTTTGTAAAACATTCTTCTGGCCAAGCTATTAAAAATACAGTTGAAAAATGCTTCCAAAAAATTGCAGTACACAAGTGGAATGAAAATAAAGCATTCAAAATTTTCCTTGTTTTAAGCCACTGGATTAAAAGTATTCACTTTCTAGATGTGCATAAATTTGTAAATTTCATATTTTGTCTGCTCCATTAACTGAGTGCATAAAATGTTTATTTTTTTTTGTTTTGTCCTCAAATTTTATGATTATAAGTGTTTTTTAAGTTTTAGAAATATTTCTTAATAATTATTTTCTCCCATTTAGTCCAGAAATCACTGCCTTTACTCCATCAATTCCGCCCAAATTGCTGAATTACGTAGATGATGATAATGTGACTGATGATTTATATGAAATGTCATCGTACATGTCAGAGACAGTTGTGGTGAGTAGTAATCTTTTATTGATTATTTTGTTGTATCTACAATGCAAATTTTTCGTAAAATTAAAAAAAATTAGCATTCAGTATATGGTCAAAATTTCAACCTCCTTACCATAGTAAACCTTACCATAAAAATTGCTTCAGAATTTATTATGCATTTTTTATAGCTGATCAGCAATTTTATTTTTGATATTTTAATTATTTTGATGTGTTAGAAAGCTTCGAACAAAATAAGTTTTGATTTTTTCTCGTGTATTTCTTCACTTAAGTTCAAAATAATATTCTATTACCTAACACTTCTTTCGAGCTGCAATGGTGCAGTGGTAAAGGCATTGAGCTGCCATTGTAAAGAACTGGGTTCAACCTTTGATGCCTTTTGAAAAACTAAGATGCCTGGGAAGTAAGTGCCAGTATGTTTCCAGTGTGCAATACTGACCACATTGCCACCATGATGCTGGTGGTCACAAAATAGTAGAATTTTTACCTCTAGGACCCTCTAATTTAAATGAGTTGTTGCAGAAATATTGTTACTATTTTTCCCTTTCTCTATCTATTTTTCTTCTGTTGACTGTTCAAGAAATATTAGGGAGGATTTTAGTGAGGTTTCTTTAAAACATATTTAAATATATTTAATTAAAAATATAAACTTAGTATTAAATGAATTGTATCAATAAACTGTAGTGGTATGGTATTACTTATTTAAAAACTTTATTGGTTTCAAAAATATACACATGGCACACCTGGAAAGTCATGAAAATTCATGGAAAGTCATGAATTTCAGTATTGAACAAAATTTGTCCAGAAATGTCATGATTTTTATTTTTTTTTTTAAAAAAATCATGGAAGGTCATGGATTTATGTCGCCGAAAAATCAAATTTTTAAAATGGAATCCCCTCCCCCCTCAATTTCATCATGTTCCAAATATCTGAATTCCTAACAAAATCACTACTCACTGTCATATTTTATTAGAATATAAAATGTCTTTATCATCTTTTTTAAGAATTATGGTGTTCTTTCAAAAAATGAAAGAAAAAACATCATTTTGAGAGCGAATTATCTTTTAAACTTCTGTGATTTAAGAATTTTTATTATTTATTAATTTTTTTATCAATTTAAATTTCAAGCTGAAGCAAGCCAATCATTGGCAAATTTTTTTTATTTCGAAATGAGAACAGACAAATAAGGAGTATTTCTTTCCTTTCTGATGAACAAGAAAAGTATCTTTAAAATATAATTCTGCAGAAAAAAAAGAAAGAAAAAAAATTTGCTTTGTATTTTTTTTCTAGCTATTTTATTGCTTCAACTAATTCTTTACTCCGTTTTTTAAATTTAAAATCTATAAATATGAAGATGCAGAGTATAACAGTGGTTATAAAAATCATTTCAATGAATGTTATTATAATGCTTTTTTGAATTTATTGTTATGTTTTTGTCGGAGAAAATAGTAACTTCTTTAAGTCATGAAAAATTCTTGGAGTTAGTCATGGAAAATCATGAAGTCATGAATTTGAAAATCTAAAATGTAGCAGATACCCTGTATGCAGATAGAAGTAAAAGTGACATGCTTTAAGCATTCAAAAATATGCTCAGTGTTTTGTGTCAGTTTTTAGGCTTTTGCCATTCGTCAGTTTTGAGTCACTTGTAACCTGTTAACTTTTTTTTTCCATCTGCATAATTTTGAAGCTTATGAAGTTTCTTAATAATAAACTTAGTATGTTAGATTGTTTCATAAAAGTAAATAAGTTCTAACTTAAAAAAAAAGTAGATTTTAATTTGTGAGATTTTTTTAAGTGTTCCAAATTTTTTCTTTGAGAAAAATTTGTGTTTATCAAGTTTTTGAAAATAGTATTACCTATCAGTAACTAGCTTTGCAAACTTTTTAGTAAATCAAATATTGTGTTAGACTATTTAAAAAAAAAAAACCTTTAAAAATTTTATATCTGATTGATGATGAAATTTTGATAAATAATTATTCAAGTTAATATTATTACATATTTATTCTTCATATTCTTAGAAAACATTGAGAATAAACTTATAGAAAGAGATATTGTGAAAATGTATGTCTACAAAAAGAAATGGAAAGAGTAGAATTAATTTTATAATAAGCAAATTGAAAATCAGTTAAGTCTTAAACTGCCATAACCACGCTCATATGCTCTTCATAATTTTTAAACAGCTTGATCAATTTCAATTTATGTTTTCAGAAACAGTCTGTAAATTTCCACAAATATTCAATGTGTCATCATAATATAAAGTAATGGAATAATGCTTGAAATAAATTTGAGAGAAATGATTATTTAGGAATCAAGATTAGTTAGATACTTTAAAGTTGTGTTGCAGATACTTTTTTGATTTCTACTTACTACCTACATAAGACGTAACTATAGATCTTTAATTTCAGTTAAATGTTACTAGACTGTGTTAAGCTGTTTACTGCCTTTTTTTGCCAGAAAACCCTTAACTGAATCAAAAGACTGTGTTTTGATCATTTTTCTAGATTTAAGTTTGGAAATTCATTTATTATTTTCTCTAAAAGTATAGGGAGAATAAAATTTCTTCTACATAGGTGACACATATTTTTTTTTAAGTATTATTATCATGCTGAATTGAATGAGGCTAGTCTTAAGACAATCGGACTAATAGTTTAGAAGTTATAAGTCTTTTATGTAATGAAAGTACAAATTTGTACTTGCACCAATTTACACATCTGATATTGCTACCTAAACAAGTGAGACATTGTTAGTATGCATTTTTTCATCCTCAATTGAATGAGACAAGACACAAGTCAACCGAACAAATAGTTCAAAAGTTACAAGAGTTTTTATATTTAAAAGTACTACTTTAGTTATGTACACTTTATATTGCTAACCAGGATGCTATCCAGGAACTATCAGAACATGTGGGGTATATTTTCCATGTAATTAGAAGACTGTAGTTTAGAAGACTATCTGTAGAATAGACTATCTCATTAATAGTTTAGAAGGTATAAGCGTTTTATTTACAAAAAGTATAATTTTGTTCTTGCACTTATTTACACATCGTACATTGCTATACAGACAATTAAGGTATTTTCTGTCTCATTTTTTAATCTCATTTGATCAAATAAGATCAAACATAAATCAATGGAGTTAAAAAAAGTTTTTAAAACTAGTACCATTTTTGAATTGCACTTTTTGTGAAGAAAACTCTTATAACTTCTAAATTATTAGTGCGATTGTATCGAAATTAATCTCATGTAAATGTGTCATGTAACAGTGTAAAAAATTACATTGGAAAATGCATCTTACATATTCAGATAGTTCTGGGATAGCAATGAAATGTGAATACCTAAGTACGTGTAAAAAATAGCACGTTTTATACATAAAAACGCGATTCGATTGATTTGTCTACAGACTCATTCGATTTAGCGTGAAAATCATATAGAAATGATGTATCACTTATTTAAGTAGCAATATTTACGTAAATAGAGACAAGTACAAATTTTTAATTCTCATTCATAAAATCCTTGTAACTTCTAAACTATTAGACGTCGAACGTCTAACCTAAAAGCGTTTCGAGAATGGTTTCATTTTATTCTGAGTGAAAAAATACATCGGAAAATATGTCTCTCATGCTTGTCTAGAAGAAATTCTTCTCTTCCTCAAATCACCCTCATTTCCATTAAGAAGAAAGAAGGAGTCTTAGTGGTTAAGGGGATAGAGGACTCGCCTCCCAATGAGGTGCCCTATGTTCGAATCCCAGCATTAGCTGGGCGAAGCGATGGATTCTGCTCCTTACCCATATCGACCGCAGTGCTGACATAAAATATCCTCAATGGTAGACGAATCATGAGTTAGAATCCCCTTTCCTTTGTGCTAACCATGAGAGATTTTTGTGGTTTTTCTCACCATGTAACGCAAATGCAAGTTAGTTCCTGCAAAAAGTCCTCCAAGAAGCCTAGTTTGTCCCAATGCTTGATCACAGAAGTGCCCTTGTCTTCTGGATTGGGCTCTAAATTACGAGGCTACGGTGCTAAACATTCTTAGTCGTAAATCCACAATTGAGTCGGCTGTTCAACGCTGGTTATAAAATAAAATACAAGGGGGAAGCACACAGAGGAGAGTTAGGAAGTTTTTAGGCATAATTTATAATAATGTAAAAAAGCTTTCAGTCAAAAACCATTTGGGTTTTAATCACGATTTTTTTTGAAGATTTAATCCTTACGATAAAGTTATAATTTGAACTTAAGATTAATTTAAATCTTGGATTTTTGTAGTTCCAGTGCGCAAAATAAAAAAGAAGCTTATTAACTTTTGATCTGATGGTGGATTATCATGTAATAAGATGCAATTTCAATGGTTTGAAGGGATAACCTTAAATATACTAGTTAATTAGAACAATGTTTTAATTTATAGATAAAAACCTACTTTCTGTAAGTAACCATACATTTTTTACTGTGGATTCAGATTCTTGAATTTCAAAATGAAAGGGAATAAGAAATCTGTAAAATATGGTTAAAATAGTTAAGTCTAGAGAGCAGTCAAAATTTTGCTTTTTGCGTATTCGCTATATGTAAGGAACTTATAAGGATGAATTTTTTAAAAAAAATGTACTCTCTTAAAAAAAATGTACTCTCTTAAAACTTATTTACTTGAAAAATAACTTCTGGCAAAATATAATTCGTTAAAATCATTTCTCAATTTTTAATAATGATTAAATAAATTTGAATAGTCAGTCATGCTAATTTTTACATCATCCTTTTTTTTAGACAGATTTTATTAAATGCTCTATTCATGCAAAAAATAATTTGTAATAATTATTTTTATTTAAGCTAATATAGTCGAAATATTTTAAATTGCAATGTATTTTTATATTTATTTCAAACCATGTAATTTTAAATAACTTTTGATTTAAAGGACCTACTTTTTTTAAAAATATAATTATTCGACTATTTGATGGATTTCGCACAAACTTTTCTTTTTGTAACCATTATGTTAAATTACTTAGTATAAAATGATGTAAAAATTGGTATACCCTTACTGTTCAAATTTAATTTTACCATTTTTAAATTAAATAATAAAAAATACTAAATAATTAAAAAAAATTTTTTTTCATGGAATTATATTTGAATAAAATGAATTTTACATTTGTGTGCAAAAGTTTCTGATTCGCTTATTTAGTTCGAGTGATATAACGAAATACGCAAAAGTAAAATTAACATTAAGGTCTAAACTTTTGATAATTCTTCTAACTTGACTACTGACAAAATATTTTACTCAGATTACAGATTACTATTGTGATCTAAACTTACGCTAAACTATTAAGAAAATATTTTACAGATAGTGACAGGGATCTTAACTGTCGATATCACTTCTAACTATTGAGGAAATATTTTACAGATAGTGACTGGGATCTAAACTGTCGATGTCACTACTAACTATTAAGGAAATATTTTATAGATTGCGAGTGGGATCAAAACTTTCGATATCACTAACTAAACTATAAAGAAAATATTTTATAGATTGCGAGTGGGATCAAAACTTTCGATATCACTTCTAACTAAACTGTTAATGAAATATTTTATAGATTGCGAGTGGGATCTTAACTTTCGATATCACTTCTAACTGAACTATTAAGGAAATATGTTACAGATTGCGATTACTCCTTATCAAAATATTTAGTATTGTAGGTTCAAAAATCTAAATCTGTAAAAAAAAAAAAAATAATAAACTTAAGGTTTTTTTTTTCTTCTGATTTCGTAGTTTAATCAAGAGCTAGAACTAATTAATTGGAATATTTAGTACATGGTGATTCATTCATTAGAACAAAAGTTATTTAGATGATATGCTTGTCTTAACCTCACTTCACATTCTTTATCCTTAACGTCATAGAATTTATGCAAAATTTCTTATTTTAGTTGCAATTTTTCACAGTAATATTTTAAGTATTTCCCAAAAAAAGACTCTAACCGTAAATATTATTTTTTCTCCTTAAGTACCCTCTTTTCTGTTTTCATTTGCACCTATCAGTGTACTCAGGAAGTAAGTTCATAAACTGTTCGAAATTCGGTTATCTTATCTTTTGACTGAAATGTGTGAATGGGAAGATGTATGATGAATAAACATTTCTGCTCTTATATGATGAATAATGAGTTTTATATGACAAACAGTGTTCTCTTGAATGAAGGCAATTAATAAATCAAACTTTAAATGTATTATTATCAGTTGGAGTTATTAACAATTCTGTGTTTTGTTACGGTTAGTTTTTGTTTACGTTTATCTCTAATATCAATCACTAACTTAGTGTTTGTTCAACAAAATTTGTGATAAAAGATGTTTAAATGATTTTTGAAAAAAGTGTATTGAAAAATAACAAGAATTGATAAATGTTTTTGGCTTTAACTGATAAAAATGAGGAGTGTGTTTTTCTATCTAAAAAGAATATTTCAAAATGAAGTTTTGAGTTCCTTAAATTAACTTTGCGGGTTTGCATTTAGTTCCATTTCCCCAGCTCCTCCACAAATAAGAACGCAAGAATATTAGCTCATTTCTTTACTCCAAGTTGCGTTGTTGATATTGTTTTCTGTTGCGACTTGCGAGCATAATTTTAATTGATATAGTTATTCGAAATCTTGTAATTACATTAAGAGCTCGATACAACGAATACGGCATATTCCGAGAAGTCCGCTATTACGAAAAGTTTCCAAATCATCGTCATAATGTTAATATTAAAGATATAAAAACTGTGTGTTGTATGAACTAAAAATTTTGAGCCACTCTCTATTTCAACAATTTTCATTTGAAGGAAATATTTATTTACAATTTAAGGGAGCAATCTCATACTAAAAGGGCAAAATGAAAGATATTTTTATTTATTTCTAATATCAATGCAGTATAAAAAAAACGAACATAATTTCCTTTTTTTTTTAGTCATAAAGTTATATGTAGGCGATCACCGCCCAAGTTATTGTCCTCCTGAAGAAAGAAAAATTCTACCATTTTTAAGAATTTAACCGCACACTTCAAAAGAATGAGCCTTTTGGTTACCACATAGCTACAGTGCTCCTTATTTAACTTTTTGGTTGTCTAATATTGAATTCAATGTTCAGAGTTATCGATAGCTGCGACAGCTATTGCATTTCTTTCCTTTTTTCCCTCTTTTGTCTCTTGCAAAAACTTCTATTCCATTCTACAATCAGTAGACAAAAGCAGTGTATTCTATGCATGTAATTTTACATCAAAATAGCTCAAAATAGAAGGGAAAGAGGTAAATGCCTTTGTTTCACCATCTAGATTTTTATTGCTATCTTATCATGAAATACGTGTATTTGTTTATAACTATAAACTCACTATAACGGAGGACATTTCTGTCACCCAACCCAGAAGACAACGGAACTCCTGGATTAAGCATTGGGGAAAACTAGCCGTCATGGAGAACTAACCCGCACTTGTGTTACATGGAGAGGGAAACCACGAAGACTTTCCTTTTTTAGCCATGATCTGCCTACCACAGAGGATATTTTATGTCAGCTTTGTGCTCGGTGCGAGCCTGGAGCAAAATTCATATCAACCATCCACCTCTGGATTTCGAACCTGACTCACGTCATTGAGTGCGAGCGCTATGTACCATGAGCTACCGGGGCTCTAAAATCAGTAGATTTTATTTTACTTTATCACCGTCGTTGAACAGCCGACCCAATTTTGAGAACTAATCCGTGTTTGCGTTACATGGAGAGGAAAAGCACGAAAACTTCCAACGGTTACCCTGATGACATGGGAAGTTTTACCCATGATCCGTCTACCACTCGATACTTTTTATGAGCATTGTGGTCGATGCAAACCAGTGCCGAATTCGTGTCCACCAACCATCGCTGAGATTCGAACCCGAGACACCTCTTTAAGAGGCAAGCAGTCTCTCCCCCGAGCTTCCGCTGATCTAAAGTCAATAGATTTAAAATGCCTGAAGACAAAAGCAGTGTGCTGACATATTTAACCAGCATTTTTTTTTTTAATTCTGTTGCGTGAAATCAATATTTTCAAGCCTCTAGCACTTTAGCTGGTTCTCATTCCATTAAGTAATTACGCAAAAAATAATAAATAAACCTAATTACGTTCCAAAAGTGATTCAATCCATGTTTATGGCTCAGTAATTAAATTAATTAAAAAATATGTATAGCACAAGTTATGAAAAAGTTTTGCCTAGTAAACGCGTTTATGTTCTATCAGGCGATGCAACAACTTGTTAGAAAAAAATATAGATTGAATTATTTTTTAAGATATTTATGATAATTCATCGATGACTGTGAAATTATGAATCATAATCTCACCTTATGAATCTGAAATAATGTCTGGTAAACGAACGATTCGAAAATTTTTATTTACATTTTTTTTCTCTATACATCTCTAATTTCTGAAAGGAAGTAATCATTCAATTTTAACAACTTACAATTTTTTTTAAACCTCAAAATTGGAAACATTGTCTTCTCTACACGAACCATACATAATCTCATATTTTTTGACACAATAACCCTCTTTATACTTCTTTTTTGGACAAATCCTCTAATTTTAGGACCGCTTTCCTCCTCTTTCGATTGGTTGTTTCAAGTTGGCCGATTCTTTCAATGAAAAAGAAAAAAAAGCTCTTGTAAGAAGCTCTGTCTAAAACTGCACCACTTTACAATCACCATAATTTTCTCCACTCAGACACAATTAAAAGGACATCTTTCAAATAAGTCGATAGAAAACAACACGGGCTCCCAATTTCAAGTGCCCACTTCATCTCATCTTGCATCACCGTTCTCTGAGAAGGCCTCTCATATTTATTTTTCTCTCTCTCTCTCTCTCAAATTATGATGTGGATGCTAGATGACAGGACCCGTGCCGGTCCAGACCGTCCGGCACCTATTTCTGAAGCGTGTCGAGTGAAATCCCGTTTTTTCCCTATCGAGATCAGCGTTTTTCCCCATCTGATTATTCCGCCCGACTTCGAAAACATTTCTTTTACTCGCTTTATTGTTATCTGTGTTCAGAGGTTGCGTTTGTGTGTAGTCGGATGGAGGTGATTGATGCTTGGGAATTGGTGGTTGGATCTACTTGTAACTGGCGCTTGGACGCTTTTCCTTGGGAGCTCCTGCTGCGGTACCGGCGGAAGGTATTCATGATAAATGTGTTCATCATTTAAATTATTCTTTATTTTGATGAGGTGATCTGGGAATTATTAATTTAATCTCTCTAAATCTAAGAGAAAATATTTATGACAAATCTACACCATATCAATGCACAAGTACTAACACAACACATAATGTTTGTTTTAATCTGCTTGTTGAGAAATTATCTATTATTATGTAAAATTTATTTTATTTAATTCCCTTAAAGTTGAAAGAAAGCTTTTTTTAAAATTATATACCGTAACACAAATAATTGTTTATTTTAATCAGCTGATCTGAGAATTATTAATTTTTTATTTCATCTCTCTAAATATAAAAGAAAATATTTATGACAAATATATACCATATCAATGCACAAATACTAACACATCACATAATATTTGTTTTAACCTGCTTGTTAGGAAATTATCTATTATTAATTATATAAAAAATTTTTTATCTAATTTCTTTAAAGCTAAAAAAAAAAGTTTTTTTAAAAAAATAAAAAAAAACTATGCTGTAACACAAATAATTGTTTATTTTAATGAGCTGATCTGGGAATTATTAATTGTTTTATTTCATCTCTCTAAATCTAAAAGAAAATATTTATGACAAATATATACCATATCAATGCACAAGTACTAAAACAACACATAATGTTTGTTTTAATCTACTTGTTATGAAATTATCTATTATTAATTATTTAAAAATTATTTTATTTAATTTCTTTAAAGCTAAGAAAAAAAGTTTTTTTTTTAAAAAAAAAACTATATGCTGTAACACAAATAATTGTTTATTTTAATGAGCTGATCTGGGAATTATTAATTGTTTTATTTAATCCCTCTAAATCTAAGAGAAAATATTTATGACAAATCTATACCATATCAATGCACAAATACTAACACAACACATAATGTTTGTTTTAATCTGCTTGTTAGGAAATTATCTATAGTTAATTATGTAAAATTTATTTTATTTAATTCCTTTAAAGCTAAAAGAAAGTTTTTTTTTCCAAAACTATATACCGTAACACAAATAATTGTTTATTTTAATGAGCTAGTCCGGGAATTATTAATTGTTTTATTTAATCTCTCTAAATCTGAAAGAAAGTATTTATGACAAATATATACCATATCAATGCACAAAAACATATAATGTTTGTTTTAATTTGCTTGTTAGGAAATTATCTATTATTAATTATGTAAAATTTATTTTATTTAATTTCTTTGAAGCTAAGAGAAAAAATTTTTTTAAACTATATACCATAACAAAAATAATTGTTTATTTTAATGAGCTGATCTGGGAATTATTAATTGTTTTATTTCATCTCTCTAAATCTAAAAGAAAATATTTATGACAAATATATACCATATCAATGCACAAGTACTAAAACAACACATAATATTGGTTTTAATCTGCTTGTTAGAAAACTATCTATTATTAATTATTTAAAAATTTAATTTCTTTAAAGCTAAAAGAAAGTTTTTTTTTAAAACTATATACCGTAATACTAATAAATGTTTATTTTAATGAGCTGATCTGGGAGTTATTAATTTTTTTTTTAATCTCTTTAAACGTAAAATAAAATATTTATGGCAAATATGTACCATATCATTGCACTAATACAATACGCAAATAACTGTTTATTTTAACTCTCTAATTTGGAAATTATTTACTATGATTAATTATTTAAAATTTATTTTATTTAATTTACTAAAAGAAAGTTTTTTTTAAAAGTATATACTGTGACACATGTAATTGTTTGTATTAATGCTGATCGGGAAATTACTAATTATTTATTTTATTTAATCTCTCTAAATGTAAAAGAAAATATTTATGACCAATATCTACCATATCAAAACACAAACACTAATACATTTTACTAATAACTGTTTATTTTAATGCACTAATTTAAAAATTACTTATTACGATTTGTTATTTAAAATTTATTTTATTTAATTTCTTTAAATCTAAAAGAAAGTTTTTAAATATTGTATGCCGTAACACAAATAATTGTTTACTTTACTTAGCTAATTTGGAAGGTATGAATTATTTACTTTATTTAATCTCTCCAAATTCAAAAAAAAAAAAAAAAAAAAAAAAAAAAAAAAAAAAAAAAAAAAAAAAAAANAATATGTACCAAATCAATACACAAATGACTATTTATTTTAAGGCATTCATTTGAAAATTATTTATTATAATTAATTATGTAAATTTTATTTCTTTAAATCTTAAAAAAAAAGTTTTATTAAAAATACATAACGATATACAAATAATTGTTTATTATACTGAGTTGATCCGGGAATTATTTTATTAAAATTAATCATTTAAATTAATAATTAAAATTCATTTTTAATCTCTTTAAATCTAAACGAAAGTATTTTTAACAAATATTATACCATTAATTTTCTTAATACAATTAATAGTTTACTTTAATAGTTAACTTTAATGCGCTGATCTGGGACTTGTTTACGTTTATTTTATTTACCATTATTTTATTTAATATCTCTAAATCTAAAAAAGAAAGTATGGTACAAATAATTGTTTATTTTAGTCACCTGATCTGGGAATTATTAATGATTATGTTAAATTCATTTTATTCATTCGTGATCAGCGGCATGATTGTAACAATGTGGTCAGCATTTACTTCCCAGACAAGCTAGCACTCGCCACCGGGGATCGAACCTCAGTTCTAAGAATTTTTTTTCCTTATTTGATTCCTTTACGTAACAAAATACATAGAAACTCTCGAAACGGTAGCTCTCTTATATTATAAGAATGCCAGCCGCGCTAACAGGTGTAAGTCCAATTCCTTTTTCTACTAAATATGCATAAAACTTTTATGACTTTTGATAGCTGTCTACTTGTTTTTCGTCATTCCAGCTAAAAAATGCATATAAATTTGTGCCTTACTTTCCTAGATAGGAATGCCAGGTGCATAAATAGGTATATATATTTATAAATGATGAAGAATTGTACGTTAATGTTGTGACTGGTTCTATTAACTTTTCTGATTAGAACGATCACTATTTAAGGAATCTGAAAAGATTTATATCAATAAATTTTACTTAATTTATGTTATTTTAAATTTAGGGAGCGAAAATGTCGAGAACTTAGAAATAAGCATTGTAAGGTGATAATTGGTTTTATGTAATTTATAAAAAAAAAATTAAAAAAATTACCTTTGTGTCGTTAAAACTTTCTAGTTCTTTTAATGACTTGTTCAGTTAACGTTCTACTTGAAATGCTTATTCCATGTTGGATTTGACTTTCTTCAAGGTACTTAGGGAGCTTTCAAATATTACGTAAGCACTTTACTGAGGATGGGTTTGTGATTTGTTGATAAGGGGAAAAAGGGTATCGGCAATGCTTACGTAAGACATTAAAATTCCCATATTTTCAATTTTTGTTAAATAAAAAACTAATTTATAATTAGAAAATTCTAAATTTGAAATGAAATTCAAAAAAAGAAGGAATTGAAAAAAATTTCTAAGTTTTAAAAGTCAAAAACTTAGACCACATTAAGGAAAACATTGAAGATTTTTAAAAGAATGTCTTATTAAAAATTTTAAAAAGTACAGAATAAGAATGTAAATTTTGTTTTGTACAAAGTTATAACAAGTTATAACAAAGTTATAACATTGCAAGTTTTGTCTGTCTTAAATTAAGATTGTAGTTTAATTTTATTTATCTGATTCGCTTTACTCAACATTTAGAAAATGCTTACGTAAAATTTGTGTGGTTAATTTTTATTTTTATTATTTTCTTCTCCATGGTGCGTAGCGTTTTTGAAAAATGCTTAGAGGTGCTTATTTTTTATTTTCATTTTTTAAAAGCCCTTAAAGGTGCTTTTTCATTGTGTGTTTTTAAGAAGTCCTTAATTTTCCCTCTTCGAAGATGAGATTTTTTTCTTTACCATGCCGATTTTCGCCACGTATGATGCAAAAGCATGGTTTTCACATTGTTCTATTCACAATTCATTCGAACGCGCAAGTATTTCGGCCTACAGTCGGTCCGGTCCGTAGGGAATGAAAACGCCAATCATTTTACATGTCTGATAAAATACTTGTGAGTCTGCATGAGCGTAACTGAGCTCTATTCGGTGAGATTCTTGCACTCTCATGTGCAACTCTACTGCATTTTGCAAGATATTCTCCATTTCAGGCTTCATTTTCCACCCTCTGATATCGAACCAAAAAATCTCATGATCTATGATGGCTAATATTATCAACAATAGAGTTCTTTGTCAAAAACTAGTTATTTTATCGTGATCATTTAAAGTTTTTGAAAATTATTTTGCATTTTGGTATTAGTTAGGGCCGGATTAACCTATAGGCACACTAGTCACGTGCCTAGGGCCTACAAAATTCAGGGGCCTACGAAAAACTTCGGAGAAAAAAAAAAATTTTTTTTTCTTTTTCTTTTTAGGTGACCAGACTCATGTTTTCTTAAATAACCGTCAGCCATTTTAGATTTAATATCCTTTAACAAAAGACNCATTTAGAAAATGCTTACGTAAAATTTGTGTGGCTAATTTTTATTTTTATTATTTTCTTCTCCATGGTGCGTAACGTTTTTGAAAAATGCTTAAAGGTGGTTATTTTTTATTTTCGTATTTTAAAAGCCCTTAAAGGTGCTTTTATCATTAGGTGTTTTTAAGAAATCCTTAATTTTCCTATTTCGAAAATGAGATTTTTTTCTTTACCATGTCGATTTTCGTATGAATGCAAAAGCATGGTAATCACATTGTTCTATTCACAATTCATTTGAACACGCAAGTATTTCGGCCTACTGTCGGTCCGTAGGGAATGAAAACGCCAATCATTTTACATGTCTGATGAAATACTTGCCGGTCTGCATTTGAAAATTATTTTGCATTTTGGTATTAGTGCTTAAAAATATTTTTTGGATGCTTAAAAAGTACTTAAAAGGTGCTTAATTTTTGTTGAAAGCTTTGGCTACGCACCCTGTTCTCGCTCAAGTTCAATTAATTTCCATACTCGAGTCTTCCTTTTGCAAGTTTTGTTGTAGTTTAATTTAATGTTATGCCTTTCACTATTTCTGAATACATAAATAAAATTTAGATTGTAAAAATTCTTGCCAAAAGAATGGAACATCCGATACGAATAATCAAGGATGACCTATCACAGGTTGTGAACAAGTGTTGAGGATTCGCGTGATAAAATAATATTACGCTATTATTTACGATTTCTGTCATGCTCTGATAAGTTCGCCGCAAAAAAGGAAACTAATTATGACTTTGAAACTTTGTTTGAAATTAACAATCATATTTTTAAAGGTTTGCATCCGTCTTAAATCAACCTTGATTTAGTTAATTAGATAGAGCAAACTCTAAAATGCGCATTGCTAAATTTGTGTGCTTCTCTTTCTGTGGGATAAACGCTACCTGGTGTTTTGTTTTCTATTTAATTGTAATTCACTTTATTTTTTTCCGGATATTTATTTATCTTGTGGAATGAATACTTGTGGAACGGAAAAAAAATTAGGAAAAAGAGGAAAGCATCACACTTGCTTTCAATGAAGTTTTGAATTGTGTTAATAAAAACTTTCTGACAAAACTTAATTTTATAATTAAATTGTTCTAACATTTGTTGTAAAAAAATCATCCTTCAGTGCATTTATCTGTGGTAAATAAATACTTGCTTCGCAACCCCGAGGTGTTCTGGTTAAGTTTTTTCATTTTACTGATAGTTTCCGTCAACTCCCCCTGTTTTTTTTCGTTGCGTCACATGTAATTTCTAGCATCATTTAAATTTATTCGCTTGAGTACGTATTATCATAAGTGCCTTCAGTTTCAGTTTAGCGTAGTGTAACCGCATCGGACCCTCGAGCCATTCAATATTGTCTGCTATCAGTCTACATTCAAACCAATCACTTAAAAATAAAGTATTTGTTTGTGTAACGTGACAATTTAAGTAAACGATTATAAATAATTTCGTTCCGTAAACGCAAATTTTATTTATATGCACTTGAACTTAATACATTCTGCATTTTAGAACTACAGTAAGGTAGATCTATTATTCAAAACTATTAAAATAGTTAGAAATATTGTCAAAAATGTGTTACACAAACGATTGGAGGAGGTAGCAGCTAATGCATGAATCCATCTTGAATTACATGCAAATTTATTTAGGATTGCAGAACAATAAAAAAGGGAACATTCGCTACTCTTCTAATACTAAAGAAAATTTCAAAATTAAAATGTTTACAAAGATCGTGAAAAATAACAGCAATTGGAGAAATTTGAAACTTATGCTTACATTAATCTTGAATAACTTACAAATTTATTTAGGATTGCAGAACAATAAAAGAGGGAACATTCGCTACGCTTCTAATACTGAAGAAAATTACAAAATTAAAATGTTTACAAAGATCGTGAAAAATAACAGCAATTGGAGGAATTTGCAACTTATGCTTACATTAATCTTGAATAACTTGCAATTTTATTTAGGATTGCAGAACGATAAAAAAGGGAACATTCGCTACTCTGTATCTAAATAAAAAGAAATACTGAAGAAAACTTTAAAAATTAATACTGTAAATTAATAAAGTAATTTACAGAACTTTTTGAAATTTTGATTCACGCATTTAGTTCCGTGCTTTTTTAATCCACAATATGTCAAAAAAAATTTTTTGATAAGTTACATTATAGTATGGATTCCGGATCTACATTTATTAATATTCCGACAATGTGAAATTCCTTCCTTCCGTTTTGATACACGTCAGTGAATTGGTTAAGCTTACATAACAATCTGCTTTTTGCCAGCTTCTTCTTCATTAGTATGTATCACACAACAATACAACACCGAGGAGCTAAATGTGTGGCGGAATTCCTAAGAAATTAGGTACACATATCGTATCAATCCATCTTTCAATCCGAACGTGTTCTTTCCTCGACTTAACTGTTGCAGAATTTTTTGTCTTTACTGCTCTCTCAGGAAAAGAAAAACAAAAAATCGTGATTCGATTTTTATGACAACGATTCCCTCTGTCACGGATTTGTTTAAATGCGTTATATAGAAAGTTAAGTGCTTTTCAACTTGACCTCCGAGAATTTCTAATTCATATCAAAGAACCTCTTTTTTTAAAAAGCGGACGCGAAATATCTGGGTCGAGATTATATTACTCTTATAAAACACTGTTCGGACATCTTGTACAGTCTGTTCATTTGATTTTATTTCTAAGAACTTAGCTAGCTTTTTTTTATTTTGAAGTGTGACTTGGATAAATTTAGATTTTCTGAATAAGAAGAAAAATTGAGGAATAATGACTTCTGCAAGCAAGTTTCAAGATTACTTGGTGTCATAGTTCTTATAAAACACCATTTGTTCGATTTTATACCTCAAAAACTTAACTGACTTTTTATTTTGAAATGCGGCTCTAATAAATGTAGGTTAATAAATAATTAATGAAAGTGGAGAAATGACGACTTCGATAACAAGTCTTCAATTCAGATGAATTTGGTATCATTACTCTCATAAAACACTGTCCCTGAATCTTGTATTCATCATTAATTCAATTTTGCTTCTAAAAACTGACTTAGTTTATTAATTTCTTAAACAATTTGGGTTTTCAGCTTATTAAAAAAAGTAATATTTCTGAGCACAAGTTTAAGTTTGTTTGGAATCATTACTCTTAGAAAACACTATTCATTCTATTATATCAAAACTAAACTAGCTTTTTATTTTGAAGTGCGACTACATGTGGATTTTATGAATAATTAATGAATGAAAAATTAACGACTTCTGTTAAGTTCTAAAGAAACCGACTTTAGATATATTTGGTATCATTATTTTTATGAAACACTGTTCCAACATCTTATACCTTGTGGAGCTTGAGGATTTAAATTTTAATAAAATAAATAACAGAAAACATCTTGTACTCTCAATTCATTTTATTCTCCAAATAAATAAATTCAATAACTGAACAAATAAATGCGTAACTTGTTTTCAGAATATCAAGAATAATACGGGGAAAACAATTGCATTTTTTACAGAAATCAAATGCCAAATGCATTTTTCAACCGCATGTGTGACGCTTTTGTGTTATTTATTTCATAGGATAGGAGAGGGTAATATTTTGTTGTTTTCCAAGAATCAAACTCAAATAATTTAATATTGCCTCTTAACCAATGACTATTTTTAATTATGATTACTGATTTATTTTGAACGAAGTCATTTTTGGTGATAGATTTTCAGTAAACATTAACTTCACAGTTTTGTTTGCCCTTATCACTGTAGCGTTCAGCTCTTACTTTTTTTTCTGGAATTAATTAATTTTTCTTAACATTCCCTTTACTTGACATTCACTTTCTCTTTGATAGTGACACGCCCGACTCTAACCTTGAAAACAATGTGCCCACGCGACGCCTAGTCAACTCAAATATATGCATATGCTTTATTTGGCTAAGCTTATCACTGAACCTTTTTACGCATCTAATATGCCATTTATTCATAACCTGATGAAATAGATTTCAAAATGTTTTCTTTCTAAATTATGTTAGGATGGCGTCTTAGTTTCGAGAAAACATATGAGAAATGATTTAGATAGCAAAATGTACAGTTCGTTTACTGAGGAGCCCAACTCCAACAATTTGCACAATTACATATTGTACTACTTAAATAGTGGTTTAATATCGTATTTGAGGATTCATAATTATGTTAGGGTGGCGTCTTAGTTTCGAGAAAACATATGATAAATGATTTAGATAGCGAAATGTACAGTTCGTTTACTGAGGAGCCCAGCTACAACAATTTGCACAATATTGCATATTGTACTGCTAAAATCGTGGTTTAATATCGCATTTGAGGATTCATAATAATAAAAATAATTAATATAAATTCTAAACTTATGAAAAAAATTACAGGTTTTTATTTATTTTTGGAGAAACAGTTTTTACACAACGTAACTTTCATTGTAGAATTTTATTTTTTTAGTGTGCACCTACTACGAACTAACATTCCATATTGTACGTCTAAAAAATTGAAAGCTAACTATTTAACGAGTACAAATAGATCTTTGACTAAAATCAGTATTGCTATTAATTAAATAGGTATTAGTAGGCTGAATTTGGACGCTTACGAAAATTGGGTTTAAAATATTGAATAATCCATTGCTTATTTAAACTATCTATTCTACGAGTTGTGTTTTCTATTTAAAATGTACTTTTCAGAAGTAGGGAAAAATAAACTTAATTGTTTTAAAATGCTTGTTCAAATTTCGATGTATAATTTTTTTAATGATTTTATAACTTAATTAATATTTTAATTAATTTTATAAATTATTGTTTTTATCATTGATGAACAATCTATTTTCTCATATTGCGTTTAGGACAGTTAATGTTCACCACTTTATCATCGTAACTTTGTATTTAACTCAGAATTTTTTTTCTATTAATTCTTCAAAGTTTTATAATGCACTTTTGATTTTCATTTTTATACTATCGACGAAAACCGTAAAAATCTATAGGTACCTTAAAAATCTTATTTCCGTTGTATTTATTTTAAAACTGCAAAATATTTGCACAGTTTTAATACGCACCAAATTTACTCAAATACGTTGTACTCACGAAATACCATTTATGTCAATAGTGTCTATAACCAATATTAAGCATCATTGATGCAAATAATAGTAGATATGGCAACTTTTGACGGTTCCCTATTACGAATGAGTACTCATCATCCTTTAAATTTGTTTTTTAGTACATAACTTTTTTTAAAATTTGAATTAGTATAATTGACGTCAATTATAGTTGGGCGATTTTTTTCGCTCTTAAACGAATTTGTACCATTTCTCCATTAATTTTGCTTTTTAGTACATAGTTTATTATTTCATTTCAATTAGTAACTATTACCAAAATTAATTACCATTGGCGTCAATAATATTATTAGCGTTTTTTTACATTTCTCCCTAACGAATTAGTACCATTTCTCCATTCGTTTTGATTTTCAGTACAAAGCTTTTTTTAATTTTTTATTTTATTTACCGTTGATTTTAAATTATATAGTTTTATAGTAACACGTTTTAAAAGCATAACTATAAACAAAATGAATACGTGGTTTCAGATAACATTAGAAATATTAATGTCTTGACGTAGTCCGCCAATGCTACCAGGATCACGTTGATCCTTCAGATAACCTGGCTTAACGAATAAAAAATAATTAAGTATTCAGAACGCGCAACGAGCAGCTTTTTTGATTAGAGATATAAGCTATAAAACGTCTCTAATGTTATCTTAAAAATATTTGACAAATCTGAGTCATCTGTAGTTTAGTTTAAAACAATGACTTCCGCTAAACCAATGAGAAAATTCTTTTTTTTTAAATGTCTCTGAAATAAAATGTAAGTAAAAAATCGAAAATCAGGCTTCGTAATTTGCTTACAATTGCTCTAATTTAGCTTCATACTGAATGTCGCATTTTTCGTGCCGATGGTATACCCGCAATCTGACACAAACATTATTTTACTTTATGTATAGATATGAATTTTTTTATTTAAATTGCCAGAAGTATATTTTCTTAAAAATTTAGGTGCTTTTGTGAAGTTTTTTATAATGATTTCGTCTGAAAATATTTAGAAATATTATTTCCGTCAGCTAAGATACATAAACTGTAACTTGTGGCATATGTCGTGTAAATAACTGATGTTAAAACCGATATCATTTAATCCGATTTCCTTATTGCATGCAAATTATGCTGTGATATCGTTTCCTTCACTTCATCGAACTGTTCTATTTTGAATATAACTGTTGAAACTTCTTTATTTTAAAATTTTAAGGTAAGGAAAGAGTTCTTTAAATAATGGAAATCATCTGCTTATCTTACATCCGGCTGGGACCATTATGTATGCTCTGTTGGCTAAATCCGTTACGTATTGCCATTTTCTTGTGCCTTGAAGGTTCGAATGTTAGCTTGTCTCGTGCGAGCTTGCATATTCTTTCCAATTCAGTTAAGCCTAATTTCCCGAAAAAGGAGGCTCATAGATCATTTGGATGTTTGAGATTTTAATTTTTTTAATGCATCCATAAAATAGTACGTTTTGTGTTTAGAATTATTAATACTGGTCCGATTCATTTAAAATAATCAAAGGAGTTCGAATTTCTAGTGCACTTGAAAAAGATTTTTAAAGAAAGGAATGTCTTTTTGACATAAAATTATCGAATTCATCTACTTAGCTTCTATTCTTCTGCTCTGTTAGTTGAAGCCGTTGCATATTGCCATTTTTTTTGCCTTGAAGATTCGAATGTTGGCTTGTCTCGTGCGAGCTTACATATTTTTTCCTATTTAGTTAATTTCCCGAAAAAGGAGGTTTATAGATCATCTGTAATAAAAGTTTTTTTTTTTTAAGTGCATTGATAAAATGGTTCATTTCGTGTTCGAATTCGTTCTTGTTAAAGCTGACGTGATTCACAAAATATAATGAAAGAACTTCTAATTTCAAGTGCACTTGAAACAAATTTATTATAATTTTTTAAAGAAAGAAAAGAGACTTTTTGATACCAAATTAGCGAAATCATTTGCTTAAACTTGCATCCGGTTACTCTGTTGGCTAAAGCCGTTACGTATTGTCATTTATGTGTGCTTTGATAGTTCAAATCGAATGAATTTTCAGCTATTTTTACGCAGTTTCCTTTATAAATAAATTCATTGAATAGACTAACATTAAAAAATAAGTATAATTAAACTTGATGTTACATTTAAGAATATGAACTTATTTTCATTGATCGAATTTTATAACGAATTGAGAAATTTATATAAAGCAGTTCATCTATTGAATTTTGATTTAGAATTACAAGTTTGAATTATAGTAAAATGTAAAAAAAAAAAAAAAAATTATGAAAAAAATTACCGTTCAACTAAATAATAACCAAAAATTCATTTCTTAGTTAATTTTTTTTTTTTTTTAAAAAAAGCAGTATAACTGTATCATAACACAAGGAACAAAAAAGTGACCTTTTATGAACAGAAAGGAAAATATATAGTAGCAAATAAAAAAGTGGATGAAGCAGACATAAATATATATATATTTTAATCAAATAAATTATTCAAAAAAAAAAGTAATTTTGATATATTCAGAGTTCTCTGTTCTATGATAGTGACATCATCACTGTGTAAGTCTGGTTAATATAAAGTTTAGTGTCGTGAAAGATGTGTCAAAAAAAATTACGTTAAATTTTATAACTTTTGTTACATATCCTTCGCCCATTTACTGGTGTGAAAAATCCTATTTAATTATTTATTTATAAAGCCATAAGCTTTTTTTCATACTTACCTTGTTCTTATATTTTTTTATCATCGATTTAAGCTTCTATAATTGAAGAATTTGGGGCAATGTAATAATAAATGACACTTCTTTTAAAAATCAAATTTTTATTTATTATTTTTTCCAGATTGGTGCATTACAAATTTATGGAATTTTTCCTGACTAAGATTTCAAAACACAGAACCATCTAATTACATCTAACATCTGGTTAAAATACATACCTGCCTACTCGGAAATCTTTGTGTTCTTCAAAAACGTTATCCTAAACAATTTAATAATGTGGCTTATCACTATATTGCCTCAAGCCATTCACTTTTTGTTCCAAATAGCATTCCATTATTAAATATTTTGAAAGATGGGATTACATATTTATCGTTTGCGTCTTTCTTAGACGTCTCTATTTACATTGATATCTTATTAGTTGTTATTATTTTCATCATAATATTTGTATCGCTAAATTACCACCACTTATCGTCATTAACAGTTCCCTAAATAGCGAGGCTTTCGGGAAAATAGTTTATTTGCATTAACTCTTTCTTATAATAGCTGTGTGAGAAACTCTCGCGTGCAGCAAATGTAGCGTAGCATCCGGAGATGGGTAAGCTGTCAGAGAGGCATTCGATATCAGGTCAACCAGACAGGATTTTCCGATTGTTTTTAAAGTTACCATCAGAGTGTGTGTACACGCGAGGCTTTTTGTTCAGCGAAAGTGTTTTTTAGGTAAGCACTCGTAACGAACATTGACCGACGAACCAAAAAGTGTGTTGTGTTTTTTTTAAACTCATCCGTTATGTGCTGATGTTTTTTGATGGATGAACAATTATAATACATCGTAAACATGATTGGTATCGATCATTTGTTTAGTTAAGCGGAAATGTATTTGGAAAACATCTGTTTTATTATAATTTGTTTAAATTCTTTCTCTCAGCGTAGTTTTCATAATTTAAAGTTATGTGAATAAAAAAAATGTTTTTCTTTTTCTGATTAATTTGATATTTTTTGTATTAGACAAATAAATATACTTCACACAAAGCGGAAATATTTGGTTAAAACACGCACACACACACACACACATATATATATATATTAATNTATATATATATATATGTAAGCAAAAAACGCGGGAATAGTTTGTGGTGATAAAAATTTCTTTCTTGACATTTATTATGCATTCTCTGACAAAGTACTATGTTTTGTCAGGACTAAAAATAATAATCGTAATAACACGATATATTGTATTTAGGAGTTTAAGAGCCAGGGCCAATTTTTTATAATTCAGTTAAATCGGCATATTATGTAATGCAGTGTTTCCCAAAGTGTGGTACGCGTACCCCCAGGGGTACGGGAATAGCTTAGCGGGGGTACGCGTTCTTATGCAAAATATCTTGCAACAAATGAAAATTTCGAAAAATTTTATTTAAAAACAAAGCTATCCACGAAAATTTACGATTACGTATTTTTCTATTGCCTGAGTTAACAGTTGTCAACTGCCAGTTGAGATTTTTAACTTTTGTACATTTTTTATAGAAAAGAATACCTTCATTTTTTTTTTTATTAGGGGCACACAGAGTTACGAAAAATTTAGAAAGGATACATGAAAGTCACAAGTTTGGGAAACACTGATGTAATGGAAAGCTGCATAATCGCGTTTAGGTTTTCTGGAATTATATTAAGACAATTATTATTTTTTAACTTAATATTA
This sequence comes from Parasteatoda tepidariorum, assembly GCF_043381705.1. Classification (NCBI taxonomy): domain Eukaryota; kingdom Metazoa; phylum Arthropoda; class Arachnida; order Araneae; family Theridiidae; genus Parasteatoda; species Parasteatoda tepidariorum. Next base: position 79,428,938 of record NC_092205.1, on the reverse strand, counting down.
TCTGAAAATATATAAATAAAGTAGCCAATAGTATGTTTACTTTTTTGATGAAGTATCTGCTGTAATTTGAAAATGGATGCATTTCCTATTCCAGCTGCCTACCTCCATTGCAACTTTATCAATGAAACTTAGGTTATTAATAGTCGTTTGCTCGTGCAGCTTCGCTATTTTATATTAAAATTAAGGAAGCATTTTTAATGGATGTTTCGTTTTTACGCAGGGCTACACTTTAGCCCTGGTTTTTACGTACGTTTTTATTTCATCAGATATTTCCTCTATTAAGTACCATTCCCCACGAAATAATCAGGAGAAAAATTCATTTCTTCTTAAATTCGTATAAATAGCACGAATTTGTTTTAATTATCTTTTCAATTTCAAAAATCGTTTGCTCATTCTACATTGTAATATACTCTTATGAAATCAATTGTAACTTATATTAAAGGTGTTTCATTTTCACTGACACTATTCTTATCAACAAATATTTTTCTTTGTTAAGTACCATTACCCAGAAAATAATCAGAATTTATTCTCAGATTCCTAGAAATATTTGCCCATCTCTCTTTTCACTTTCAAAAGTCGTTTTCTCCTACTGCAGTGTTTCCCAAAGTGTGGTACGCGTACCCCCAGAGGTACGGGAACAGTTCAGCAGGGGTACGCGTTCTTATGCGAAATATCTTGCAACATATGAAAATTTCAAAATTTTTTGTTTAAAAACAAAACGAGCCATGAAAATTTACGATTACGTGTTTTTCTATTGGCTATTTTTGGCAGAATTAACAGTTAATAATTCGTGGTGTCAACAGCCAGTTGTGATTTTTAACTTTTGTGCATTTTTTTATAGTAAAAAATGCATTTATTTTTTTATTGGGGGTACACAGCGTTACTAAAAATTTAGAAAGGGTACACAAAATTCATAAGTTTGGGAAACACTGTCCTACTGCATAAAGAGAGAATAGGAGGGACATTTCTTAGAAGTAGCATTATATTTTGCTATTAATAGCATAATATAATGTACTAGTAGCATAATATAATGCTATTTCATAGAAGTAGCATTATATTTTGTTAAATTTCCTCTTGTCAATTTCAAAAATTGTTTGTTGTTTTAAAACTAAGTGAAATTTATTTCGGGTGTGTACTTCGTGTGTGCTTTCGTTCGTCTTACCTTCATCAATAAACAAATGAAAAGTACATTTCTTCTTAAATTCATAGAAATAACCTTATAGTTTGTTAAATTCCTTCTTTTTGATTCAAAAAGTCGTTTGCTCTTTCACTTAACTTATTTTTTATCTTTATCAGTTCCATTTCTTTGTTAGGTTTGCTTAGCCATGAAATAATCATTGTGGAAATAACATTATTTGCTTTGTTCCATTAATTTTCTTTATTATGTTCAATTACCCACGAAAATAATCAACAAGAGTACATTTCACATTTTATATCCCTAAAAACAACATTATAGTTGTTTCCAATTTTAAATGCAGATAAAAAAAAAAAAGGAAAACATTGCAAACGATGACATCAAGACATTAATAGAATAGATGGATGTTTTAATAACATAACTGTATGGATGTTTTAATAACATAACTGTATGGATGTTTTAATAACATAAATAATCATTTTTATTATTTATTCTAAAAATAATAAAATATTGGATACCAGTTATAATATGTAAGCGCCATGGATGTTTCAGCCCCTTGTTTTATTGATAAAAATGGTATTTCATTTATATAGTGTGGCAAATAAGTTATAATTTATAAGTTCAGCTTATAATTAAAGTTACAAAATTCGTTACAAAGCATCGAACGTGAACTTAGGGAATAAACGTGAATTTTTTTAAGCGGTTTTTACTTTTCTTTCTCGTTTAATCTTTTCTCGTTTGTTCATTCTTCAATTATTATTAATTTGAAATAAAAATGATGTGATTTTTTTTTAAATGATCAAAAAGCAAAATCTGAAATTTTTCATTTTCAGAGCTGGAAGTATTGTAAGGAAATGAAATATTTATGTTTTTGCCATATTCATATTTTTGTTTTCTATCATTTAAGTTCACCCTGTAATTTAAAGAGAAAAAGACTTCGATGTTTCTTTGCAAATGCAAGTCTTTTCTTTCAGTTCGTTGTTGTTTCATCTTTATAGATTTTAGTATTGTATCCTTTGAGGCTTATCTTTCTTATTTAAACAGAAAAAAAAACTGTTTTAGATAAAGAAGCCACCTTCTTCACTTAAATGATTTTTTATGTTGTAGTCCTGAAACTTTTACGTTGTTGTATTTACAAAGATTTATCATGTTATTTATTTATTTTTTGCTGGAATGTTGCAACCTAATATTTATAGGAAAACCCTGCATTTTTGTTTTCTTCGGACATGTTAACACTAACTTTCAAATTTTGCTGAACAATTTTTGTTTTGAAAGGAACTTTTAAAATAGTAAATAAATGAGTAATACATGTAAAGGAAACAATTAACACAATTTTTTTAATACTCACATACTTTAAATGATATTTTTTTAATTTTAAGCTTTTGCTGTTCCCTTACAATATTCCTTTTAGTAAACTATTATACAGCTATAACTTAAAGTGCCAAAATTTAGAAAAAAATCAGACAATAGCAATACAGAAAAGTCTTTAAAAAAACACTGAAGAGGCCAAACTGGAAGTGTAAAATTAATGTCCACTTCTGAACAAACCACTATATCTCCCTCATAATTTCCTGAGACTCATAATTTCCTCAGTGGCACTTTTGAGATTTTCTCCCATTTTCCTTTTTGATTAAAATTTTTTTTTTATTGTATTAATAAAAAATATTTTACGATCGTTATTTTTTGTGCCCTTTTTATTTTATTACTTAAATCCCTTTCAAAATTACACTATGTTTTACTTATTAATTACATTATCCATTTTATTTTCTTAAAAATCATTTTTTCGAAGTACCCAACATTTATAATCAAAAGAAATTTTTCAACTGCAATATTTTAGTAAAAATTGAGTTTCCTGTTGTTGTTGCTTCCTTTGTTGAATTGAATCCAATACTTCCACCTACAGTAAAAATTATTTATTTTTGATTGATTGATTTTTTTTTATTTTCCCCAAAAAGGCAAATGGTCATGAGGAATCTCAAGGATTAGCAACTATCAAAATGAAACCAGATGATCAAGGTCGATTTGGATTCAATGTCAAAGTAAGTGAATCATTGTTTTTATGTATTTCTTCTTTCAGTGTTAATATACAACACATTGCAAAACACTCGCATGTTTTGCATTGAATTTTTAATTATTTTTATTTTCCAAAATAAGCTTTCTGTCTGTATGCATACTCAATCAAACAACAACTTACCAAAGCATAATCATTTGGATATTTTCTGGAGAAATTGTTAATCAGATACATTAAAAAAGAAATATTATTTTAATGCATTGAAGAAATGTGATACTTACATAAAATTTTATTTTTCTTCAGCTAAATTCTTTCAATAATATTTTGATGTACTAATGACCTATGAGCTAAATATGGTTTAAATTAAAATAATTTAGTAAATTATTTTTTTATTACGAATTATGTAGTTATGGTTAAATTAATTCAACCCCTAATTCTTTATAATTTTTATTTTAATATTGACTATAGCTAAGAACTGCCTCGAATCGTGCTTTGGAATAGAATTTAATTTCTATTCTCAAATTATATCAAGTTTTCTATAGATTTGTATGTGTTATAGTATCAGCAAGTAGAATTGATTTAATTTTATTTCATATTAAGTTTATTTGTAGCTTACTACTTATACACACAATTCACAAAAGCTCTATAGTTTCAGTGTTAATAGTGCCAAGCATAAATGCATTAATTTTGATAAATCTGCCATATAGTATAGAGCTTACCAGCGATTAAGTTTTAAATATAAAGAAAGACAATCAATCTATTTTACTCTGTAGTTTAAATGCCCATTTAAAACATGTTTTAGGGAAGAGCTTGAATTTTGTTAAGATTATTCCCAAAAAAAATTTCAATGAAATTTTGGTAAATTATGTATCCAAATTATTTTTTATCATACTACACTAGCAAAATAAGTTATTAATTGTGTTTTTTTACTTTTTTCTGCCTGTACCTCATTGTTTATTTAAAAAGAATTACACAACTCTTTTTCTAGTCTTATCAGGTTGAGTTATCAATTTCAGCAGCCGAAAGAAAACTTTTTCTACCTTTAACTTATTGTTATAATCAAACATAGTGACTCATAGTTTGCTTTATTGTTATTTTTTTATCTACAGGGTGGAGCAGACCAAAATCTTCCCATTTTGGTATCAAGAGTTGCACCAAATACACCTGCTGATACTTGTATTCCGAGACTAACTGAAGGTGATCAAGTACTTATGATAAATGGTCGAGATGTTGCTGGATTGACTCATGACCAGGTGACATTTCAAGTTCATGCCTGTTTTTAAATATTTATAATAGTCATAATTTTTGAATATTATACATCAATTATCAATTGATGCATCAATTTTCCAGTCATCTGAATGTTTTAATGTTTTTATATTATAGGCTTTATAATTGTACTCTGAAACTACACTAAATATTTCACTTTAAAAATTATGATTGCATGTTGAACCAAAATACCATGCAAAACAATCTCTTTATTGCATAATACTGTAGATGAACTTCTACAGAAATATGGTACCATTTATTAAAATTGTAACACAGCTTTGAGTATTATACACCAATTGTCAATTGATACATCAATTTTTTATCTAACATTTAAATATTTTAATCTGGTCCTTAAACCCTTATTGTAATGATGCTGCATTATATGGGACATTTTAATTGTATTCTCTGGAATTACATAAATTTTACTAAGAGTGTAGTTGAAGTTCATTTAATAGAAAATAAGATATGCTTTATGATATTCACTCTTCCCTAAGTCCTCAAAGGGTTAACCTTCTTCCACTAAATATGGTGACAAAAACCCTAAGGTACTCCAGTTATTTCTCCTCTTTAATTTATTTTCTTCTTAGTTTTGTGTCAGATTTGAAACATTGTTTGATTTTGTTACATTGGTTATGTGATAATATTTGTGCTTAGTATATATTGTCTTACCATAAACATTTTTCGCTGCTTCTGACATTTTTGCCCTTAAACCCTATATTTAATCTAAATAATCTCACACTATCAGATAATTTATTCTGTGATTTATATTTTTCCTACAACCCGTGATTAATTATTATTATTTTTTTTTTGAATTTTTGATCCTATTTTTTTTTTCTTCGTTATCAGGCTTACATTTTGATCTTTTCCTTCATTCTCTTATTATAAGTGATAAAATTCTCACAGAAGAATTTTCAATTTTCACTATTATGTGGTGCTAATTTAATTTTAAAGTTAGTCAGAAATACTAAGTTAATATTTTTTTGTAATATTAAGTTTTTAATTTTTTTAAAATTTAGGTTGTGAAACTAATACGAGCTTCTCGAGATCGTCATCCAGCTGAGTTAGTTTTAACCGTACGTCCAAATGGTAAGTTGTTTTAAAATAAACTTTAATTTTAAATGTTTAAAATTGTTTTATTTATATCTTTTTGTAAGAAAGCTAACTGTAAGTGTTTTGAACAAATTCGTTATTATTACTGAATTTTGAAATTCATCTTAAAATCTTATGCAAGGTATAGTTTAAACTGTTTGGAGATATTTGCAGTAAAATTCTAAGTGGTTGTTTTGTAACTGAAAACTAAAAGTAAAAGAGTTTCTTTAATTTTAGTACAGGGGTTATTATATTGTAAAGTTTTTGTACTCTATTTTTTTTGGATGTCTTTTATTTGAACATATGCGTAAGCTGATAAAGTTATGATACAATACTACAATGTTGATTATTTTATAATGTAACATGATCAAGTTTTATGCTGTTTAAATTGTATGATTTCAAAATCAAAAATGTCTGTTTTTTGTTAATTTTTCGTAAAGTTCTATTTAGTCTATAATATTTTGTCAGAATATTTCAAATAAACAAAAATTTGTATGGAATTAGTTGTGAAAATTTATATTTTAGAGAATAGTGATCTTTTTTGTAACTAATGTGCTCTCAAAACAACTCTATCAGCATCTATTCAATAAACCGCAAAATTGCAGAATTGTAAATATTAATCTGCAAAACCTTCATCAAAATCCAAATTTGTTTTGCCTATGGTCCAGTGAAGGCAAAACCAAATCTAGTATTATAAGCAAATTTGGTTCAATATCATTGAAAATATCTAAAGCTAAATTTTCATTTGCTAATATCAGGTTTTTGTTGGAAATACTTATAAAAAAATTCCTTTGATTTAAACTGTATTTAAAGTTTATACTACACATAAGAATCATATGTTTGAAATCAATTTTAATGTCAAAAAAATATTTGTTTTAGATATTTGTTTGTATGTAAAAAAATATTTGTTTTTAAGATTTTTCCATTTTTCAAAAGAGTTTTCATCTTAAAAAGAATTTTACACAAAATCAATCTGCAATACTCACTCTAGGTGTCTGGTTATTACTACCTTGGTTATATCTGTTAAAAATATTTTTAATTGAACTCTAGATTCATAAATCTTTTATATTTAACTATTTTATGTATTCAGCTAGCTGCCCAATTAAATATTAATGTATTTCATAGTGCTAGAAATAAAGTATATGATTACTATGTATTATTTTATAAGTTATATATCAAATGTACCGCCTTCGTCAAACTCCCTGCCTGAATTTGTCCTTGGCTATATCTGACGTATCTTATTACAGTATTAGAAATATAGCTGAATATAATTCTGTTGTATTTAAGTAAAGATTAAAGATTTATTTGGAATAAATGGTTTGAATAGAGTAAATTGCTATGTGATAAGAAAAAAGGAAAATTTTGCTTGTATACTTTTCAAAAAGAAAAAGAAAATTAAATTTCTTCTATTTTTTTCTGCTCTTAGTTTTGTAGTTGTGATGTCTTTTAGTCCTAATTTTGATTTGTTTTATACAATTTTTCTTTTTAAGTCTATGCTGGAGAGGATGTGGAAGAGCCAGATTTTCAATATATACCTGATGCTGACCATGTGTCCTCTAAAGTTCCACGTTCGGATGTGCTTGCTGAATCCATGCTACTTCTTAGTGATGGTTTAGAAAGTGGTGCAGCTATAGCTAGATTTGATGTGAGTGGAACAACCTAGACTTTATTTATTTATTTTTTAAAAAGAAGTGCATAATAGTATAAATATCTTGTAACTTTCTTAATTGTTACAAATTTGAAGGAAAAAAAAAAGGGTTACAATACTTTTATTTCAAGACAAGAATTCCTCATAAAAAAGTGTTTTATTTTTCATGTAAAACTTGAAGTCACTTTAAGTTATATTTGAAAGATCATAATTTTATTTACTAATTTGAAAGATCACTAATTTGAAAGATCATAATTTTATTTATGAATATTTTTTTTATTATATCATTACTAAGTATTCTATAATATTACTTGCTTTTTTTTTCATTTCTAAATAACTTGATTTCTAACAGAAATTTATTTCTTTTCTCTTTGAATGAAGTATAATTTAAAATTCGCTATGAGATGTGCGTTTTAATGTTAACAACTCTATTTTAAATTAATAGTTATTGATAATTCTACTGTTAATTTAGCAAATTTCATTATTTTAACCAGAGCATTCATTCTTATTTTTAAGGAACTTTAGCCATAACATTCACCCAGTTACACATCTATTTCTGTTATGTGTTCTGCAATGCGCATAAAAAACTAAAGAAATCAGTTTTAATTTAATTTACGAATTTTGCAGAAGATTTCCTGACTTATCGCATTTATTTTTCCTAGTTTGGATGAAAGCTATATTTATTTTGTTTTAATCATTCATTTCTTTATTTATAGCAATTGTACAGGAAAAAACCAGGCATGTCTATGAATATTGCTAAACTACCTGAAAACCTCAACAAAAATCGATATAAAGACATATCACCTTGTAAGTAAAACCCATGCATTGATGAGATCTTATCCATAATGCTATCATGAAGTATCATGTTATAACTTTTCTTTGCACTATCTATTTTATAGATGACAGCACCAGAGTGATTTTGCATGGAGGATCTAATGGGGATTATATAAATGCCAGCCATGTAAATGTGAGTAATTCAAATGCATTGTAAAAAATACAGCCTATTGAAATTATACTGGTTCCAATAAAATTTTTATTTATTTTTGTGTAGATGGAGATTCCCACATCAGGTATTGTAAACAGATATATTGCTTGCCAAGGTCCACTTCCAAATACAACCATGAATTTTTGGCTGGTATGTGAAAAATTTTGGAGTGTTATTTAATATTTTGGATATAGTACAGAATGTATAACTGCTTTGTGGAACTAAAATTTACATTTATAAAACTGCATGCATAACTTACAAATTTATTTTTTAAATGATTTGTTAAAGCAGAATAATAGATTAAGGGCAAATATGATTTTTGACCTGTAAAAACATGTACGTAAACACGATGTTAATAAAACATGTATGTAAAATTTGGATGTGGTGCAGAATATATAACTGCCTTGTAAAACTAAAATTTACATTGATAAAACCACATTCATAACTTTCAAATTTATTATTTAAAGGATTTTTTAGTGCAGAATAATTGATGAAGATAAAATATGATTTTTAACCTCTAAAAAAATGTACGGTTTCAAAAATCCTATGTAGAACAAAAAAGTTCTTGGATGAGCTTTGAATTTTTCATTTTTTTTAAATCTGCTTGATCTGAATACTCTTTCTTGTTTAAATTTTATTAAGTAAAAATTATGCTTATATTTTTGCTTAAAAAATCCATCAAATGTTATGTTTATTTCATTTCACTTTGTGTGGAAATTGTATGTTATATTTTAAGTGTACCTAAAATTTACGAAAAAAAAATAGAATTTTGATTGTATTAAAATATTGCTGTTCTAAAAAATGCATATAAAAGTTTTGTTTTAAACTTTAATTAGCTTTATGTATGTATTGACATTTTTATTTAACTTATGTAATTTAATGCAATTTAATTATTTAATATGATTATTTAATGCAATTATGAAGAAATCTATAGTCTAATATATTTATTTAGATGGTATGGGAACAGCAATCTACTTTAGTTGTAATGGTCACTACATTAATGGAAAGAGGAAGATCGAAATGTCATAAATACTGGCCAAATCTGTACGATACATTAGAGCTTGGTCCCCTCCGTGTCACATGCATAAGAGAGCAGGAAAAGTCATCATTTGTCTTTCGAGAATTTACTTTGATTAATAATGACGTAAGTAACTTTTTAACTTTGAAAGTTTTTGAATATATGATTTAAAATGATACTATTTGTGCTGTTTGTCGTTATGTTTAAAAAATTTTTTTCATTATTTTAAATATTTTTTAATGGTCCAAAAATTATTTAATTGATAAAAAAGACTCTAATTTTTGAATATATGATTTAAAATGATACTATTTGTGCTGTTTGTCGTTATGTTTAAAAAATTTTTTTCATTATTTTAAATATTTTTTAATGGTCCAAAAATTATTTAATTGATAAAAAAGACTCTAATTTTTGAATATATGATTTAAAATGATACTATTTGTGCTGTTTGTCGTTATGTTTAAAAAATTTTTTTCATTATTTTAAATATTTTTTAATGGTCCAAAAATTATTTAATTGATAAAAAAGACTCTAATTTTTGAATATATGATTTAAAATGATACTATTTGTGCTGTTTGTCGTTATGTTTAAAAAATTTTTTTCATTATTTTAAATATTTTTTAATGGTCCAAAAATTATTTAATTGATAAAAAAGACTCTAATTTTTGAATATATGATTTAAAATGATACTATTTGTGCTGTTTGTCGTTATGTTTAAAAAATTTTTTTCATTATTTTAAATATTTTTTAATGGTCCAAAAATTATTTAATTGATAAAAAAGACTCTAATTTTTGAATATATGATTTAAAATGATACTATTTGTGCTGTTTGTCGTTATGTTTAAAAAATTTTTTTCATTATTTTAAATATTTTTTAATGGTCCAAAAATTATTTAATTGATAAAAAAGACTCTAATTTTTGAATATATGATTTAAAATGATACTATTTGTGCTGTTTGTCGTTATGTTTAAAAAATTTTTTTCATTATTTTAAATATTTTTTAATGGTCCAAAAATTATTTAATTGATAAAAAAGACTCTAATTTTTGAATATATGATTTAAAATGATACTATTTGTGCTGTTTGTCGTTATGTTTAAAAAATTTTTTTCATTATTTTAAATATTTTTTAATGGTCCAAAAATTATTTAATTGATAAAAAAGACTCTAATTTTTGAATATATGATTTAAAATGATACTATTTGTGCTGTTTGTCGTTATGTTTAAAAAATTTTTTTCATTATTTTAAATATTTTTTAATGGTCCAAAAATTATTTAATTGATAAAAAAGACTCTAATTTTTGAATATATGATTTAAAATGATACTATTTGTGCTGTTTGTCGTTATGTTTAAAAAATTTTTTTCATTATTTTAAATATTTTTTAATGGTCCAAAAATTATTTAATTGATAAAAAAGACTCTAATTTTTGAATATATGATTTAAAATGATACTATTTGTGCTGTTTGTCGTTATGTTTAAAAAATTTTTTTCATTATTTTAAATATTTTTTAATGGTCCAAAAATTATTTAATTGATAAAAAAGACTCTAATTTTTGAATATATGATTTAAAATGATACTATTTGTGCTGTTTGTCGTTATGTTTAAAAAATTTTTTTCATTATTTTAAATATTTTTTAATGGTCCAAAAATTATTTAATTGATAAAAAAGACTCTAATTTTTGAATATATGATTTAAAATGATACTATTTGTGCTGTTTGTCGTTATGTTTAAAAAATTTTTTTCATTATTTTAAATATTTTTTAATGGTCCAAAAATTATTTAATTGATAAAAAAGACTCTAATTTTTGAATATATGATTTAAAATGATACTATTTGTGCTGTTTGTCGTTATGTTTAAAAAATTTTTTTCATTATTTTAAATATTTTTTAATGGTCCAAAAATTATTTAATTGATAAAAAAGACTCTAATTTTTGAATATATGATTTAAAATGATACTATTTGTGCTGTTTGTCGTTATGTTTAAAAAATTTTTTTCATTATTTTAAATATTTTTTAANCTCCTTTATATAGTGCTGGTATTGGGCGTACTGGTGTTTTAATATTGATGGAAACAGCAATGTGCCTTATTGAAGCAAATGAACCTGTCTATCCACTCGATATTGTGAAGGCAATGAGAGATCAGAGAGCGATGCTGATACAAACCATTGTAAGATATTTATATTTTCACTTTTTTTATTGTTTAAACTATACTTTTGCTTTTTAAGTGCAGTACAGTGTTGAATAACCAAAATGTCTAAATAACCGAATCAGTACAGGACTCGTTTTTTTTTACTGTCTTCTCCAACAAAGTAATGATAATAATTGATTTTCTTTTCTTTTCTTTTTTGTTATTTACATTTTCTATTTAACAAGCATTTATGAAACTAAATTTCTTAAAATATTATTGTAATAAGCATTTTCGAAATCTATTAATATTTATCTTTAGTATGTATTACCAAAATTTAAAAAAAACTATTTTGTTTAATATCATAAAACTTTTAGCTATAAAATACTAATGAACAAAATTAGATTTAAAAAATATACGATTTAATTTTCGACATTTACAATTTTCTACATTTTATCACAATTCTCACGTTTTTCAAGGAATCTCACAGATTTTCATTTTGTCTTAGAGTTTTCAGGGTAAAATTCTAAGAATTTATGATAAATCCAGAAAATTTTAACTGTATGAAGGAAAATTAAATGTTTTTTCCATCTAAATTTGCTCATTTCTTTAATTTTAAAATTTTTACTCAATTTTTTGAAATTCTGTTTAATGTATTCATCATGAACTTTTATATTAAAAGGTCCAGATGTGAGTTGATTTTGGAACTGTTTTTTTAAAAGTGAATTCTGGTGTTGAACTTAATATTTCTGGCTTAAATATTTACCATGAACAGCACCAGTTTATGTGGATATGAGCAGAAACCAATAATTTTCAATTTTCACAGTACTTTTATTTGTGTTTTTTTTTTTTATATATATATCTGGGAGATTAACTTGCTCATTTCGATTTGCTATTCTAAATATATACGTACTATATGTTATATTATAGATACTAGTTTTTGTTTATTGAGAGGGAGAACTGTTTTATTCTGACTGTTTAAAAGTATTGTTTTTATAATTTTGAATTTTTTCTGAATTAGACCTTGTCTTTTACTGTGCAAACACGAGTAAATGATTGTTATTCTTCATTCTATTTATGCATACTGTGTTAATGTCCCTTCTTTTTATTTATAATTTTGAAAACAGAATTCTTAAAATATAAGTTTCTAATAGATTATAAATGCATTGATATCAGCCTAAGTAATTAAAAGTAAATATTTCTTTTATTTGTAGAGTCAATACAAGTTTGTCTGTGAAGCTATTTTAAAAGTATATAATGGTAAGTATCATTTGTGTAGTAATTAATTTTTTCTGGTTGATTTTTGTACTAATTAACATGTTTCAGGATTTAAATTGTGATTATAAAGCATTTGTCATTTGGCAACTGCTATCATTTTGAATTTGTTTTCTNTTTTTTTTTTTTTTTTTTTTTTTTTTTTTTTTTTTTTTTTTTTTTTTAATGTTTTGTGTTCTCTTTGAAATAGCTAATATTTGTGTATAATTATTTATAAAAATTCTAAGTAATTTCTTTAATATTCAAAAGTAATTAACTAATATATAATGAAAGCTCTAAACAATTCAATACATTTATTGGTCACAAAATTATCTAAATAAATCAAAATGTTTTTAAACTTCATAGTTATAAATAGTTAAAGTTTTATTTTTTGCTTAAGGTAATTAGTAGTAAAACTATTTCACAAATTTTTTTTTTCAATTTCTGAAAAAAAAAATTTTTAAAAATAGTTTTTTATTTTTTAAATGAACATTATTTAATGTTATTCATTAAAAATTTGAAAAAGCATTTTAGAATTTTGAATTACTTTTTAAAGCATAATAGCTCTACATTGGTAAGCATGCAATAATAATTTTGGTTAGAATAATTAACTATAAATTTAAACTATAATGAAATATAAAATACAAGTGGGATGGTTAAAAAATAATTTTAGGTTTCTGTATTCTATGGTTCTTTATCAAAATGCTGTTCATTTAATTAGTTTTTAATATATTGATCATAATTATGCTCCACGTTAGTGATATTACATTATTATCATTTCAGACATGTTCAATGTGGCATTCATTGTTTATTACTTTCTAGAATTTCTATAAATTGATTTTAAAATTTGTCACTGGTAAAAATGTAGGGTGAATGTTTAGCATTGTTGTTTTGTTATTATTATTTACGATTTTGATGTCAATGTTTTGTGAAAATAAGGGAGAGAAACACATGATTTTAAATAAAATAAAAAACTTCTATTTGTTGCAGTTTATTTATTTAAGGCACATATCTATTCTATTGTTTGCTGATGGTAAGAAGCAAACTATTGAAAATAACTAATTTTCTATCTTTATATACTTAGTCTTCCATAATCATTTCCCCTGATATTTCTTTATAGAATTCTCATCGAAAAAGAAATTGTATGCACTTCTGCTGTGCAATTGAAAAAACATGATAGATTTATAGAAAAGTGGCTTGACAGTTTTGTTCTTCTTTCTATTGCTAATACTATGAATGCAAAAATTGATAGAATGAAATTTATTTTTGAAAAAAAAAATTTTTTTTTCTTTGCAATATGTTGTTTATCAAACAAAGATGCCAAATATATTCAAATCTCAAATTTGAATTTTTTGTTGCTTTCATTGATTTTTCTATTGCACGGCAGACTAGAGTTCTCAAATTAGATTTAAGTGAGGAAGGAACAAAAATGCATAAAAAATTTGTCAAATCAGTAGCAAAAGTAATAAAATGAGAAATGTTTAAACTAACCAGTGATATCCTGATGAAACTTGGAACTGTTTTTTTAAAGTACCGTTCAACTTTTTTTTCCAATGTCAACGAAACAGGTTTTAATGTTTCCAGTTTTAGGGATAGGGATTTGCTATATTTCATTAACCTTTTTGTTTTACCTACTGAAATATTAATTTTTCACATGTTTATTTTTTACAATGATTGTGAAAATGTATGTTAAGAGTATTCATCCTCACAAAACGCATTGAATAATTAGATATTTTTTTTTCAGAAAAAATAGTAAAACCTTTGAAAGAATACCAAAGGTGAAATACTTCTTGAAATCTCTAAGCAGTTAAAGTTCGACAGTGCCTCTGATTATAAAAAGTAACTCATGGACATTAGCATTTTTGAAGATTTCAAGTCTCTTACCAAAAATTGGTAAATTGAGTTCATCTGTAAAGGAAGTTTGTCTAGATAAGTCTGCAGCTCTCTGAAATGTTCTTTAGAACTTTTCATTGCAGCCATTTACTTTTGATGTAGAGTGAAGTTAAGATATTTATTGTTAGTCACTTGTGGGCAGTGATAGTTTTGCATTTTGTTTAGATATCGGAACCGTTCAGAAATACTGTATTGTTGGTGCTTCTGTTGGCCTAGCTACGCCCATAGCCATTGTACAAATTTACCATGGGCACAGCTCTTTTGGTATATTTGTATGGGTTTATATTTTTGTAGAACATTTATACATTGTATATAAAAATGACTGTAGATATTTTGTACTTTGGTGTACGGAAGAAATTTCTTTTTCTTTCATGTTGATAGTGTATATGTTTGACGGCTTTTCTCGTTATCCCCACCATCTCTGAACATAGTGTGCATATAGATAGAATTAATTGGTTGAATACACTGAAAAATGTATGAAACCTTGTATTTATATATAATGTACATCTTTAAGTTAAAATTGTAAATAGATTTTCTTTTTCTTTTGAGTGTAGCTGAAAAAACTAAAAAGTATTTTCTTTTAAATTATTCTTGTATTATGTAAAATTTATTTATACAGAAGAAAAAAATTAAGCTATTCACTTGTTACTTTTTAGTTGAAAAAATATTATGATTTTATTTTGTTGTTTTTTTCTGTTATAAATTTACTTTCAGGTTCTTTACTTGTATTAGTGTGCCATATTAAGATCTATAATAATTTTTTTTATACTATTCTTAATTTAAAATTACTAAAATTTAAAATAAAAATTAATAAATTTAGAAATATAAAGTTTATATTATAATTATATGTAATTCTTTTAAATTAAAAATGATCTCCAACTAGTTGTTTTTATTGAACTCATTTTTTATCATAATTTTTTTCTGATCAAATATTTACTTTTTTTTATTTATAGATTTAATTTTGAAAAAATTTATAATTCTAATAAACTGTTTTTAAAGTTGTGTTAATTAAATATATATGTATATTTAAAAGTATTATTTTTCTATTACTGATAATTTAAAGTTTTTAGTTCAAGGTTTAAATCTTTTAATGCACATTATCAAATTTAAATTAATGATTAACAAAAATTAAAAGTTACTTCTGCCTCTATTCTTTCCTTTAATTTCCATGACAGAAAACAAACAATTGTTTCCATTTTAATTTTAAGTTCATATTTAAAAATATTTATTTTAACCTTTAAAATGAATTGACATTTTATATTGTAGTATTGTCATAGAATTTTAATGGCATCTTTTTATATTAAATGTCCTAGTCTCTTTTAATACATAATGTTACCCTGTCAAAGATACTTTCAGATCTAAAAACAGAACATGTTTTTGTTTGCATGACTTTTATACAACACATTGTAGTCACATATATGTTAAACATAATTAGTGAAAATTTTGTAAAACCTGCATTTGTATTGATTTTTTACAATGTTTGTAATGAATATTTTACTGCCACAAGCCTTTCATCAAATGTACTTCCGTTTATAGCTATAGTAAAACCATTAGCTGACTCTTTTCATCAGAAAATTATGTAAGAATTTCTTAAAATAAAGCTGTTGAAAGTATTTTTAAGCATGATGTGTTTTATCAATTTTATTTCATTATTGTTTTTAAAAATACAAGCTTGGTTTTCAAAGACTTAAAATATTTTACGACCAATTTCTAGGAATTGTTCTTTTGTTACCATTCCATTTTGATCTCCACTTGCAGTACTTATCATTTCCTGAGGTGAAGAAAAATATACAGTCTGTACTGTACAGTCTGTTTTGTACTGTATATACAGTACAAAAATATATATATCTATTTAAAGAACTTCCATTTTACGTCGAGCATTTTGGAAATTTTTTCGTAAAATTACTTCCAGATAGCTTAATGAAATAAATAATGAACTAAAAATTCTATTTTACGAACTTATCTTAAAGATCCACTTTTCTTATTTCCCAAAGTATTTTGGAACATTTCAAACTTGTTAACGCAATTTATGGGGGAAATTACCTTGAATTGATTTTCGCACTAACTACTTAACTTTTAGAGATAGTGGTAAAATCGCTTTCCCTTTTTGTTTCCATTTCATACAGGAATCCATGCCAAAAATCAATTTATGAGAAAACATAACAGAAATTTCTAAAGCATGGAACTATGATGTTACAGATTGTACTATTCGTAACATTTTTGCTAAAGCTAGGTTCTTAGCGCAGAGAATTTGGAAAGTACGGAGGAGGAGGATGACGTTCCTTTAGAAGAACTTAAAAAATGTGGGTACAGCTGAGAGAACCACTAAATTAATGATGTACTGATCAATGATTTTCTTTTTATTGATTCTGAAGCTGCAACCACAGAAATATTTACTGAATCAGATATTTTGGATAGTGCGAAAAATAAAAAAACAATACAGTAATAAATAGTGAGAAAGACGAAAATGATGAAGAAATCACTAAACCTTCATATGGTAAAATGTTAAAATCATTTGAGACAATTCAGTAGTGGATAGTAATTTACAAGATAAAGATACATCAATTGCTATTTTAATTATGTCTAGTGTTCATAAATTTAAAACCTGTTTTGTGTTGTCTAAGTATTTCAAATGGTGATTTTCTATTTAACAAATTTTCCATATAACAAACTTCTTATCAGGATTTAGCAGCTTCGTTAAATAGAGTTCCGACTTTATTATGAATTTCACAGTTTCAGTAGTTGTTATCAGAATGCCTCTAAAGCATACTTTGAGTAACTAAAAAATTTTCCCCTCAATATGCACTACTTTTCCAAAAACACATAAGAAACGCATTATACCAGAGGGGAATTTATAATGTGCCTGCAATGATGAAAAATACTAATTATATAAGCAAGCGTGATGCATTTTATTCAATCAATATCTAGTAATATTGTTGTCAAAGTATTTCTTATACAGTTGATGCAAAATACAATATTAACAAATTCTGTTCTACGGAAAACACTCATTAAAATGCGGAGGGTGGTATATTAATGTACAGCTCACCAAAAAAAAGAGGAACATCTTAACTTTTGATTAAGAAATAGAATTTTCACGTACTAGAAAGCAATCTTAATGGGTCGAAAGGGCTAACCTTAAGTATGACTCTATGAAGGAAGATTCTGACTCTCAAAACATAGAAATAATTAATATGGGAAAAACATAATAAGCTAGTTTGGAAAGTGGTCAAAAGTTACTCGGTTTTATTAATGATAATTTCAATTTTTGAATTCCTTGTATTTATTTGAATGAATTAAAAAAAATTTGCACTAATAATAAAACTTTATTATCCAAAAAAATTAAATATTTTTTAACATTCTTTATTAATTTTATAATGGTTAAAAAAAAAAAACATTTGGTTTTTAAGGTACACAAAATGTTATATTATTTCAAACTGTAAAATTTTAACTGAAAGAACTTGAAAGGAATCAGTCTTATAATTCTTGATATAATTTCAAAATATTAGTTATTCAATTTCATTACTCGGGAGCAATTTAGTTTGAAATTTTATTTTTTATTTTATTTGACTAAATGAGCATTTAATTGAAAAAAATTAAATGTCAACTAAATGACATTTAATGGACTATTAGTTTTAAATTTATGCAAAAATTTTGCACATCTTATAATTTAAAATTTTTTGACAGTTGTTAAGTAATAATAAAGAATCGCAAAAAATTATATTTTGCTTAAAATTCTCGTTGGATAAACAAGTTTTATAATTGATTACAAATTTTTTTGTTTAGACAAAGAATGTTTGTAGTGTTTAATTTATTGATTTGTTGTTTCAAAAAGTTTTATTTATCCTATAAAATGTGATGTTTAAAAAACATATCAAATATATT
The DNA here is from genome assembly GCF_043381705.1 of Parasteatoda tepidariorum. Lineage (NCBI taxonomy): Eukaryota > Metazoa > Arthropoda > Arachnida > Araneae > Theridiidae > Parasteatoda > Parasteatoda tepidariorum. The sequence continues at coordinate 79,410,631 of NC_092205.1, read as the reverse complement.
TAATCTTCTTAGTATTTGTTAAATGGCCGTTCTTAGAGATATGTAAAATAATGCAATTTAAAACTGTTCTTACTTGTAATTCTTCATTCGACAAATCCATGCTGAAGAGATCGGCTGTTCTTTTTAAGTCATCAACCGAAATTGTATTCGATTTGTTTAAAGTCAATTGATGAAAGGACAGTAACATGTGATCATCGGAATCAATATCGTTAATGACTGCGACCATCATTTTTTCAAATTCTTCTCTGGATAATATATCTAAACAGTGAAAATTTATTTATTTTTGTGTAAATATTACGTCAATTTCTATTTTCATCAACAAATTTTTTTTTCCTTCTTTTTTCATAATAAAAGGTTCAATAAAGCACACTTACATCATGTTTTAAATATATCTATTGCTAAATAAATAAAATATCAAAATTTTTTATGAAAGTTATTATTTTTTTATGAAGGTTGTCCGCTAATGTTCGTATTTATTATGCATTTTTAGAGTTTTTAAAAAAAATGTAAAATATAGACATCAGTGGTTGCTAATAAATATTTAAGCAAGATAAAAATATAGCCAAATCATTCTGGAGAAAGACAATGTTTGATTGCCTTATGAAATCTGGAGACGTTTCTTTTATTTACTAGTATAGTTTCTAGTATACCTATTATTTTTGCTGCACCAACTCATTATTTTAAAGGGGAAAAAACAAATCAATCAAGTGCCCAAAAGCCAACACTTTATTATTTAATTGCAATTGTACAACTCTCTCTATCTCTCTCTTTTTTTAATAATAAATATATATCAGTCATTATTATATTTCTATGAATTCAGTTCTATGAAATTTTCGGTTTTATTTTGTTAACGTCTTTAAAATTGAGCAAACAAAGTGGTAACCGCTTTAATTTGACTCAGTTTAACCACATTCAGCTCCTGTGTGATTAACCTATACATTCTATTGAATGCATGTTGTCATTTTGAAAAATATTTGTTATTAATATTTTTATCTAAGAGAGTTCTTAAAGTTGAAATAGATTTGCATTAAATAACCGATTACCAATTCATTATCTAAAAGGGCAGGAAAAAAAACAAATCAATCCAGTTCACCTTTTTACAAAAAAAGTCAACACTTTACTATTTAATTAAAGTTGTACAACTCTTTTTTTTTTAATGATAAATATATATCAATCATTTTTCTATTTCTATGAATTCGGTTCTATAAAATTTTCAGTTTTAATTTGCTAACATCCTTAAAAATGAACAAAGTAACCTCTTTAATTTAGCGCATTTTAGCCACATTCAACTCCTGTGCGATTTATCTGTTCATTCTATCGATTTATCTGTTCATTCTTCTTTAAAAAAAAGTATATTTTATTTCACTTTTATAAACGTTTTATCTAATATTTCCAATAGTTGAAATGGATTTTCATTAAATAACAGATTTCCAACTAATTATCTTTAAAAGAGCGTTGCTGCCTGTCACATCGTTGCTAAGGTGACGAAGGTAGAAAATAAGACATTGAGACTCCAATTTCAATTACAAGGAGTGCATTAATAAGTATTAATTCTGATGAATGTAAGTTCTAGAAACAGTGTTTTGCTTAATCTAATAACATAAAGTCAACCGGAAGAGCAACAGATAATAAATGAAAAATATATATTATTAATTATATATATATTATTT
>NC_092205.1:79385084-79408832 GCF_043381705.1 Parasteatoda tepidariorum | reverse complement strand
TAAAAATATATATTATTAATTATAAAATATATATAAATATATATATAGTATTACAACTTTTTTAATGCATCAAAATATGCTTTTCATATATATATGTATATATATATATATTTGTACATAATTCCGCAGTGTTTCGTAATACTGATTTATTAATAGTTTACTTTTTCCTCCCATGCCAATAATGGGCGTTCAGTTAGTGAAGATATATTTTTATTTATGAGGATTTTTTTTCCTTTTATATCATGCATTATCTGCCATATTTAATAATGTGTTATTTTAAACAACAGTTTAGAAGGCAACAAAAAATTTATCCTGGAATATTAGTCTCCTTTGTTTAAATTCTAATAAAAGAATATAAACTAATTTGTACGATTTCTGTTAAAAATTTATGTCTGAACAAATGAAATGAAGACATTCGTCATTTTAATGGTAATGTAATACAGTCGAACCTTGTGAACGTGACTAATTTTCGATTCCCCGTCAAACTGTATACGGATATAACACCTTAAAGAGCATTTTTAACATGAACACATTTAATGTAAAATATCTTTTCATGTGAACTCGAATTTCATTGGAGAACATATTACTTTTAACGTGAATAGAAAATTCATTTCCTTCTTACAGGTAAGAAAACTGACAAATACTGTTCTGTAAGTAGTAGGTTCTTTTTTGCGTAACTACCACCAGGGCCGGATTTAAGCTTGCCGGGGCCCTAAGCTACTGAAAATGACGGGTCCCTTATAAGTTCATTTCTATTTTCATACCTCTAAAGTAAAATGTCATTTTTTATTCTTGAGTAATAACATTATACTATTAAAAAATTTGATAATATTACTTGATTTTTAAATATATTGATTGTAATGTAGGAACCTTTCTTTTATTGCACATAATTTTTAAAAAAAAAAAGTTATATCAGAAACACATTTTAAGATCAATATAAGCACAGAGTAAAAATTTAGCATGCTGGAAGGGTTATTATATATTTAACAGAGTTCTTTTTTTTCTTCTTTTTTTTTGAAATTTTTAATTTTGTTAGTACAGTTTTAAATGATTTTTTTGCGAGTTTTGATTTTCTGCTCAAAACCTATAAGACTTAGAAACATGAAATTATGATGGTGTGTAGAAAATATGTAAGGAGTCAAGAAAAAATACAATTTGATCATAGTTTTATTTATTTTTTAAAAACCGCGTATTGAACAACCGACTCAATTTTGAGTTAATGACTACTACTACGATTATTAAACATCGATTCACTAGTATAAAAGACATGCTAACTCAATTCAATTCTGAGCTATCCTTAAATATATGAAGTCGACAAGGTTCGAAAGATGCTTTCCTAACATAAGCCAGTTGTTGAATAGAGTATTAAAATTGTCGAGGGGATTTGTACTCATTAGAGTTTTTTTTTTCACCCCATGAGAATTTTTCATGAGTGTGAATGTGATGAAGCATGTTTTTCTGAGAAATGATCGCCCATATCGATCCTTTGTTTAATATGGGTTGTGATTTCTTCCACACTCTCACGTGTTCTAAGAAACTGATAGCGCTGAATTCCATTTCTGCAGATAAAGTCGTGTGACGCTAAAATGTTTCTTAAATTTTACTAGCGAAAACTTTAGGTTACTTTACTCTGATGGATGCAATTCGAAGCAATCAATCATTTTGTTATGCGAAATAAAAAATTCGAATCATTTTTTGGATATGGTTGATAAGTTGGAAAATTTTTGGAAAGCACGTGCAAATAAAAAGCCATGCAGCCAGATATTACCAATTCTTATGTTAGTAATCCTCTCTAATTTGTGCAATAAAACAGTTTACACCAATTAATTATTTTTTACTAATTTTTATATTTGCTTCTACAGAATGGGAAAGAAAAAAAAAATAGAGCACCGAAAGTATGTCCACATTTTGAATTTCGTCTTAACTAAAATTAATTTTTTTCTTTCATTATAACTTTATTTTATTTTTTAAAGTAATTGGTTGTATTTATTATGAGAGTTATTAATTTAAAATAAAGCTCAAAATAAAAGCATTTATTGAAATGGCATATATATTTATTTACATATTTAAAATATAAATTTAAGATTAGAAAAAGCAAGTAGATCACAGATGTAGATGATAGAAAAGTTTTGTGTACTTACGATATTAATTTTAAAAAAATTCTAAACTGATAACATGAATAACTTTTAACGTGAAAAACTTTTCTGCCCCCCCCCCCTTCGAGTTGACGTTAAAGAGGTTTAATTGTGTTTGTAAATAAAATTTTGGTGATTTACGAGGCTCATAGTTTAAAGCTAAAACTCGAACGGAGTGAATTATAAATGTTCAAAGTGACAGTAACCATTGTAAATCAGTTTAAAAAGTGAGCTGAAATAAAAAATGTACTTGAAAATAAAAATTTCTTTATCTTCACAGTTGATTAAGAAGAAAGGCCGACATGTTTCAACGCACCCGAAATACGACAATCTTTGACAGGGTGAGAAAACTTAGAAACAAGAAAAAGGCCCGGCTGACAACAATCGCATGCGGTCCTGACGAGGAGCGTCATGTTTCGGACGCTCGAAGCATATCAACCTTTTTTCCGAATGAATTGAGGAAAGATTTAACTAATTATTTGACTACATATTTTTTCAATTTTTATTTCAAGCAAAATTTATTTTAAATAAAAAAACATACACACACACACACACACACACACCGATTTTTAAGATTTTTTGTAAGTGGCCCGCCTAACCTCATAGACATGCATGTGATAGGGAAATATTACTTTATTAACGAATTTTCTTTTTATTTTGATTTGAAAAGCACGATGGGAAATACCAATACAATATTTTATTAGCGCATGTACTTTTATAAGAAAAGTTATATATTTAAAAATAAAAAAATATTGGCATTTTACTTTAAATAATTTCATAAAGACAACCGAAATATTAAATGAATAATGGATTTTTAATTGGTTCTAAATACCATGAAAGGTTTCAAAAATCATCACTCATTAAAAAATTACTTTCGGAAACATCTTCCAGGGTTCTTACTTAAGGATTAAGCTAACGGACACCTAAGTTCTAGGGTTAAGATAACAGAACATCATTTGAGAACTGTTGCTCTGGTGCTAACCTAGAAAACCTGAAATCAACATAGCAGATAGTATTCAGCATTTGATATATTACCCAATCTCTCTCTTTTTATTTATTAAATACATTTATTTTATTTTTTATAGCTTTTTGTATGTTTATTTAATTTTTTCATGGAATTATTTGGCGTTTATTTAAGTACTATATTTTTAGCTTGCTTTGGCGTTGAAATTTTTTTTTAAATTTTTCATTAATTATTATTTTTGATTACACCTTATGGGGAAAAATAATTATATATAAGCATTTTCGAAAATTTACAAAAATAAAATAATGAAATAATAAGAAAAAAATAGTAAAAAACAATAATAATACTAAGGCTAATCTTATATATTTTAATGAAATTTCTTCCAACGAAGAAAATATGAAGATTTTGGAAAACCATATAACAGTTTTAAATGACCTGGAAGCACTAGGACTGGCGCACATTAACTAGCACACAGTACGAACACAATCACAGTTAACATTAAATACTTTGTTGTTGTTGTTGTTGTTGATTTACGTCGCACTAGAGCTGCACAATGGGCTATTGGCGAAGGTCTGGGAAACATCCCTGAGGATGATCCGAAGACATGCCATCACAATTTTGATCCTCTGCAGAGGGGATGGCACCCCCGCTTCGGTAGCCCAACGACCTGCGCGTGAAGTCGAGCACTTTACGGTAGCACAGTTTAACGAGGACCAATACCGCACACCCTCGGTCCCTACGCAGACTGATCCAAGTGGGTCACCCACCCGCACACTGACCGCAGCCAGTGATGCTTGACTTCGGTGATCTGATGAGAACCGTGTCTTAACGATCAGTTCACTGCGGGACTAAATACTTTAAAATAAACAAGTAAAGAAAGATTTAAAATACATGAATGAATAGAAATTCATCTTACTTTTTGGCATATTTATGTAATTCTGGATTCATGGGTCCTTGAAACTGTTCAGTTTGTTGACTTAGAAAATTAAAGTTTTTATGTAATTCTGGTTCGGAGATTTTGGTACATCATGGCATCGTCAAAAGATTCTCCTTCCTTCACCGTTTTCATATAATTTATTATAATTATTATAGAAAAATCCGGTTTCTTTCCCGTAAGAATCGAAAAATTCCATGTAATCTCTGTCTGGAACAAAAATCGCTACCCAATGCAGATCTCGAATCGTTCCGTCAGTCAATGGTGATGTATTGACGATAAAAAGCCGAATTTTCTTCCTGCAACTCTTCCGTATAATCAATTTTGTCTGCCGTAAAAATTAAGTGTATTCAAGAGAAAAACGCTCAATGAATATAATTATGAACTTTATTTTGCGATTAATATAATTTTTATTGTACCTTCTTTTAATTATGAAATATTTAAAAAAAAAAATTAAATTATCTAAAAAGTGTAATGGTTAATAGATTAAAATAATCAATGTATACATAATTTAGATAAACAAACATTACATCAGGAAAAATTAAAATATATGTGTGTTTGCAAGACAGCAATCCTGATTTAATGTTTGTTTGAATATCTAAATTAAAATGAAGCAAATTTGGTTTTAGCTGCTTCAGGCGCTTTTCCATTTTGATTTAATGTTTTAATAGTTAATTTACTTCTTTGTCTCTTTTGCAAATTGGATTCATTTTCTGATTAGATATGTACATAATTAATAACTAATAGATAGTAATAATATTTACTGTAGATAATATAAATAAAAACATTTTTATCAATCAATCACAATCATTTATTTGTTAACACTATGTAATAATTTTTTTCATTTTTTTTTCATTCTGTCAAAAGTTTTCTAATAAGGCATTAATTCATTTTTATTTCATTATGCTCAAATTGTGCAGTGCAGGGAAAAACCATCAGAACACCCTGAATAACTTCTGATCTAATGATCGGATCTTCAGAGGCTTTACGGAATGTTGAAAAAAATAAACTGCTCCTTGAAAATTTTTAAATTTTCTGAAACTTCATACAACTTTAAAGTTGAAATTCGATGTGCTGAAAGGGCCATTTTTGTTTTACAAAATTAACACTATTTTTTTTCTTCCGAAATTCCAATTTGTTTATGCGATATTGCAATTTTAAGTGATGCCTTCTGGTTTTCGTTACATTTTGTTTTGCTGTGCAAAAACTATTAGTACGATTAAAAAAAAAAAATGTTAGATATTACGAGTTATAAAGCTCAACATTGATATCGAAGTTTTTAAAAATATCAAAAACTCAAGACAGATAAAACCTTTTTCGATTTAAAGCCTCGCCTAATATCAAATGAGCGTTATATATTATTAACAAGTATGTAATTATTTATTAACCACATTCTCATTTACTAAAAAAATATTTTATTTAAATGATGGACAGGTCAAAGAATGAAATTAAACGGTATTTTTTTAAAATAAATTTCATGCAAAAATGTTGACATTTTAACCATAGAAAATAAGTTTCCAGAGATCCCTTTAGGAAAAAATAACCAAATAAGGTACTCTTTTACCCCGATGAGCTTAATATTTAATAAAATTATTTTTGATATGTTGCACATTTAGACATAGTATTCATAAAAAAATATTTCGAAATTTTAAAATCCCTGCAAACTTTGAAGTTCATAATTAAAAGATTGACAAACATTTACTGATATCATCACAATAGGATCATCATTGTTGTTCATCATTGCGTTGGTAAAACAGGAAAAAAAAAAGGAAAAGTATAATTAAAATATATAAATGACTGTACATAAAAAAAGAAGAAATATGTATCTTCCTTAAAACCTACAGTACCTGAATTAATTGCTACTCGTTCAATCAACTTTTTCACTTTCTTTGCTGTAGGTTCTATACCAAGCGCTCTTAACGTGACCTAATTGTTTAAAATACACATTAAAAATTATAATTTGCACACACACTGAACATACGAATTATGTAGGGAAAAGGTAGGTCCTTCTCAACTAGTAAAGTGTAATTCGGAGTGTGTCCGCTATAAAACAGACAACTTGGATATAATCGAAATACCCGGTTTGCCCCCACTACGCAGTCTTACCCCATTTTCACCTATAAGAGAAAGGCAATGGGGGAAAAAATAGAGAAGGATTGCAAAAAAATATTGAAATATATTCTAACAATTTTTATCTTTAATATTATAATTTCGCAATCGATAGCACAGACTTTCTTTACAAAAATAAATAAATTGAGAATAACTATATTTAAACATTTTCAAAAAATCAAATCACTAAAAAAAAGAAGAAGAAAAAATGAAGATTATTTGGCACTATCTTTTGTATAGTGATTGTGAGTAATATGAACACAAGATCGGAATTGCTGAAGCTGTTCCGGGAATTGGCGAGCAATAGCGGCGAACTTTTAGTAATAAAGTATATTTTAGTTCTAATGTGTGATACTAAAATCTATACATATATTTCTCTTATACGGCGACGAAAAAAAGCCTTATTACAACTCCCCGAATGGCAACGCTAGAAAATCGACCAATGATTGCCGTTAAAAATGTCACACTCCAAATCTAGCTGAGGTGGCTCAACATATAGCGCTTTTAAAAACGGAAACTGAAATAACAGTTCAGCTGCGGCAATCTCATACTATTAAGCTAGGCAGAAGTGAGTAGTCTTTGTCGATAGATCTCTATTTTAGTATTTTGTCGAAAGCGCTTTTTTTCACGAATTTATATATTACGAATTTAATTGACGATTTTTGATTTATATCACGAATTTATTTCTTTTATTACTGTTATTAGTTATTCATTGAAAAATGAGTCTCAGTCTATGACTCTTTATTTGATTTCAAATTTATTTTAATGACTTAGTATTTACTAAAAAGAGGTATTTTTAAAAAAAAAAAGTTGTTATATGGATTTGAATGATTCTTTTGAATTCTTAGAATTTTGTGCGTTTGCAATGTACCTAAGTTAGTAGCGAGCGAAGCGAGCTTGGTTTATGAAGCAAACCATACAAGATTGCGTAGCAATTTTCGGGGGTTGGTGAGCGTTTGCGCGAGNTACCTTACTAAAGTAATAAAATTCTATACAAAATCATTGAGTTAATTGTATGTTATTATTAATACATCTACTAAAACTTTGTAATTTATATTTTTACAATGTGCAAATCCAATTCGAGCAAATCAGTTTATAAAAATCTGTACAAGACGGGCAAATCATGTTTCTGTTTTTAAATAAATGCTAATTTTCTAAAATCATTAAAATTGTATAATTAAATATCAACCTTATTAATTATAAACTTCTTTAAGTTACCCATTATAATATTATTACTTTACGCACATCCATTTTCGGGCCAATGCTTGATAACTAACAAAAAAACGTGCTTCAGTACGTAATCCGTAAAACAAAATCCCTCTATTTAAGCTTTTAGTTCCTTTCAGCTTCTAATTTAATATTTTGTAATATAGAAATCTTATTACGAAAATATTTTAACTCATTTTTAATAGTTTCCCGTACATGTAAATTCATTTGAATTTGCTACTCGCCTTATGGATTTCGTTTTGTGAGTTGTTCTGTTTCATCTTTGCGTTTTATTATTCTGTTTCCTACGTGATGTATTTTTTACTTAATGTGTTCTATTTTGTTTAAATTTTTTCAGTGCTCCTCGTGCTATTGTATCGACATATTTTGCTTTGGTTGCATTGATACAATATTAGGAAGCACTCCTTTTAGCGGATATAATCGTGTAAGTTTATGAAAAGATTATATCTTTTCATTTTTTTTTTTTGTTTTCCGGCTATTTTTTAATACATATATTTTTTTAGCTATATTTTAATATATATATAAATTTCTTTTAAATATTTTATTTTGATAATTTTCTTTTTCTCTTTTCATTAATCTTTAATACTTCCCATGTTTTCTCAATATTTATAACTTATATTTGAAAGTTGAAAAAAAAATTTCTGTCATATTTAGGTTTGTTCCAGATATAAAACTACGATGTTTAATTTACTTCTTTTTTAATTTGCCTTATTATTATTATATGTAACAGTTAATCAAAGCGAAATAAGTTCAACAATAGAAAATTTAATTCTTTAAAAAAAAAATTATATTTATGTATTATTCTATGTTAGTGATGATCAGTAAATTTTACCGTAAGGTTGTACCAATTTAATAATTTTGATGGCTTTCACTAGACTCATTTTTCGAATTTCAGCTTAGACGTATCTATGTCCTCGAAACTAAAGAACATGTAACACGAACATGTAACATGAAGTTAAGTATCTAAGAAACATGTAGTTAAGTAATTCACAGATAATTCAAAAACCCGAGATTTACAAAAGCTCAAGCTTTATCTCTTACAAAAATTGCTTTTTTAATTGAAATAAAAAGACATAAGTTTCCAATATTTTTTTAAAAATCTTTACAAACAATTTTTTTCATTTCTTCGAAACACTAACGAGCATACGCTTTGATAAGTCATTTATTAATGCTTCAACAGAAAAAATATCTGAATAGATGCAAATATATATTTTTCAAAATAACCTTAAATTCAATAACAAAACCATATTGTATATTTCCTAGATAATTTGAAATTTAATTTTAGTGTAAATAAAATATAGCTGAAGATACTTCTAAACTGTCAGTTACATAATTTGGTTATGTTTACAATTCGCTAAAATAAAGTCTTTAAGGGAAATGTGAAATGCTGTAAATTATGCATTCCAAAATTGAAAATAATTAATAATAATTAAAATAATATATAAATGAAAAGTATACAACTTACCCATTTGAAAGTTATTTAGCTATCAAAAATTTTCATCATGTTACTGAAACGGAACAAAAAGTATATAAACGTCCCTTGTGTCTGAAAGGCAATAAATTAAATAGTTTCTTACATTATTTAAAAAATCACACACACATCCGTTGAAAACAAGTTCGCACAGACACGAAACACTATTTAATATTCAAGACGCATAAAGTGCAAACATTTTTAGCCATATTTTAAAGCATTTTACTCCAAATCATTTACTTGTTATTATTTGTTAAACCTGTTATCGCAAATATTTAAATAAAGATTCAAGCGAAAATGTTTTCATTTTTTGTTCAAACACTAAGCTTTTGTTTAGATTTGGTTAGATTGGAAGAAATGCAATATTTTCTCGAAAAAGGTTTCTCACAACGCTAAGTTTTTTTCAAGTAATTGAAATTCGTAAAATATTCAACTAGTTCCAAAATAACGTAATAAATTTAAACATTTAAAATAATTCTATGCACACTTTTCTTACTGTTATTCTGAGAACACCATCTTTCTTTTTTTTATTTGATCATGCATTAAACTATAGACTTGTATGCTTAATAGTGATTACACGCTTTCAAAGTACGTTTATCAAATTTTGTTGTTGTTGTTGTTAATTTACGTCGCACTAGAGCTGCACAATGGGCTATTGGCGACGGTCTGGGAAACATCCCTGATGATGATCCGAAGACATGCCATCACAATTTTGATCCTCTTCAGAGGGGATGGCAACTCCCGCTTCGGTAGCCCGACGACCTGGACGTGAAGTCAAGCACTTTACGGTAAAACAGTTTAACGAGGACCAATACCGCACACCCTCGGTACCTACGCAGGCTGATCCAAGTGGTCACCCACCCGCACACTAACCGTAGCCAGTGATGCTTGACTTCGATGAGTAATGTAAGTCTAGGGATTTTGGTGTCATTTTGAAATAAGTTAGCGAATTTTACATTTTCCTTAAATTTTGGAAGTATTAGTGGTCGATTTTCGGGTAGAGTTCCAATATACTCGATAGTAGATAAGTTAAGCCTAAATTGTGACATTCTTTATGTGAAATCTGTAACGATTGCTTTGGTAGTTAGTAGTAATTATTGGTGATCCAAATGGGTTACAGGCGGCTTAGAGGAGAACTCTTTACCTATTGCAATATTTTGCATGTTTTCCCAATTAACCTGTGGAGAGTCATAGAAGAATGAAGTACGTTAGTTTCTGTCTTGATTTTCAAATAGATTAAAACTAAATTAAACATAGTTCTAAAAGAAAGCGTCATGGAAATTTGAAAAAATATTCTTAACAATTAAATGCGAAAAATATTAATAAAGGTGAAAAATAGAGCCAGTACATTTCGATACAACTGAAAACAGAAGGAAGGGCCAAAGCAAGGGAACCGGTCTTCTCCCCAGATTGCGTATCCGTGCGTTGCGATAGACTATATTGCAAAAAATTTCGTAAATCAAGCTTAAATATTTGTAAAAATGTGGCCATATTAATATAAAAAACTATTTATTTATTTTTGTCTTCTTTGACTCCGATTTAATTATCTTAAAAATACATTAAGTTTGTGAAAATTTCTAAATAGTGTTTATATTTTTTAAAAGAAAAATCTAAATGAAAAGGGGTTTTCAACAAATTCCCTTTAGCATAAGACAAAATTAAATAACAAATAATACCTTACAATAGTCGACCATACACCAAATTATCTAACAGTACAAAATAAAATTTGTGGAAAATCCATAACCATATATATATATATGATTACGTAGAGCAGAACTCAGACACCAAATCTGATCTCTCTCACTCATGTCAAATAAATCATATGAAATATCCTTTACACGCCAACAATAATTTTTATAAATAATGATAATTTTTATCCTAATACAAAAAAATAACTACCATTTACATTTTTAACAATAAAAATGTCAAAAAATTATTCTTAAAAAAATCTTTATTAAAAATTTAAATGATATTTAATTAAATAACAAAAACTTTAATTAAACAAAGCACATATTTTTAAGAATGGGGCAATTTGTTTCCATAACATTGGAGGGGGGAAAATTTCAGCGTAACTTTTGCTGTTTTTTTTTTTTTAAATCATAATTTTACAGGATGGTCAAATTGGGTTAATTAACTTTGAGCTAATTATCTTTGTGAAAACTTTTTTCATGAATAGTTTTTCTCAATTTAAAGTATATTAATTTTTAAAAGTTTTAATGCTAAAATTATAAATGCTGTTGGATAGAGGATAAAAAATTAATCTGATCAACACTATTGTAACTTATCATTTCTTAAAAATGTGAATATTTCGCTTTATCAATTGAATATTTTTATTTCCCGTTTCCAATTTCAATTTAAATCCAGATAAATTAAACTAGAACAAGATAGGAAAAGCACTTCATATGAAAGTGCTTAAATTTTATTTATTTTCCCACATTTTTTTTTCTCTCTTTAAAAATCTGAAGTAAATAAATTTCATTGTCAAGACAAGTCATTAAAGAGTTTTTTTTTTAGGAAAAAAGTTGTATAACATTTTTCTTTGGTAAGATATTTGCTTTAGAATTTCAAATACAAAAATAAATAGATAGTCATGTGTCAGGATTGTTTAGTCATATATAATTGCATGATGTAATGAATATATATATATATAGTCTGATCAGATACATGTCATTTTGATCAGAAGTTTCAATAGGCAAAATATTCAAAAATATTTTTAAAATATAGCCATATTTCTACGACCTTTGCACACTGCAGTAACGCAACTTTATTTTTATCTCGATGTTAAAGATATAACTGCCGAAGGCCGAATATTTTTTAATATTGGCTTTTAAGTTCCAATCGTTCATACGATTTCCTGAGAATATTTTATTACACACATACACACAAAAAAAATTACACTATCCAGCCTTATAAATCAGGGATGAGATTGGCCAAAAGGTAAAAAAGCTGAATTTTCACGTGAGTAAATCGTGATTTATAGCAAAAATATCAGTAACATATTCTCATCCAGTTTCGCTGATGTTGTAATGCCTTCGTCGATCGAAAAACTGCCACATTTATAGTAACTAATTCAAGAAAAAAACTTACTTTTTGCAGGAATCGCGATCTTGGATTTTAAAATCGCGTGAATATAAATCACGATATTCAAATCACGTGAATGAAACTCGATATAGGATTTCAAAAATGTGAAAATACAAATCACGATGCGTAATTTTCAGATCGCGTAAATACGAATCAAGATGCATAATTTTTAAATCGCGTGAATACGAATCCAAAGCCTAATTTTTAAATCACGTGTAAATACGAAAATGGCTGTTGGATATATCATATATCAAATCGGAAATAAATATAATTATTTTATTTCAACGATTGAATTTTCAGAAAAGGCGAAATATTAATTAAAAAAAATTTTTTTTTTAGAGAATCGGAGTTTTTGATAAAAAGGCTGAAATTCGAGAGACAAAAGCGAAAAAGGCGGAAATCCGTTTAAAAGCGGAAAAATCTCATCCCTGATAAATTCAACTTTTTAAAGTGCTGAGTAATTTCATTTGACAAAAAGTACAATATCATTTCGCACCATGCAAAAGTTAGATTATTCAATGTTAGGAAATCAACTTTTCATACGTTGTATAATGTACAATAGTAAATCACACCTTAATAAACATGAGTATGAGCAATCAGAAGGCTATCTATTTTGTAAAAATATTTTATTACACACACACAACAAAAAATAGATTATTCAACATTAGGAACATTTTTACTTTACATAAAATGTGACAATAATTCAATTCACATAAACATAATTATAATAGCTTAAAAAAATTCTTAAATAAAATGAAATAAATTTTAAAGAGTTTCCTTTACAAATTTATAAAATTTAATTAAAAAACTTGCAAATGCAATTTTAAAGTAAGTGCATTTTATTTTAATTGTCTATAAACAAGAAATAGAAATATATTTTGTACAAGATATGGAAATTGCACTAAAAATAGTAATTTTTAAAAAATATCTTTGACAAATATTTTAAACTTAATTTCTTCATCCACTATGTTATAATACACAGTATAAGTAAAAAATTAAATAAAGTGCATTTTATTTTAACCATTTATAAAAAAATAGACATATTTATAACAAGATATTGAAAATGTGCTGAACCACTAAAAGAAAAGAACTACAAATTAATATTACACACTTATATATAAAGACCTCATGACAAATTTTTTTCTTTTTTTAATGAACTGTGCAGCTATTTCAAAATGACAAATTAAAATCATTTGCATATTACCTCGTTATTACATATTATTTTTTCGTTAAATAGTTCTTGGAATTAGAAGAAAACTTAATTAAAAAAACTTAATATTTGGTCGAATATAGGGATAAAAACATTCAAACGTGATAAATATGTTTCATAAACCAACTAAGAATAAGGTTTCTCTCCAGTATGAATACGCTTGTGTTGATTCAGAGTCAGTATTTGTGAAAACTCTTATGACATAAAATGCAAGAATAAGGCTTCTCACCAGTATGAACACGGCTGTGTCTCTTCAGACTAATTTTCAGTGAAAAACTCCTATTACATAGACTACAAGAATAAGGCTTCTCACCAGTATGAACACGACTGTGTTGCTTCAGAGTCAGTTTTCGTGAAAAACTCTTATAACATATACTGCAAGAATAAGGCTTCTCACCAGTATGAACACGGCTGTGTCTCTTCAGACTAACTTTCAGTGAAAAACTCCTATTACATATACTACAAGAATAAGGCTTCTCACCAGTATGAAGACGACAGTGTTTTCTCAGATAACTTTTCAATGAAAAACTTTTATCACACATGCTACAAGAATAAGGCTTCTCACCAGTATGAAGATGACAGTGTTTTCTCAGATAACTTTTCAATGAAAAACTTTTATTACATAAACTGCAAGAATAAGGCTTCTCACCAGTATGAACACGACTGTGTCGATTCAGACTAACTTTCAGTGAAAAACTCTTATTACATATACCACAAGAATAAGGCTTCTCACCAGTATGAACACGATAGTGTTTTTCTAGACAACTTTTTGATGAAAAACTTTTATTACATAAGCTGCAAGAATAAGGCTTCTCACCAGTATGAACACGGCTGTGTCTGTTCAGACTATCTTTTAGTGAAAAACTTTTATTACATATACTACAAGAAAAAGGCTTATCGCCAGTTTGAACAGGATTGTGTTCTTTCAGATTACTTTTTAGTGAAAAACTCTTATTACATAAACTACAAGAATAAAGTTTCTCACCAGTATGAACAAGGCTGCGTTTCTTCAAACTACTTTCTTGTGAAAAACTCTTATTACATATACTACAAGAATAAGGCTTCTCACTAATATGAATAAGATTGTTTCGTGTCAGATTACCTTTTTGTGAAAAACTCTTATTACATATACTACAAGAATAAGGCTTCTCACCTGTATGAACACGATAGTGTATAGTGAGAAGAAAATTTTGTGAAAAACTCTTATTACATATACTACAAGAATAAGGTTTCTCCCCAGTATGAACACGACTGTGAATGGTCAAATTACTTTTTAATGAAAAACACTTATTACATATACTACAAAAATAAAGTTTTTCACCAGTATTAGCACAACTATGCTCAGTCATATTTCTTTTCTCTGAAAAACTCTTATTACATATAGTACAAGAATAAGGTTTTTCCCCAGTATGAACTCAACTGTGTTGTTTCATAATCATTCATTGAAAATATCTTATTACATATACTACAAGAAAAAGTATTCTCACCAGTTTGAATTTCACAGTGTTTAGTAGGAATTTTTACTAAAAACCTCTTGTTACAAGAATATGGTTTACTTACAGGATGTTACTTATTTTGAGTAAATTAGGCCTTTAAATTAGGCCATATGATACAAAAAAGAACTTGCTGTATCAAGTCACTTACTTTGACTTAATTTTTAATTAAGTAAAATATAATACTGTAAAAATATGATCACCATACAGCAGGCGTATGATTTTTTAATGGGTGCATCTGTGAAAGTATTAATTTCAATTATATTGAGGTGTAAACATTTTTTATTCTTACAACCAACATAACTTTTGTCAAACATACCAAAATACAAAACCAAATTAAATTATTTTTACTTTATATTAACATGATAATAACTATTATTAACAAGAAATTTTCAAAATTGATTTCATTAGCAATTTATTAACAAAGACACAGTAGAAATATAATTTTTTATAAACGAAGAGTGGCATAAAATTTTTTTCAGTTCAAAGGTTTGAAATTATCTATAAAGATATAAAAGAAAAAAAACTTTAATTTCCAATTATTATATCAATGTTCTATCATGCACAAGAAAAGCAAGCTCTGATTCATTAACATAAGGATGAGAGTATTAAATTACACAACTGAATACAGAAAATATTTTCTCAGTGTGAACAGGAAAATCACTATTCAAATTTCTTGTTTTTAAATATATGTTTTATCATACATGTTTTATGAAAGTGACACACAGCTTAATTAACTGTAATTTAAATCTATTTATAACTATGAAAAGTTCGTTTAAAGTGTTACTTATACCAAATTATCCTTTTTTTCCTTGATTAATTTATCACAATGATATATAAATCGTACAGAAAACACAATATTTTTAAAAAAATATTTATGTACGCATAATATGAATTTTATTAACTGTCAGCAAAAAGATAGGAAGATATTTTATCATTCCCATCGAGTTTTTTTTTCCGTATAAAGAAGGTAATCTATGAATAAGATCTGCATGGAAATAACCTTTCTAAAACGCTTTCTATATTGTTTCCATTACTACGAGGGTAATTCACTTTACATGTGTCAGATTATGAATACGCAGGCTTATAAATTTGATCCAAGAAGTTGCAAATCAAAAACAATTTTTTTCAAAACTTTTCTTTATACAAATATGGTTAACTAATGTCTTCTAATGCCTACTTCTACTCACTTGATCTCCAGGATCTTGTGTCAGTGCTTAACGATATTTGGTCAATTTAGGAATTGGTAACTGGATGGAGTGAGCTGAGCTCTAACTTTCGCGGAGAAGAGTACTTCAAATTCCATCAATAGGGCATGAGCGCGTGAACTTTTATACGTGTTTTCAGTAGTTTTGAATCATCGTCGTTTATTTCCTCATATTTAAACTGCACTTTCTCAAAAATAAAACTGGATTTATTTTTCTCGTGAAATATTTGAAAGATCACTTGGAATGAAGATGGAGCGGATTAAACCAGTTCACAGTGGGACCAAAATCTATTTTCAGTGTCAAAAGTGGGAAAAATTAAGTGTATTCAAGTGTAAAACGTCTAATGAATATTATTATGAACTTTATTTTGCCATTTGTATAATTTTTTCAGTGTCTTTTTTTTAATCATAAAATAATTACATAATTAATACAATCGACGTTGATAATATTTATTGCAGATAATATATATTATCTGCAATAAATATTTTTTATTCATATATAAGTAAAAAAAATTTTATCAATCAAACACAATCATTTATTTGTTAACACACTGTGTAAATTTTTTTTCTTCTGCCAAAAGTTTTCTAATATGGCATTAATTTATTTTTACTTCATTACGCTCAAATTGTGCAGGCAGTGCATGAAAAAACTACAGAACACACAGAATAAATTCTGATTTAACAATCTGATCTTGAGATGAATTTGTATTTTTGTTCCCTGAAATTTTGGGGTGGAGGTAGCCGTAATCTTGGTAACCGCAAAGTCTGGTAAGATACGGAGAAATACACAGAAAGCAAAAACATTAATGGGTCCAAACCTTCCATCTTCTATCGCTCTCCTCACTCAACTATTGGGACCTTATTGATAGGGACCATATTTCTCAAATTGCATCTGCGCCCCCCCCCCATATATTGAATGCCAAGAATCCAAATCAGTTGAAAAAAAAGTGTGCTTATTCAGAGAAAGTAAATTTTTGTGTGTCTGATTTCGTAACTTAAAATATCGTCTTGTCCAATTAATTAACATATGTGAGATCACACCAGCAGGGGCATTAGACGAGGGGGTCAGAGGGGGCACTTGCCCCCCTATCGGGACTAACTTAAATGTCGTCGGGAAAACGCAACAGTCTTAAAAAGAAATTGAATTACATTCTTAAAAATTTCTAGCTTTTATATTAAATTTCTTTCTTTTTTTTTTTGTAAATGAGAATAAATTAAAAGCTTAAAGACGAAAATGTGTTCTTTTTACTTGCACTTTACCACCATCTTCCTGTTTATTTTTCCTCAGAAAATTTTGAGGGACAAGTCTTTTGTTTGTGTCCATATGGAAAGTTATTCAACACCCCTGAGAGATAGGGGTGTTGAATGGCTGTAATCAACACCCCTATCTCTCAGGACACAAGAAGACTGTCCTATCTTCTACCCTTTCGTACTTACGTTACTACTCTTTTTGAGACTGACTATAATGCATGTATAATTTTTGCGTTATGAGAGTAAGAGGTGTAGAAATTTTTTCAAATAGCGGTGAGTGCTACAACTATTTTTCTTTATTACACAAGTAATTTCTAAGCTTACGATCTGTGGTAAATTGCACCATACAGTACAAAATACATCGACAACAGAAAGGATAATGCGATTTAAATTTACATTAAAATAAATCTGCACATTATTGTATCAATTTTAGTGATTTTAGATTCTTAGAAACACACTTGAAAAAAATGATGTGAGAAAAAAATTTAAATCATAAAATTCGTTTTAATTTAAATGTTTTGAATTAATTTGTTTGAGTCACCCTGTCGGGGAAGACATGACCCCTTGTCGGGCAAAGTCTGGAGCTATCCTTGCACACCAGTGAACCATTCAGATGCTAAT
Organism: Parasteatoda tepidariorum; assembly: GCF_043381705.1. Lineage (NCBI taxonomy): Eukaryota > Metazoa > Arthropoda > Arachnida > Araneae > Theridiidae > Parasteatoda > Parasteatoda tepidariorum. The sequence goes on along the minus strand of NC_092205.1, from coordinate 79,391,129 downwards.
GCGTGATGATTAAAAGACATTCAGGATGTCCCCCCCCCCGCACTGTACTAGATGGAACTTACAGCATCTTTGAAAGGGGTCTGGGTTGTTAGTGATAAAACTGGGGCCTTGTCCATCACAAAATTGATCATATATTCTGTCATAACACAGCATTTCTGAAACTTAATACAACTTTAAAGTTAGAATTTGGTGTGCTGAAAGGGCCATTTTTGTTTATGAAATTACACGATTTTTTTTTCATTTTTTTTCGAAATTCCAATTTATTCAAGAGTTATTTCAATTTTGACTGCTTTCTGGTTTTCGTTACATTTTGTTTTACTGCGCAAAAACTATTAATTTTAGAATTTTGAAACGATGAAGTTTGATATAAAAATGTGCAGGGAGTGAGATGGAATTAAAAAAAAATTAAGATTCGATTTGAGAATTATCCTCTTAAACCGTGTAGTAAAAAAGTACTATATTTGTTGACGACATTCCTCTGAAATGCGCAGCTACAGAGATAAAATTTGCTGTACTGAAAAGGAAACTAATCTATGAATTTAACTCAGTTTTTTCAAAATTCTAATTTGTTCGATGACTGCAATTTCAAGTGTTTTTTTTTCTTTCGATTTTTTCACTTAATTTACTTTAAATATTAAAGATTTATCCATTGTTGTAAAAAATTTATTCATATTCTGCATTTTATCAGCTGCCGCTTGACTTAATTTTAAAAATAACCAAAAATGAAAAGAATGAATGAAAAAATAAAGATATTACGAGACATAAATCAACATTTATATCGAAGTTTTGAAAAATATAAAAAAACTCAAGACAGATAAAACCGTTTCCGGTTTACAGTATCACATAATATAAAAGAAACGTTATACATTATTAAGAAGTATAATTACTTCTCACTTACTAACCACATTCTTATTCATAGTATAATATTTTGTTTAAATGTTGGACACATGTCAAACAACAAATTTAAACAGTATTTCTAAAAAAAAAATTTAAACAAAAATGTTGACATTTTAATCAGAAAATTAGTTTTCCGAAACCCCCTTTCGTGGACGGTACTCTATTACCCCGATGAGCTTAATATTTAATAGAAATATTTTTGATATGTTGTACAATTAGACATGGTATTTATAAAAAAATGTTATGAAACCCTTGTAATCATTAAAGTTTATAATTAAAAGACAGACAAACTCATATATTTACTCACAATCTGTTTATCACAATAGGATTATAGGAGCTGGAAATTCTATGTAGTTGTTCCAGAAACAGCCAAATTTAAAAGTGATAATTATTGCTTAGTTGTATACAATACATCACTCTTGAAAAGTCAGAGACGTACAATTTTTTTTATAAATGTTTTTTTATTTTATTTTTTAGAATAAGTCACATTACGAGTCCTTCCCAACTAGTAGGATGAGACCGGGTACAACTCTAACTCTATGGCAAATTTAGAAATGCAGTAAAAAAGAAGCAGACATTTCTGTTTCATATGAAAAAGAAAATTATACACGTCTATGATATTATAGTTCTCTTCTTCTTCTGTTGCACCGCAGCTGTCGGGGACCAAGCATAGACTCACATAATAATTAGTATAGACTCTTTCTCACTCCCGTGAGAATGACGGGGTGAGGTTTCGCCTTCTATTTCTCGCTCCCGTGATATTTCCGGGCTGGAGTGTTCAGTATTAATGCGCCAATAAGAATAGAACTAATTCCTTTCTTTTGCCTGGAAATCATTTTATTTCTCATTTTACACACCAGATGGCAGTACCAGGATATTTTTAAGGTAATTGTAGATAGTTAGCTTGATTTAAACTAGATGTCAGAACTAATCAAATACGTGTATTTGTGATTGGATAAAAGAAATAGGCACTTTTATGACCATTTTCTTGAAAATTAACCGATCATAAAGAGGGTGGCTAAACCGGTTAGTTCCCGGTCTTACCTAGAGAGCAGAGATTCTCCAAAGTAACAGAACAGTACTATTATTGGACTAAATCAGTGGACGAACGTAGCGCTCTAGGAGTAGAGAAACGACTGTAGTCGCAATTTTTTTATCGCAGTTTGTAGGGTATTGTGCTACTTTTTTAGAAAAGTAGTATAGTAAGAAGTGCTGGAAGTTATATATGTGTATATACTTTACTTAGTGTATATGAATATATTTTTCCTTTTATATAAACGTAATTTTTACATTGGAATAAGCCAGAGAGAAATCAGAAGACTTGTTAAAATGAAAATTAATTCCTTCATTTGTTTTAATTTTTTCATCCCTTGTCCTTTATCATGAAAATTTAATTAATATAAAGTTAATTAGACTTCATTGAATTACTGCACATTTATATGTTTTAAATTGTATAAATATATTTTTCTTTGAATATATCTACAATTTTTACCTTGGAATAAACCAGAAAAATCAGAAGACTTTTTAAAATTCAAAGTAATTTTAAAATAAGATTCAATTTGAAAAATCAATCTCTTTTACGTCATCCATTTGTTTTAATTTTTTTTATACCTTGCGCTTTATCATTAAAATTGAATTAATATGATAAAGTTAATTCTCCCTTTTTGTATACTGAAAGTTTATATTTATGATCAAACTCAAATCTATCCAGAATCAAAATGAAAAACACAAATTATTCTTGATTCAATGTTCTTGAGGAGCGAAAAACCATTTTATGTCATTAAATGTATCTATAAAATGTCTAACTCAGCATTAAAATAATTTAAAGGAGTAAAACTACAAAATTAATTAATTAAATTTTAATGCACTTTTTTGCTTTTTAATTTGTTTCCGACCGATAAATCTTTTTTGTTAACTAATTTGTTGGCGTGAATGTAATAGTTAAACATAGTCGTCATAAACAATGGAAATAATTTAAATAATTACAATGAGATAAAATACAATATTAAAATCATACAACTAATTTTAAAATATTACATCGGCAAAGTTTATGACTTTGCATTGGCTACCCCCCCCCTAGTAAAAAAAAAGGTTTGCACGCCACTGGCTATTAGTAATTATTGGCGATCCAAATGGGTTACAGGTGGCCCCAGAAGCAGAATATTTTCAAATGTTCTGCAACAGGACTTATTAATTTATACAAATGTTCTGCAAGCAGTTCACAGCAAAAAAAAGTGAGCTTTACATTAAAATACCATATTTTCATTTATTAAAATACAGGATCATACGCAGATACTCTACATTAATTTTAAACCAAGGCAAACATTCTTGATTTGTAACTTTTTCAATCACTTTTGAGGTGTAAAATTTTGTAAATGACGATGAATAATTAGTAAATTATTATCGCAGGAAAACGCTATCACTTATTCAAGATACATAATGTTCAGCAGGACTTCATTTGTTCTGCGACGTAAGTTGCAGTTTCAGGCACTTTCTGCTTCTGCGCAGGTGGCTTAGAGAACTCCTTACCTATAGCTCTATACTTGGCATGTTTTCCCAATTAACTTGTTGAGAGTCATAGAAGAATGAAGTATGTTAGTTTCTGTCTTGATTTTCAAATAGATTAAAACTAAATTAAACATAGTTCTAAAAGAAAGCGTCATGGAAATTTGAAAAAATATTAACAATTAAATGCGAAAAATATTAATAAAGGTGAAAATAGAGCCAGTACATTTTGATACAACTGAAAAGTGGAGAAAGGGCCAAAGCAAGGGAACCGGTCTTTTCTCCAGATTGCGTATTCGCGCGTTGCGATAGCCTATATTGCAAAAAATTTCGTAGACCAAGCTTAAATATTTGTAAAAATATGGCCATATTAATAAACTATTTATATATTTTCGTCTTATTTGGCTATAACTCTGATTTGAATATCTTAAAAATTCACTAAGTTAGTGGAAATTTCCTAAATAGTGTTTGTATTTTTTAAAAGAAAAATCTAAATGATAAGGAGTTTTCAACAAATTTCATTTTGCATAGGACAAAATTAAATAGCAAACAATACATTACAATAGTCGTCCGTACACCGCAATGTGATGGTATAAAGAAAGAAAACATACTTTTATGGAAGATGATCAGATGAAATACGCTGCCATTTTAAATAAATGTTATCTAACAGTACGAAATAAAATTTGTGGAAAATCCATAATCATTCAGAGCTTTCTTTAAAAAATAACGAAAAGTGAATAGAAAATTGCTCAAAACTTTTTCAATGTTCAAGATATTCGAATCGGACTTTTTTATCAGCAACTAAATAGTACAACATTTCACTACGACATTTTAAGAATTTTTTTAAAAACTTTTCTTCGAACATGCGAAGTAAGAAAAAGCTACAGGCTCAGATATTGCGCGATTTTCTAACAAATTTAATCCTAAATTAATAATTTTGTTACTAATTAAAAATTATTCTGAAAATTTTGCTAAGTAATTTTGAAGTTAAAAGCCAAAAAATAATTTTTATACATAAAAATTATAATTCGATGAATATTTAAGCAAAGTGAGCAAAATTTAATTCAATTATTGAAAACAACAACCGAAGAAATCATTGCAAGTTACCAGTTTATTGCTATGTTTTCATGTTGTTCAAAAATCCTTGCTTTCGTTCGTAATTTAATGTCAGTCCCTTTAACCAGTGAAAGCTTTGAAACTTATTGATAAGTATGAAAAATTGCATGACCTAAACACCTCTAAATTACAAAATAATAGTCTCCGTATTCTTTGAGAAATTTAAAAAAATGTCAAAAACTGAAAGCGTCTCTTCTATTACTATGGAGTAATGTATGTTACACAAAATAATTTTGAAAGTGATCAAGCTGGCCACTAAAGGCAGATAGTACTCAATACTTTTGATAATTATTTTAAGAACTAAGGTAAATTAAGAACTATGAATAATTATTTTCCAATCAAATAGATTGAAAGATAACTATTCAGCAAATAGAAAATCTGCAGCAAGTTTTCTAGCACATAGCTGGTAAATCTAAAAAGATTAATAATATCAGTTAGTAACTGTTGTCACAGGTTACTACATGCACTGAAAGTAAAAGTTCACCACTAGATGCCACAATTATTCTANACCACAACAAATTAAAGGTACCAAAGCAAACGCCAGTCAATGCGCGGTACAAAAAGATTTTCGTGCCTCTGAAATTCGCTTCATTTCTTTTTCTTCGGTACGATCATGTAACGGAGAACAAGCGCATGCGCACATCAGTGAAAAATTTTATGACGAAATACGTTTTCTGTCCCCTCGCATCCACGCTACCGATTGAAGAAGTTTTCTACAAATGTGCTCTATTGATGTTATAAAAATGCTTGAATTTGGTAAGTTTAATACTTGTATCTTATTTTTATATTAATTCCTAAGTAACGACGGCATCTTTTTTATTAATACATTTCAATTTTTATTAGTGAATTATTAATGCTACAAATCTTATAAAAATGTTTAAGCGAGAGAGCTAACCCTAGTTATGTTTACATTTCTGTTGTAGTTGTATTATTTATGTTTTATCATTATAATATTAAGAGGAATGTTTTTAAAGTGCCCTATATTTGTTCTGTAGTGTTTGATTATAATTTTGTATGAGGTTTTCAATGTGGCGATTGCTATGAATAAGAAATCATTTTTATTTGAAATACCAATTTGCTTTTTTGTTTATCTTAGTTTACATTCGAGAGCTATCACAGAAATTCTCTCACAGAATGATTGAATAATTTAAAAAACAACGAAGAATGTTTTCGAATTTTTATTATAATTATGAAAAGTATACTTTCAATCATTAGCTATTTTAGAAAACAATTGACATTGATATCTAATTATAATTATTTCAAACTGTTACTAAACTTACAATTGATATAAACCTGAAGAAAAAAATAAGATTATGCTTTATTTATATTTTAAATATGGTGTAAGCATGGGAGAAAAAGGCAATCTTCTAATGATTTATAAATTTTTAATTAGTTATTATTTTTTTTGAAAAAGTACTAATGTTTAAAAATGTTTTATTCTAACATCACAGCTTTCAGTGTATAATTTCAAATTTTAGTTTTGAATTTATGACTCAAAATAGATAACATGGGATATATAATTATTTA
>NC_092205.1:79355725-79384359 GCF_043381705.1 Parasteatoda tepidariorum | reverse complement strand
TCTTGATCATTATTTTGATAAGGATTTTACACTCGTTAAAGTAAACATATGCATTTTAATATTTTATCAGGATTCATGTGGTCTTTAAAAACGTAAGAACATCAATATTGTAAAAGTTATATTTAACTTAAAAATTAACATTTTGACACCAGATATTTTGAGTTAATGAAATTAAATATTTTATCTTTTAAGTTTTTGTGCCCCCATTTCAGTATCTTACGATCTCTGTTTAAAAAGAAAGTATCAGATATATATAAGAAAACAAAAATAATTATAGTAGCAGTATTTGGTGGTAAATGTAGCTTATCGTAATTGAAGAATATGCTGTGCGACATTGTATGGTGAATTTGCGAAAGTAAGTTTCAGAATGTATCGAAACATGAGGATGCTATTTGCTAATCATCTTTATCCAAAGAAAACCATGTAACCTAAATATCCAGCAGAATGAAGCGATTTTTTAAACAATGAATCAAACACTATGCAACATATTATTTCAATATCTTATTCTTAAATATAACATATTTCAGTGTTCTTAAAATGCCACTAAATATTCAGCAATTCCTTAAGTTATAGAAAAAAGAAATATCGTAAATCATAGAAAGCCTTGTGAATGTGCATTCGAATTACTATACAATCTACATTTTATTTTTCAAGCATTTTTTTCCCTTCAAACTTTCTTGTCTAGAAGACTCGATTTAGGCTACAAAAATGATTATCACTAAAATCTTGTATATAGCTATAATAAGTTATATTAATTTGATTTTAGTATGAAATCCTCGGATACATTTAGCAAAAACAGCATAATCTAAATAATATCAGATTAAAAGTTCGTGTATTTAAATTCTAAAAACTTAGAAAATCATAAATAATTTATAAATAGATTTAAATTTTCTTTTCAAAGGACATTAAAAAAATTTTTTTTTTTGCTTTTTGGACAGAAATCAGCTTAAAAATTGTCTATTGCCTAGAAATTTCGAGATATTTTCTATTAACAATTAATTAAACCTCTCCGAGCAATCACAAAACATTATTTCAATTTTTTTACAGTCAGAGCGTGGTTGCCTAGCAACCTAGTAAAATTAAGCATTCCTTTTTTGAATTAGTCAATGGGTTATCTTAAAATATTAATTTGCGCAGACGACTTTTTTTGGCTGTTTTCTGGACTATCGCTAAATATATAAACCTTTATTGCTACCCAATTTACCACACAATTTTTTTTGAAATTTTGTCTACCCCCCCCTAATTCAAGTGTCTAGATTCCAAATATGTAAAAAAAAAAAAATACATGTTTATTCAGAAAAAGTACGTTTTTGTGTCTGATTTCGTAACTTAATTATTAGTTAGCAGTAATTAATTAGCATATTTGAGGTCACCCCCAGGAACCATTAAGATTGACACTTAGTTCGTGAAAATCCGATCATTAGAACGAAAGTTATTCAGGGTGATTCGTTTTTTTTCTTCGTGGACTGTCCAATAGTAAATCACACCATAATAATCATGACAGTGAACAACCAGAATGCTATTTTATGAGAAAATTTTATTACGCACACACACACAAAAATTACATTATCCAGAATTACAAATTCAACTTTTTAAAGTGCTGAGTAATCTCATTTGACAATAAGTACAATATTATCTCGCACCATACAAAAGTTAGATTATACCATAATAAACACGACTATGAGCAACCTGAAAGCTATCTATTTTGTAAAAATATTTTATCACACACACAACAAAAAATAGATTATTCAACATTAGGAACATGATTGTTAAAAAAGTTGAAAATTTTTACTTTACATAAAATGTGACGATAAATCACCTCACATGAACATCATTATGATAGCTTAAAAAATAAAATACACAGTATAAGTATAAAATTAAATAATGTGCATTTTCTTTAACCGTCAATAAAAAAATAGAAATATTTATAACAAGATATTGAAAATGTGCTGAACCATTATAAGAAAAGAACTACAAATTAATATCACACACTAATACATAAAAACCTCATGACAAAATTTTTGTTTTAATGAACTGGGGAGTTATTTCAAAATGACACATAAAAACCATTTGCATATTTCCTTATTAAATTTAATTATATAGTTAAATAGTTTTTCGAATAAAAAAAAACTTATTATGATTTACTAATTTCGATTATTTTTTAAGAGTTTGTGTAATCTTGTGCATTCTTCAAATTTTGGTCGAATATAGGCATAAAAACGTTCAAAGGTGATTAAAAAAATTTATGATCAGCAAATATTTAAATAACTTGCCTTGAAGAACAAGGAATTGATTTTATGAAGCAATCGATACTTCTTTAAACGTTTCATAAACCAACTAAGAATAAGGTTTCTCATCAGTATGAACACGACCATGTCTAGTGAAATGACTTTTATGTGAAAAACTCTTATTACATAAACTGCAAGAATAAGGCTTCTCACCGGTATGTACACGATTGTGTACTTTCAGATTACTTTTTAGTGAAAAACTCTTATTACATATACTGCAAGAATAAGGCTTCTCCCGAGTATGAACACAACTATGTTGATTCAGAATCAGTTTTTGTGAAAAACTCTTATTACATAAACTGCAAGAATAAGGCCTCTCGCCAGTATGAACAAGACTGTGTCGTGTCAGATTACCTTTTAGTGAAAAACTCTTATTACATATACTACAAGAATAAGGCTTCTCACCAGTATGAACACGATTGTGTTCTTTCAGATAACTTTTTAGTGAAAAACTCTTATTACATATACTACAAGAATAAGGCTTCTCACCAGTATGAACACGGCTGTGTTTTGTCAGATTACCTCTTTCTGAAAAACTCTTATTACATATACTGCAAGAATAAGGCTTCTCCCCAGTATGAACACAACTATGTTGATTCAGAATCAGTTTTTGTGAAAAACTCTTATGACATAAACTGCAAGAATAAGCCTTATCACCAGTATGAACACGACTGTGTTGTGTCAAGCTAGCTTTTCGTGAAAAACTTTTATTACAGATACTACAAGAATAAGGCTTCTCACCACTATGAACACTACCATGTTCTCTTAGATTACTTTTTATTGAAAAACTTTTATTACATAAACTGCAAGAATAAGGCCTCTCGCCAGTATGAACAAGACTGTGTCGTGTCAGATTACCTTTTAGTGAAAAACTCTTATTACATATACTACAAGAATAAGGCTTCTCACCAGTATGAACACGACTGTGTTGATTCAGAATCATTTTTTGTGAAAAACTCTTATGGCATAAACTGCAAGAATAAGGCTTCTCACCAGTATGAACACGATAGTGTTTTCTCAGATTACAATTGAATGAAAAACTTTTATTACAAAAACTACAAGAATAAGGCTTTTCACCAGTATGAACACGACTGTGTTTTCTCAGATAACGTTTCAATGAAAAACTTTTATCACACATGCTACAAGAATAAGGCTTCTCACCAGTATGAAGACGACAGTGTTTTCTCAGATAACTTTTCAATGAAAAACTCTTATGACATAAACTGCAAGAATAAGGCTTCTCACCGGTATGAACACGACCATGTGTAGTGAGATGACTTTTTTGTGAAAAACTCTTATTACATATGGTACAAGAAAAAAGTATCTTACCAGTATGAGCACGACTGTGCTTAGTCATATTATTTTTTCCCCCCTGAAAAACTGTTATTACATATAGTACAAGAATAAGGTTTTTCCCCACTATGAACACAACTGTGTTAATTCATTGGGAATATCTTATTACATATACAACAAGAAAAAGTATTCTCACCAGTAAGAATTTCACAGTGTTTAGTCGAACTTTTTCCTGAAAACCTCTTGTTACAATAACAAGAATAAGGTTTACTTACAGGATACTTGTTCTGAATTAAATTAGGCCTTAATTACATATGATACAAAAAAGAGATGCTGTATCAAGTCACTTAGTTTGACTTAATTATTAATTAAATAAAGTATAATACTGTAGAAATATGGTCACCTTACAACAGGCATTTGATTTGTTAATAGGTGCATCTTTGAAAGCATTAATTTAAATTAAATTGAGATGTAAACATTTTTTATTTTTCATAACCAGCTTTAATATTTCTCTTTTGTTGAACATATCAAGGTACAAAACTAAATTAATTTATTTTACTTTATGATATTAACTATTATGATTGTGAAATTATCAAATTTGATTGTATTAGCATTTAATAAACAAAGACACTGCAGAAATAAAGTTCATTATAAACAAAGAAATTTTTTTTCAGTTTCACTGACTCAAAAGGTTTGAAATTATCTATAAAGATTTAAAAAAAAACAACTTTAATTTCCAATTTTGATATCAATGTTCTATCATGCACAAGAAAAGTAAGCTCATATTCATTAACATAAATACAAGAAAGACAACAAAGTGTAATTCTATTTACGAATATTAAATTATAAAAACTTTATAAAGAAAATATTTTCCCAGTGCAAACAGAAAAAATCACAATTTATATTTCTTGTGTATAAATATATGTTTAACATACATATTTTATGAAGTGACACACAGCTTAATTATCTGCAACTGTAATCAGTAATATTTAATTTTAATGTATTTATAACTGTTCAGTAAAGCACTGCATGAAAAGTTCGTTTAAAGTGTAACTTTAACCAAATTATTCTTCTTTACTTGATTAATTTATCACAATGCTTGCTTAATTAAATTATTTCCATATTATGAACACAAAACAATGAAATGAAACTACTTCTGTTTATCATTATTAGAACAGAAGTAAAATGTTTTAAAATAACGAAGAATAATTATGAACTACAATTAGAAACTTATCACCAGACACATCAAATTTCCATGAATGAAAATAATTTTTGTTAGAACATCATTGTAACTATGACACACATTGCACAGAGACTATTTGCTGTTAGTGTTGATACATAATATGAGATTGCCATAAATATTAATATATCCTTTACCTTTGGAGAATTTTCACACACTGATTTATTGTGTTGTACTGATATACTATTTTTTATTGATTATATAAATCGTACAGAAAACACAAAATTTTTATAAAAAATATTTATGCACGCACAATAGGAGTTTTATTAACTGTCAGCAAAAAGATATTTTATCATTCACATCGAGTTTTTTTTCCGTATAAGAAAGATAATCTTTGAATTAGATCTGCATGGAAATAGCCTTTTAAAAACGCTTTCTATTTTGTTTCCATTACTTCGAGGATAATTCACTTTACATGTGTGATATTATGAAAACGCGGGCTTATAAATTTGATCCAAAACGTTGCAAATCAAGAGCACTTTTTTTAAAACTTTTCTTTACATAAATATGGTTAATTAATGTCTTCTAAGAAAGACATTATGTTTTAATACAGTTATCTCGGTAAAGAATTTTTCAAGAAAGAAATATACACGACCGATGAGAGTTGTTTACATAATCGTTGGCCTACTTCTACTCACTTGATCTCCAGTATCTTGGGACATTGCTTTTTAACTGGATGGAGTGAGCTTAGCGTTAACTTTCGTGGAGAAGAATACTTCAATCAATGTAGCGACAAGCAGCCAAAACTGTTGCTCAACAATCAATCAATCAAGTACTGCTTATGTCGTCTGCCAATCGGTTGCAGATTTTTGTGTGATGATCTGACATTGAGGGTTATTTAAGACTTATTTGTGTAGTTATATAAACGTGCCATTATAAATTGTCTTCTCTTGTAAAAGACAAGGAGTTATCTTCGTTTCCTTTTGTCAAGTTAAAATTCTCTTTATTGCTTAAACTGATAGTACAATGCATTTTGATTTTTTGAAAAATTCGTTGGAGCGTTTTCAAAACTTAAAAAGAAAAAAATTCTTCTCTTACGGACTTCCATTTTTAGTGAGTCAGATGTTTATGAGATTGTATGCTGGCTGTGAAAAATTGCATTTTATTTAAGAGACATAAAATAAAAAAGAATTCGCCATCATTATTGATGAGCCAATAATTTGGCACTATATTTAAGGAGTATTGGCATTTTTAATTATTGTATTGAATATTCGGTATCTCTTCAACCTTTTTAATTGTTTCAAATACTTTTTGACCTAATCTTTAAATATTTATCTTATTGTAAAAATTACTATATATCAAAATTTAGCTAAATTGAGTTTGTTTTTATTTTATGAAGTATATATCTTTTCCTTTTAATCAGTTGAAATGTTGTTATTACTTTATTTTAAAGTCTTTTAAAAAGTGAGAATTTTATACTCATTAAAACTTTTGTTTTCACTTTCTTCTTACAAATTTTTTTTAACACTTCATATTAATTTTGTGATGTTTTTAACAGACAAAAAAGAATATTAAAGTAATATGCTAAGTGTTCAAATATATCCAAAACACAAAAATGATTAATGTTTGTATAAATATGCATCAATAAAAATAGCTTATAAAATTTATATTCAAAAAATTTTGTTATAAAAATTAAAAATCATGTTAATTCTTGTTGACATTAAAACTATATAATAACTATATTTTAATAATTACAAAAAATGTAGCCTATTATTTCAATCGGTTTAAATATTATTTTGAATTTTATTAACATTTATTTTAATTCCAGATTCTCTTGGTTGGAGGATCTTTTGGAATTAAATATTTTGCCTCGCTTCGTTATGAAGTTAGAAAAAGTGAACTGGTATGTGTTTGTTTTATTATTATTGAAATTTTTTTATACACTTCATTGATTAACAATCATTCCATATTTAATTTTAAAAGCATTTAAATTTAAATGATAAATACTTTTTAGACTAACATTATTTCTTTATGATGTGAATATAATTTATGATGATTTAAAAAAATTTTCTTCTTTTCATGTTGAACCTTTCATTATAATCAATGTACAAGTTTAGTACCATTCATTATCATCATTAATACATGAATAATTAAAAATGAAACAATTCTGGAATCTTTATCATACTCTCTTTTTCAGACACTCTTTTACAATCTAAATAAACTAAACTTTTTCTTTTTCAAAAAAAAATTTTTTTTTCCTTCTAAATTTGAGAGTTGTTGAAAAAAAGTTCTAAAAAAAGTATACAAGGATGGAAATCCTCCTCTTTTCAACTAACTTTTGCTTCTTAATGATTTTTACCAGACTTTTTTTTCTTCAATTTTAATCCGATTTCTGCCATTATATGAAAAAAAATTGGACAGTCAGAAAAATGAAATATGTTGTTTCTATACAGCATGAAAAAAATCGCGTATTTTTTTCTAATGTCTCGCATAAAAAGATTATTACCACCAAGAATCACATACTCAATTTCAGGGTGCTCAAAAATATCTTATTTTGGAAAAATTGCTGATTTGAGACGAAATTATCACAACTAAAGTAGGTTATTAAGTGATTTTTCAAAAGTGCAATTCAGAATTCTCAGCACGGTTCCCAGCAGATCACCGAAATCAAGCATCACTGGCTACGGTCAGTGTGCGGATGGGTAACCACTTGGATCAGCCTGCGTAGGGACCGAGGTTGTGTGGTATTGGTCCTTGTTAAACTGTTCTACCGTAAAGTGCTCGATTTCACGTGCAGATTGTCGGGCTACCGAAGCGGAGGTGCCATCTCCTCCACAGAGGATCAAAATTGTGATGGCGTGTTTTCGGATCATTCTCAGGGATGTTTCCCAGACCGTCGCCAATAGCCCATTCTGCAGCTCTAGTGCGACGTAAATGAACAACAACAACAGAATTCTCAGATCGTAATAATATTATATTAAAAATAAATCAGAAATTTTAAAAACTGTGGAAATCTCAAACTTTTGAAATGCGATCAACAAAACCACTTTGACAATAAAATGATCACAAATCGAATGCATCAAAAAGTAAACTATGAAATTCCGTAGCAAAAGACAATACCAAATCTGACAAAAAAACTGCAGCAAACCTAGTAAAAATGCAATGAAAAATCTATTTTCTGGACTTTCCACTGTATTAACAAATAATTACATTTTTGTCAAAAATAAAGTGTAACAATCTCTCTCAAAAAATTGTAGCCTCATTTTAGTATGTCAGTTTTATGTATATTAATTTTTTAAAAGAAGATGAAATGACTAAAATCATTATTAAAATTATATTAACCCTAATTCTGATTAATTTTTAAATGAACAAAATAAATTTTGTTTTCTCTTTGCAAGAAACCCCAGGTTTGTTGTGAATTGTGAAAATTTTGATAATACACATTTTTTCTGAAGATTTTTTGCCAAGGAAAATAAAAAAAAGGCTACAGTTTAACAGCTTAAGCAAATCATGAGTTTTAAACTATATATGCAATCTTGCCATGAATAATTATCTGGGCTTTTTATCAGACAAATATTTTAAAAATCATAAAACCTTCATTTGTTGTTGTTTTGCATTGTTTGCAAACATTGTTTTTTTAAAAATCACCAATTTGGTGATATATTTCCTCCTATATGAAAATTATCAAAATCATTACCTTATTCTCATTTTTTGCAAATTTTTATGAGGCTAGATAATGCAGCATTGGTATAAGGTTTTAAATAATAAAAAATTAGACAGCAAATGCTTTTCATTTTTACAAAACCGTGACTTTTCTCCATTTTGATGTTTAGTGCCATTTTCAGAAAAAATTAAACTCAGATACTGCTGGCCAAACTTGATCTAACTGTCGTGAATAGCTGTTGCAAACTCACAGCAGTTATATTATGAAAATAGCTTATTATTCATAAAAAAGCATCATTTAATGTGGCAACAGGGCCTTCAAACTAAATTACCCTAAAAATTTTCTACTGCTTAAGGATTAAGTTGTGGGTTAATCACTATAGATTAATAGGTATTTAATCCATAAATATAAGCTTTCTCTTTCTTTTTTTTAAATCTTCAAAATAAATAAATAAAAGTATCAGACAATTTTGTTGGATTTTTTTAAAATTATTTCTAAACTCCTTTTTTTAGTTTATATTTGGTAGAAAGAATTAAAACAAGTGAAATAAGGTTGTGTTTGATATCTAAAAACTCCCTAAATTATTTTACTAACTTACACAAAAACATTGTTTAAAATGTATTGTAATTCATGCTAATGTGGGTCATAGTTCTAAAATAAATAACATTGATCATTCTTTTGGCACTCTAAATAGAATAAATGAATTTTGAGTAAAAAAATGGTAACTCAAAGTAAAATTACTATATATCATTGTGATAAATTTTCTTATATTATGTGAAGACTGATGACATTCTTTTTTTTTCCCTTCTAAACATAGTTTAATCTTTTTAACCTGTCCGACCTAGGAAAATTTTACATTTAAATACATTTCCTTTTCTTAATCTATATTCACTAGAACTCTGTCAATTAAAAGCTTTCTAATGCTCAATTTTAATCTTAATCACAATACAGTTTATACTATTTGAAAAACTGAGCTTTGATTTGTTTTCAGAATTCTTGTTTATGCCTTATTCGTTTGGTTTCCAAATTATGAAGGAATTATTATATTCTAAAATTTAAAATATAGAAAATATTTTTTTGTGTTCATTTTGCGTTTAGACACCCAGAAATATTTCTGTTTATAGAACCGAAACTATAGTATGGCCATTTCTGTAATTCACATTGTTTTGCTTTATTCATATGTAACACAAGATATACCCCAACTTCATTTGAACTGTTCACAATTACTCCGATTGTGTGTTCACAATTACTGCTTCATGTGAGGGTAATTATGAATTTTAAAATTTCATACATAAACAATTTATTTAAGTGTAATCAATAGAACTAAGGTTTTCTGCAGTAAAAATTCTTTCAATTATAACTAGAATTTATGCTGAATTTTTTTTTTATTTTTTGCTTAAAAACTATTTTTGTAAATAAAAATAAAATGTAAGAGTTTTTTATAAATCATCTTTTAAAAGTAAAATGTTGAGCAAAAATTTTCTGTCTAAGTCACAAAATATATAAACTTTGTGCAAAACAAAGGGGTTTTGCTCAAATCATTAAAAAATAAAAAAGATACACAAGTTGTTCGAAATTATCTCTATGCACAATTATTCACATTAACCCTATTAGCTATTTCTAAAAAGAACAGTTAAATAATATTTATAAAAACTACATTTGAGGCTATAACTTTCTAGTCCTGCATTTTTTTAAATAATTTCATTAGTTTTAGTTAGTTTTCATATTAGAGTACTTAATTTGAATACAAAATAAAGGTCCTGCAGTGGACTGATCGTTAAGACACGGTTCCCAGCAGATCACCGAAGTCAAGCATCATTGGCTGCTGTCAGTGTGCGGGTGGGTGACCACTTGGATCAGTCTGCGTAGGGACCGAGGGTATGCGGTATTGGTCCTCGTTAAACTGTTCTACCATAAAGTGCACGACTTCGCTGTGCAGGTCGTTGGGCTACCAAAGCGGGGGTGCCATCCCCTCTGCAGAGGATCAAAATTGTGATGGCATGTCTTCGGATCATCCTCAGGGATGTTTCCCAGACCGTCGCCAATAGCCCAATGTGCAGCTCTAGTGAGACGTAAATGAACTACAACAACAACAACAAAATAAAGAGTAGCAGAGCATTCTCATCATTTTTAGCTTTAAATAATAGATCAGATTTCCTTTAATTTACATAACTGATCTAAAACTGTAGTCAGGCTGTAATTTTGTGGAACATTATAGCTATACCAAATTATTAGAGTAATTAAACTAATTATTGGAGTGATTATAAAAGTATAATTATTAGAATAAAAATGTTAGAGTATAGTAAGTTGTATTTTTTTGAAGTGATAAAAATTACTTTTTATGTAATTGTATTATATTAATTATGTTGCAGCTAAAGCCTGAAAATCTTGAAAAGTATGGTATAAAGAAAAAGAAAGTTACTTTAGAGGAAGAATATGAGGTAAATATTGATGGTATTAACCACTTCAGTACAATGTTTTTTAAAAATATATTTTTTGAATTTATATTTGATTGGTGTTCTTTCAGAAAATAAAACAGCTAGATATTGATAATTGGGAAAACATTAGAGGTCCCAGGCCATGGGAAGAACCACAATCTAATCCAGAAAAATAATTTTCATAATTGTATCATATGTATTTAATATCATGATAAATAAAGGTTTTCATTTCTTATAGATTATTTATGAACTTTATTTTCATATTGTCAACTCATACATAATTTAATTTGAAAACATTTGAATTTTATTTGTATGTAAATTAAACACTCTAGTTATACCCCAATTAATATTTTATATTCAGAAGTGTTGAAGGGCCAGAAAGGTTTAAATATTTTTTTTTTTGAGAGCTGGAGTTTCTGAACTTTAATTTTAACGTTTCTAATTTCTTTTAAAACTTCTTGAAAAATAAATTTATGAGTGTGGTAGCATTTATTTCTATTTGAAGCTACAACTATTTTATCTCATGCATGAATGTATTATATGATAATTTAAACTGGCAAACTGAAAATAAATTACTGAAAGAATGTAAGAAAAACTAGTTGTATTTTTTGGGTAATATCCAAGAAAAATAATTATAGCAAGTCTTAGTAATCAATGAGCTTAGTGTAAAGGATTGTTGAGAAACATTTTAGTTTAATTTGGAAAGATCTTTATAATACACATCAAATGGCTATTAACAAGTTGTCTTTCTCTCTCAGAAAAACTACCTTAAAATTGGCAGTTTAGGCATGTTTTAGAACTTATAATCTTTTTAAATGCAGAAATTTCATGGATTCAAATGATTGTGTTGTAACATTTTCCATTACATTAAAAAAGATTATGGCAAGTTCTGTAAAATGTTTTGTAATTGTATTAAAAAACTCAGTCTGATACTAGAGTTTTTTATTCAAAATCTTTCCCAGCTCTACTGCATTATTTGCTATGCCATAAAAACTGTTATTTGATGACTCATAACTGACTTTGACTTGCATGCTACATAAAAACTGTTTTAACCATCAAAAACTAGTCAAAAGTTGCAAAAGTAGGTTAGAACTGTTAAAATGGTTTTTAACAATCTTAATTTTAATAATTAGAAGATTTTTGCAATGAAATATAATAATTAAAATAAAACAAATGAAAAGTAAAAGCATTTTATTTCAATATTTGCCAAATATTTGAAAATCTACCATATTTAAAATTCTATTTCTTGGAAAGTATTCAAGATATATTTGGATTTGAGTTCAATAAACAGCAATAAAGAAGGTTGGAGGAACAGTAATAAAATTTATTGAATTCATATTATATAATTAACCTATGTGCCTTTTCTTCATTAATAGAAAGATTATGCAATTTGGAATAATTAAGTTATGTATTGATTACATTAAAAAATGTCGACAAGTTTTGAGAAAGCAGCAAAATTTCTTACTTTTAATTGTTGTAAAGCAATAATTAAAATATTTGTGTAGAATCTTGGTGTTATCTTTTAAATTTGTATTTCGTTTAATGTTTACACACCTTATTTATGTTATAACATTTTGACAAATGCTAGATAAGTTTTAACAAAAACTGAGTAAATTTATTTGATTAGTCTTTAATTGATTATTAAATTAAATAAACAATGAGTTTCTAAAATCAAAATTTTCAAATAAACAAATGTGAGTTTTAAAATAATTAGTTATATTTTAGTTATTGATTATATATTTCGAGCATCTTAATAGCAAAAAATAGTAATTAATTGATTTGTTTTTTAAACTTATACTTAGTATTTTTTTAAAATCTCCAAAATTATAATGCCCAATGCTGATTATTTCTTCCTCGCTTATTGTTCGATAATGTTGCCTTATTATCATCCAAATTTATCAAGCGTATCAGTGTTTTGCAGTTTTTCTTGGTGGGAGTTGTAAACATTTTAATTTGAATACACAGTAATCAAAACACCAATATTTTTATGATTCATAACTTTTGATGAGTTTTTAGAATAACTCATATCACAGTAAATAATTTCCTGATTTCATTTGTATCCAGCGACAAAATGAGAAAGGAATAGAAATGTAAAATACTAAAAAAAACAAACAAACATTAATTCAAGATTAGTTCAATCTAGGTTTATAAAACAAATAATTGTAATTATTGTCTCAATTTTTGAAATAAATGATGCTATTTATATTATTATATTTCTCATTTGCTTCAATAACGTCATAGTTGTTCCCATGATAAATTTGATGGAAAAGATGCTGCATCATTAGAGATGCTAACTACCATGATTTATCCGTAATTTTTATGATTTCAAAATTAATATTACGGTCTTACAGTTAGTTGAGTAATAAAAATTATAGTTTTTGAGAATTAACATAATTTGTTCAACATAAGTTTCCCCCCTTAACTAATAGGAGTTATTATTTTCTACTCTTTAAACAAAACTAAAATCAATAAAACACAAAAATGATTGCATAAAAACAAGAGAAAAAGGTAAATAAAGTTCATTTTTCCCTCTTCCAACAAGCTATTCTTGAACTTTTATCAGATCACCTTATAGAAAAGTAAAAGAAAAAAATATTATATATTCAAACATGAAATGTGAGTAAAAAGTTTTAGCGGTTCAAATGCAGGATGATAAAATGGGCTAATTCTAATTTAACCAAAAAACTGAAAAATTGATTTATAGTAAATTCATGTACAATTTTTACTAATATTATGTACCTATATTAAGATAAGTAGTATACACAACTTAAAATCACACTGATTTTAATTTCCTAAATGCTAACTGTATATATTTCTGTGTTATTGTACTTATTACTTCAAAAGGTAGCACTTCTGTTTATCATAAAATATATTTAGATCAAATATTAAATTGTTGAATAAATTAAGTTTTAATTCTAATGCAATTTGGCCATTTGAAAGAAAGTACACTTTAAAAGAGATACACTGACAACTGCATTGAGTATTTATTTAATTATTAAACAATATGTAAATGATTTATACAGTATATAATAAAAACGGAAAAACTTACAATTGTGAAATCATAATTTTACTTAGCAATTAAAAACAAAAAATATATGTTAAGTTATTACCATTTATTATAAAAACTATTTAATCATGTTGTTACGATGTTTTTGATTAGTTGTTTTGTTATTATTTTTGTCAGACTAAGTAGTGACAAAACTTTTAATTAAACAAAATTAAAAGCCATTGAGCATATTTCAAAATAAGCTGACATAATCAGTACAAGCAGAAACTTATTAAAGACACATATAAGATGAACAAAAATTTAATTTTTACAAGTGATAAATAAAATATTCATTGCATTAATATCTCTTTTCTTAGATTCATTGTTTTGAATCATATAAAGAAAACTGTATTTTTTCTATGAAGATACTTTTTAAATTAGAGAAGAAAAAAAAAGGTCGATCATAGCATATTGAAACAATTGGGTATATTTCCCTATCAGATCTGTTGGCACCAGCCAAAAAGCCAGAGAGATTTTTAAACTTAAAAATTTTTTTAAAAAATATGTAGCCGGGCATGACTACATGTTATACCCTTTGATATATGGTCTTTACTGACTTGTTTTTTATTATTATTATTTTTTTTTTTAGTTGCTTGCAGGCAACTGCCCAGGAGTCACAAAATTTGGTACAGATTTGCTATTTTGGTACAGATACTGATATGGAAATATTGAAATCTTCCTACACACTCTGTAAAAAAAAAAAGATTCATTTGCACAAAACAGATTAATATGAAAATTTTAAAATGAATTTTTTTTTTTTAAAAAGTCAAACTTAAAATAATGTTCTAGCATCAAATTACAATATTTCTGCTTGTGGACTTCCTCCACTAAATGTAGTTGGAGACAGATTACTGCTGCCACCAGAACTATAGATTCTATCTTTTTCAGCTCGCTCAGGTTTATCATGTTTCTCATGACGGTGCTTGTGTTTGTGTTTATGCTTATTTTTCTTTTTCTTCTTCTTTTTATGAATTTTACCTGCCTGGCTTGAGAGTTCGGTTGCCATATTTGACTTATCCATCAGATCATCGGATGGTTTTTTAAACATACTGGAATCAAACCCAGTTGGCTGTTGGCCAAATGTGCTCTGAATGCCAGGCAAAGATTTAGATTGAGAGTCATCAGAATATCCTTCATAGGTACAAAATTGAGAAGCAGCGGGCACTGATGCTGAATCAATACTACTACTGTTCGTTCTTTGAAGCGACGACATCCCGGTAAGGCCTGGTGTCGACAGAGAAGTTCCGGGAACACTGGCAGATTCTCTAACACGCACTTTGTTGGTATCCGGATTGTCACCTATTATTACTTCAGCTTTGATTTTACCATCTGATGAATAAAAATGAGAATTATCCTCAAAATGTAAGGGAGAGGATGCCTTTCTTTTCTCCCCACCCCCTCCAAATTCATTCAGATTTTCTATTTTTATTGTTTCAAGCATGATACATGCATTAGCTGGTGGAAATGAGTCATCCAGTGGAATTTCATCATTTAAAGAACTTACAGGTATTCGTGGTTTTTTATCTTTTATGCTTATTGTAACAGCAATATCAGGAGATGGCAGGATCGTCGGTCTCTTGCGACCATAAAGGGTGTGATAAAGGTCCATCACGGCACATCTTCTTAAAGAATCATATGCTGTTCCACAATTCATAAACCGCCATAGTCTTTCAGCTAAATCTTCAGAATTTAGTGGATTAGAATCATTGTTAATAAAGGGTGGCTTTTCGTTGAGCATGCGTAAAACTTCATACTGAATGGCAGGAACTGGATCATTTTCCACTATATCAAGAAGAAAATTAAGATCTTCTTCCTTTCCATCAGCACTCGTGAAATCAACCAGAGCTTCAAGAGCAGCTAAACGTACATCAATAAACATTCCATAAGCGGCATATTCTCGAAACAGAGAGGGAAAATTTGGTATATGTCCCATTTTTTGTAGTTTGCGTATTGCTTTTAGGCAACTAACTGTTACTGTAAATTTGTAGCAAGATAAAAGTTTTTCCATATTTAAACATCTGGTAATCTCTTCCAGAATTAGTTTTGTGTCAGAGGACAATGAATCAGCAGTAACAGAAAGACCGGTGTGAGGTAATACTGAAATAACAGGAGTGACTGTTTCAGCCAAAGCATCAACTAAAGCAGCTCTGTAATAGTTATCAGAAAATTTATTCTTACTGTTCTCATTATATTTGAATAAATCGAGTAGAAATTTCAAAACTTCAGGAGGACATATACATTGTACAGTTCTAAGACCAGACATAGCCACAGGTATATCTTTTTGAAGAAAATAATGCTGCAAATTTTTAAAATTATTCAATCGAATAATGTGTGTGCAAGAGTAAGATCCAAACAACTTTCTGAAAATCTGCATCATAGCTGGTGGACCAGCCCAAGTCGCAACCATAGCATTGGCAACTTTTTGTAAACAGAAACAAGCATGGCATCTTACTTTATAAAAACAATGCTCATTTTCAATGGTATTAGTTAGAGCTGATCTTGATGCTGGGGTAGGAAATTTTTCCAGTGCATCGATAGCCTCTTTTTGTGCAGTTACATCTCGTTCATAACGCAACTGATATTGCCATTGATAATCAGGCTGTTCAATTACAACTTGTCTCAACAACAACATTTCTGGATCTATGCGAATCCATAAAACAGGAGAATCGGCATCCATAGCACTCAAATCCATATCAACTTCTTCTCCAGTACATAATGGAATCTTCTTCTTTTTGTTTCTTCTGCTTTTAGAATGGCATGTTATGTCATGCTTAGTTGCATTTTCTTCAATCTGCAAATTATGTTTAAATGTGCCATCTAATTCTTGTATGGTCACAGTCAATGGTCCAACATAGCGTCGAATCCCTCGATTCTGAATATCCAACTGCTTAATCTCCAACTCTACTGTATTTCGTTTTCTGTTGAATACAAAATTAGCAGAAAATTTAGGATGGCCTCCTTGCCTTACCCATTGATCTAAAAATGTGTTGATGTCTTTGCCTGTAACAGTAAATATTGCTTTTTGGAAACTTGTAGTAGATAAAAGCATATTTAGCCAAGTTTCCTTTGTCACTTTTTGTTGCTGTTGAGTAGAGTTTGATGCTAATGATGCCAGCGATAACAGTTTGTTGAAAACTTGAAGAAGTAACTCTCTTCCTATTCTATCTTCCAGCATTCTAATGACTAAATGTGATTTTTTAGTCAATATGTTATTATACTCGGGTGATGTCGTATTTAAATGCTGAGTAGGAAAATAAAATGTACCATCTTTGCCTTGAGCAGCTGCAGCAACACTTCCTGGAGCAGGAGTTACACTACAATCAAGCACCAATCCTCCATATTTCTGTTCATATCGCAACACTTCATTAAAATCACCATGAACCCATAGTCTATACTCATTGTTACCAAATGCCTTCTTCATGAAATGCCCAGAAAGATACATGGAAATACCTTTGGGCAACCATGCATCAGACCATGACTGCATGCTAATAAAACATCCAAAAAACTGCTCAGCCACAGCATGAGCCATAACTCTCCGAGAAATATAGGTTTGATCAACAATTTGAGGTGAGCTTAACAAGTTCGTACTCAAAACAGTCATTGTTGCGTAAGGTCGAGCATCTTGAAAAGTTTCATCAACAAATACTTGCTTGTAACATGAGTAAGGATATCTACTTGATAATAGTTCTTCATAGAACTCAAAAGCTTCATGCAAAAATTTTGTTGAGTGCTTCAAATGTGGCAACAGTTGAGGTAAACAAAAATGAGTAACTTCATGCATATGAGGATCAACAAATATTTCAAAAGGTCCTATTGCTAAGCCAATATTAGGTGCACAAGTAGGTACAGCTAGGTTATAGTGATAGGTTTTTTTACGCATATCACTAGTGAACACGGTTTCCACTAAATCACCACAAGAAACGGCAACCATTGCCGCCTCTACAGTAAACTCCATACGCCAAGTACACGGTTCAGAAAATGAATCGATGCAAGGAAACCACAGCCGTGATGAGTTATCACACCCGTACGTGAACATATGGGCACATCTTTCAACCATAGTGCCCTCACAGTCTGGAACAACAAAGTGAATTCCACCTTGAGGTTTCTCTAATGCAAAATCAATGCTAATTCTTAAAGGTTTACCTTCTTGAACCAAATGCATTAAATCTGGAGTGACTCTAATACAGAGTTCTCCATTTCCTTTATCTGAATCCACTGCATTGACAGCTGCCAGGTGGCTGGAGTTGAAATGATCAATGCTTTTTTGACGAATATCTCCTTGACAGATATCTAAACAGGGATCATTGTAAGTGAATTCTACTTCATGAAATTCATTCAGAGCAACTTTGTATATACGTATTTGCTTTGCATTTAATCTGATTTTTCGAAGATCACTTTTAAGAGGAATTATTGTTAATTCTACTGAACCTATTAATGCTTGCCTTTGAAAGTTGATTTGCGTAATACATAACACTTGGTGAGACAGTTTGAAAGGCCTGACGGGAGCATCGGCTCCCTTTTCAAGCTTTTTCATGATTCTCAACTTGAATGCATTCAAAGATTTCAATACAGTTCAATGATCTCACATAATTCAAGGAATTTTTTGACGCAATTATCTTTCATAATCTAGTTTTTATGAATTAATGTTACAAACAATTTACGTTCTTAAAATTAAAGCACTAAGTATTTAAATAAAAACAAATGATGTGTTTATATCCGTTCTAGTTTGTTTGTAAACGAATTTGATTGTTTGATATGGAACAGCTTTCGACTGCCTTTTTCTGTTTGACATTTTGATTGCCTATTTTTGTAATGCTTTATCTCCAAATTTAAAAAAATAAGGGTTATTTTCACTGTACATAAAAAATTTGTGGTTGATTTTGCAATTGAGAATCTAATTGGTGAGTTTTTCATTGGTAAATGATGAACTCACCAATCAGCTTCTCATTCCCATCTTTGAATTTGCACGAGAATTTTTAAGTAATATGATTGTTCCTACATATTAATTAAACAGAAGTAGGTGGCTGGAAACGTTAATCAAAACAAAAGTGTTTGTTGTGTATGGATTTGAAAAATTTTAATTTTGTGAATTTCTGTATTATTGTTTTAACGTATGAGAAAAGCATTTAATAAAAATGGCATCTTCAAATTTTGTTACTTTACCAAATCCTGTTTCAAAGTCTAAAAAATCGTCGAAATGTGTTTATCCTTTTCCTATTATTAGAAGTAATTGCAATGAAACCCAAGCAGATCCAAATTGGCAGTGTATGATCGGTTACTTACAAGACTATTGTATTTTAGTTCACGATGATGAAAGCATCAAGATATTATACAGTCAAGTATGAATAAGTTATGTTTCATTGAAGTTTTGAATAGCATTATTTTAATGCATTCTATTTCTAATTTTTTTTTCCTTCTTTAAGTTGTAAAAGTAAAACGAATGGTTATAAATATTTAAATGAAACGATGTTAAGGCATAAATAGATATTCTTAGATTGTCGAAAATTGAAATTATTTCATGAATTTTTTGTAGAGTTTTTGTTTATATAATGATTTACCCTGCTCTTTCGTAAAATTTGGCATTGGATAGCAGGTTAAAACTAATAGTTAACTAATATAGTAGGTTAAAGTTAACAGTTCTTGTTGTGGTTTTATGTATTAGAAATATTTCTTAATATTAGATGCATAGATATTGTATAATATTGTGCAGAATTTTTATTATAAGGTAACTAAAATTTTTGAAACAAATTTGGATAATATGTCTGAGTTTAATGTTACAAACATAATTTTACAATTATATTTTATGATGGTGATTATGTGTGCTATAAATTTGAAGTTCTCAACTACTGGACTTGTTAATTGACTTTGGTCTGGTTGACCAGTGGTTATTTACTGGTTCTTAGATTTTTATTTTATATATTTATTTTTTAAACTTTAAAATTTTATATTACGGTTTTTTCCTAATTATTAAATAATGTAGAAAAACAGGAACGATGATTGTGCGCACATATTATATTTACAATCAGGGCACTTGCTTAATCATCTTTCTTTCTTATTTTTTTATGCCTTTTGTTTGAATTTTATGAAGAAGATTAAACTTTAAATGTTAATGTAAAGTTATTTTTTTGTGCATGTGAGAAACATGCATTTTAATTTAAGAATAGTTTCTTAAGGACCACAAAGCCCTGTATTTAATAAACATTAATTATAAAATCAATACTCCATTGTATTATTTAAAAGTGTTTTCAAATCCATTTTAGGGTTTTTTCGGCAAAGGAACTTTGTCAAAAAATGCTCCAAAAGTTTGTGTTGAAGATAAAGAAATAAAAAATGAGAAGAGTGAAAGGTAGACATAATTTATTTTATCTTGTTTCCTAATGTAAATTATTTTATTTGAAAGTGACTATGTATTATAAATTAAATTTTGTTTTGTCCTAGTACTGAGAGAAGTTTGAATTATTATTTGATCGAGAAATTAATAATATAAATTGATTAAATATTATTGCTCTTTGATTTAGAAATTTATGCTAGAATTGGCTTGGATATTTTTTGGGCCACTTTAAATAAAACAAATATTTGACTAGCTCATTTTCTTTGCAGTTTAAATAATAAGCTTAGTCATGTTTGATGTGTTTTTTAAGGGAAAAAATGGTTTCTGCTGGAAAAATGTGTTCAAATATTTCTTAGAAAAGTAACCAATAACTCATTGTTGTATTTCACCCTATGTCTATAGAGTTCATCCATTTAAATCAATTGATTATTTTTTCAAAAAATTATATTAAATCAGTTGTTTTTCTAAATTAATCATTAATTTTATAATATAGTTGTAAATATAGTTTGCAGTCTTTATAATGCATATTCTTGTAAAAAATTAATTGAATATAGGTTTTTTCCTTATAAATACACAATGAAAATTCTTCTAACTTTTGATTTTAAAACTTAACTTTCAAATACTTATATTATTTTAACACTGTGAATATATTTTTAAATTTTATGCAATATTATATTGAAATTGCTTTAATTGGAACATAAAAACGTTATTCATAAATACAGAATGCTTTTGCTTATATTATGATTTTTTGGAGAAGTAGTTAAGTTTTACCGTATTATATCATATTCTGTATTCATCATACTGTAATTAAAGTACATGCCTGTTTATCATGCAACACAGTTTGTTTTATTTGCTTATTTTGTTATTTTTGAAGTTAAAAGTTAAAGGAAAAAACTCATAGTTTTAAATTAGATTTGTAATTTGTTTAGTTAATAATATAGTTTTAATAATAGTTAATAGTATAATTTTTTTAATGCATTTTCATCAATTTTGAATCATGTATTTTTATGTTTTGATGCAAATCAGTTTTTTAAGTACACTAAAAGTAAATAAATAAAATTTGATTTAAATTCAAATCTGGTTTAAATAGATTTTTTTTTATTAAAAAAATTAAGAAATTTTTTTTAAATTCTAGTCAGCTCTTGCACTGACTGTTCTTACTTACTGAAAAAGATAATTTTTGTTAAGTCTAAATATAATTTTTAAGATTCAAAATTAGATTTTAGTGTAGCAAAATAATTAAAAACTCATATTTTTTTGGAATTCTATTGATTACATTAATATAAATTCCAAAAAACAAATATAAATGTAAATATATACAGCAGATTCATTAGTTTTCCCACTTTTTGGTGGATTATTTTTCTTAAATATTTAAATTGGTAGTAAATGTAAATTTTTTTTTGATTTTTTAAATTTGAGTACAAAAATTTTAACCATAGATAAATATACAAGTAAATATTATAAATATAAAATAAACAATTATAAATGAAATTTTTTTGACTTAGAATAATGAATGATGGTAATGGTGTGAATAAAAATCTAACAATGAAGAAGGAAGATATGGCGTGGGGAATTTACTTACACTATATTTACAATATTAAAATTAATAAAAAACATGTAATATTTAATTTTTCCCATTAACCTTTTGGAGTCAGCTGATACAACAGCTGTATTTTGATTCTTTTTTACAGTTATAAAAGTGTTTGATATATGAATGAAAGGAAAATATTTAATTTTTGTGATACCGTATTTATTTTGTCTTCCTCATAATATGTCCCTAAACATAACTAACATGTCTCCTTATATATCAAATGCTTTTAGAGCAAAAAAAGAGAGGAAAACTTTGAGTACAACTGTTGTACTAGTTGTGTCCAAATGTTTAATTATAGAAAAATAATTCGTTTAAAAACAACTTTTTGATATAAATTTATAGATTTACTATCAAAAAGAGCGAAGATGGTTACTTTTTCTAAAATGAAATCTGCTGTCTTTAAATGGATGTAGCACAAGAGTTAACGATAACTTAAAAACTATAATTTAATCAGTTATCAGTGTGCCATCTGTTTGGTACGGTGAGTTTGTCCGATTCACTTAGTGACTGATTTTGACCTTGCTGCTCAAAATCCTCTATAATGTAACATGCTTTTAGAGTTGTAAAAGCCCATGTAGTGCTGAGGTCAGGTGATTACTACCATCATCTGCTGTGTGATTTAAATTGTGGTAATGAACACATAAACCATTTTTTAGGATGATCATGATGATTCCCAGGTCATCATCAACAAGAGAACCTCTTGGCCAACATTAACGACAAAAATTAACCAATAAGGAAGCGAGCTAAACTTCCAATAAGTTAAAGTTTTTCTTTAGTCTTATTAGGTTGGATTAACCTGAATTGACTACATTAAAATATAGGTTAATGTTTTATATATTACTGAAAGTAAAAAAATCCTATCTATAGAAACATGTATTGATATGTTCATGATTTTGTTTTTATTTGTATATTTTTTATAATTATTTAATATTTGTGCGTCATTTCTATAAATATATTTGTTTAGGGTTTTGCAAAATGAAGCTTCTAATCAGGACGATGACATCATCGATGTTGATGATGATGAGGAAGACGTAAAACCTTCAACCTCGAAGGAGGAGAATATTGAAGTTGTTATATCAGATTCGGATTCTAGTTCTGAAATAGAAGTTGATTCTGTGAAAAAGAAAGATAGCTCTAAAGAGGATCAGTCTGATGAAAAAGAAAGCCTGCAACTCACTTTTGAGGAGGCACGTCTAAAAAATTTTAAAAATTTGCCACTTTTGAAAACTTTATTGCAACTTGTAATCCTTCACTGCTGGGAATGATTTTTAATAATCATGTCTACTTTTGGTTTGAAAATAATTCACAATAGTGTTCCAGTCCAGAAAAGCCTAAAATTTTTTTTTGTTTTAGTCTGAATAGTCTTATAAAAATGATTAAAAAATTTTCTATAAATTTTTTTTATGTGTTTCAATTCAATTTTTTTCCTACCATTTCTAATTACATATTAAGTCTTTGGTTTTTAATGTAATATGTATTTTGACTAACAGATTTTATTAAAAATATTTAAAAAAAAAAAAAACATTATATTTGTCATACAAAATATTTTTCTTTAAACACTTATTAAATTCATAAGAAATTAAAGACATTTCTTTAATGAAAAATTTCTATAAATTCTTTTTCTTAAAGAAATTTCTATTTAACACATTTAATTAGGTTAACATTGATTATTATTTAATACTTTTTTTTAATTATTTTTCTAGGCATATTTCCTTTCATATGCATTAGGATGTTTAGTAATTAAGGATAATAAGGATCAGGTTTGTATACTTTGTTTCTTTATTTAGTATTTACTTTATTACTCATTTTCTACCTAATTTGCAGATGGAATTCCTACTTCTTTATTATTTCATGATAAAGACACATCTTTATTACATTTTAATGTGTGCCGTTGCCTTCAATCAAATCTTCATGCATGTCTTATAACCGCTTACAGCTGCAAGTTAATTTTATATTTAGATGTGTTTTACAATGTAATTGAAAACATATTTATGTTACTGAACTTACAACTGAAGTTATATAATTTCAAGCTGCAATGTAAAATAGGTTATAATTTTATTACCATTCATCATTCATTACCGTTCATAACAAAATGTCATAACTATTCCACTTCTTACTTTATTTTTAAAAGCATAAAATATCAATGTAATATTTTGTATCTCTTGTTATATATTAATATTTATTCCATGTTATGTCATTCCATAATTTTATGATCCATTCTATTAATTATGAAAAGTCATAATTATTGTGCCTATCTCCTTAATTATAGGAGTAAAAAATTTTCATCCCATCTCTTGTTATATATTGTTCCATATTATATTATTCCATAATTTTATAATCCCAACTCTTATTTAGGAAAGGATGTCATAATTATTGCGTCTATTTCTTTAATTTTACAAGCATAAAACTTACATAATATCTTTTATTATATATTGCATGTTTAAATATACTACATAATAATCCAGTAATTTTTTGGATGCAGCCCATAGACTTAGCCAGATTGTGGAATAAATTTTGTGAATCTTCTCCTGATGGAAATTTTCCTGTAATGTACACTGCATATCATCATTTTAGAAGCAAAGGTTGGATTGTAAAACAGGGTCTCAAGTATGGAGTTGATTACCGTACGTATTTTGTAATTTGCATAAAACTACTTGACTTTTTCTATTCTTATTATTTGACCAAGTATTTGCAGTATGTGAATGTTTCTATAAAAATTTCTCTTCAATACACAATTTCTCATAGTATAGTAGGAAAAACAAAAGGTGAAAAAGTGTTGCTTTCATACAGTTAACTCGTGTATTAGCTTCACAATTATTCTAACAAGTAATATTCTCTGAGTTTCTGGCTTCAAAATTTTTATGGTGTTAAATGCATCTATTTATATGTTTAATTGCCTGCAATGTCCTTATGATAAAAAGTTTTGTGATATACTTTATTAAAATTTAGAAGGAAACAATAAGACAATTTTGCATTCAATTCTTTTTCTTAACTAGTAGTTATCTTACTTTTAGCAAGTTTTACTGAAATTAATTTCATAATGTTTGTGATTTGTGTCTTGAAAAGCTATTAAACATGTTTAAGTTTCCTCTGTTTCCATAGCAGAAACTTAGAATCATTACCATGCTATTAATCAAAAGTTTATACTTTGATTTTTATTTTTTTTACATAATTAATAATATTAGAGAGTAAAATTTTATTCTGAATTCATTTTAGTGAAAGCTGTGGAGTTATAAATTTCATTATTATTATTTTTTTCAAATGAAAGTTTATCAATGTATACTATGAGAGTATACTTGAGTATACTATGAGAGTGAAATGACTAGTAGAAATTATGCCTTTGGCACAAGTATCATCTGAGCTTGCAAGATTTAATATTTGTTTGCTTTTACCACATTTGTTTGAAAATATGATTTTTAGAGAATTGTGCCCTAATTTATTTTTTAAATGAGAAAGTAGAAAAATGTTTTCAAACTATCTCCATTCACTATTGAATTAAATAAGAAAAAATAAAGATTGATACAATCTAACTCCAGTTTATTTGAGAGTGAAGTTTAAAGGTCTAAATAAATAAAATAAATAGGTTTTTAATATTTCTAACTCCTTCTTTGTATCTGATTAAATAGTTTATAAATTAGAAACATATTTGTTTTTTCTTCCTTAAATATAGATTTATGATTCTTTGGAAGTATGTATTTTAATATTGAACACCCTTTATATTATAAATATCATTATATAGCAATATAATATACTTTATATATTGATTTTTTTTAGTTTAGTTCTTTTTAAGGTTTAATATTTAAACAACGCATTAAGTTTTAGAGCTAAATTATAATTTTAATTTTGAAAATTTGTTTTGTAGTGATTGGTGGGTGACTTTATTCATACAATAGAACAAATTCAACTTTTTATTGATTACTTTTACAGTTTTGTACAAAGATGGCCCTGCTTTCTATCATGCAACATATTCTGTTATCGTAAAACCTGTAAAGGAGCAAAACTTCAGAGAAGTAAGAGGTAGTCGACAAATGACATGGTCTTCTTTATTAGCTCTAAACAGATTGAATAGCAGTACAGGAAAGGTACTATTTTAAAATATTATTAAAGTTATTTTGAAAAAAAATTTTTTTAATAGTTAAATTTATCTGACCATTCATTTTTTCAGAACTAATTCAATTTTTCAGAAAATTGATTTTTGTATATATTTTTACAAAATGTAAAGCTTTTTGCAGAAACTATTTTAACTTCTGGTTTATAATAATCTGAAAACAAGCAGTCTGTACTAATCGCCTATGAAAGAGGACAAAAAAGAAAGATAAATTTTTATGATACTTATTTTTTATTATTATACACTTTTTGTTCAGATATTATTTTTGCCTTCTGAATATGTTTAAGCATGCTTTAACATTGTGATACACACTAGATAATGAAAAGAAAAATAATTTTACTAATATCTTTTTAAAATTGAGGTTTTAAGAAAACAAATTCTTGAACAGAAAAGTAGAGATTTTAACCAAATTTAAATTTGAAAAAAAAAATGATTGTTTAGGAAATTACTATATTCTTTAAATTTTGAAATATTTGTTTAATGGTAGATATCTAAATATTCCTTTAATAGATGTTTCATTTTTGCCAGTTTAGAAAAGTCTAAATATTACTGTAACGTGTAACATTTTCAAAAATTACAAATGTTACATTTTATTACTGATCTATTTAAAATATAAGAAAACTTAACTTAAACTGTATTGATTTTGTTGTGTTAAATAAAAAAATTATAGAGCTAGGTATGTGTTTAATTCATAGTCTGTAAGTTGAATTATTAGTTAAAGAGTAACACTGACTAAAGTTTAGACATCTATGGTCAAGTTGTATATGAAGTTTATTTGTCTATAGTTAAGGTTTTTTTAAAAATTGATTGCTGATGTTTGCGATTATCATTGTGTTTTAAAGAATTTGCATTAAAATGTCTTTATTATTGGTTTAAAAATTTATTTTTTTTAAGTTTAAAAGCAATCTTTATTATTTGTTTATACTTTAGTCTTTTTGATTTTAGAGCTTGTTGTTTCTGTATGTAATAAAGCCAAGTGGACTGTCTGAAAACAAAATATCTACTCCATTCTGTATTTCACAATATAAAGTAGAGGTAAAGCATTTTTAGCACATTTATTTATACTTTAGAAAATTATTGTTTTCCAAAATCACTAAATTTTATTGCCATGCATATAGTTTAATGTTAAATGCCATTTTCATAAACTTGGAAATCACAAATATTTCATTCTTAGGAAAAAATCTTTTCTACATGTTTGTTTTTCTGAAATAAATATATTTTTCGTTTGCCTTTTATTTTCTAAAATATTTTTCATAATTTATCATATTTGTTGACCATTTTAATGCCACACTAATAATAAAATTAAAAGGAAATGCCCGAATAAAGTTTCTTTTTTTCAAAAAAAAAATATTTCAAAAAACTTTGTTAGAAAATAAGAATTTTTTAAGTTTTTCTTATTTATGATATTAAAAAGTAAACATAAAGGAGCTTCTATTGAACGTTTAAGTTTGAACACTAGTACTAATTTCAATTTTTTTGGCTTTCCAATTGTTTGCAGTTTCTATTTAAGATTTATTAAAATTTTAAATAGTTACATGCTTAAAATAATTGCAGTTCTTTTTACCTAGCTTTTATAACTTTACCTTTTTTAGAACTTTAATACTTTTTAACATTGAAAATGTGGCATTTAATTAAAAGTAATATAACAGATCTTAAAAAAATATTCTCTATAAAAACTCAAATCAACTAATTTTTTCCTATGTTTGCGAATTTTTTAAATTTTTACAACCTCGGTTATATTTTTTGTTACTTTATTCTTTAATACTTTTATTTTTGTTATTTTATTATTTTTATTTATGTTTTAGGAAGTACTTTTCCAGCGTTGGGTAGCATCTGAAAATAGAGGAGAGAATGATTAACTGAAGTGTGTAAAAAAATATTGTGATATTTTATGTAAATAAAACTTTTATACATAAAAAAACATGCTTAAGTTATTGGTTTGGTGATTGGTTTTAATATATTTGTTATTTAATTCAGATTAAAATATGTTATGTGTATGACGTGTATAAACGATAAAATAATAATAATGGCCTAATTTAGATTGAGGCCTTTACTTGTAACAAAAGTGAAAAAAAAAGTTAATACAAATTAGGCCTTCAAAAGATCCTTGATGAAAAAAAACAGGATATTTGTTGTTTTATTTCTGAATTTCTAAGTATTCTGGAAAACCAGGGTAAGTTTTGTAACCCTACTACCTTACAAAACTTCAAGTTTTGTAAGGTAGTAGGGTTTGGAATTATGTTCATATCTGTGTAATTTAAATATAGTGAGCTAATGAACTTTCTGGAGCATATATTGTGGTACTTTTCAGTATTTTATACAGTACTGCTCAAAAGTATCAGTACACCTAGAAGCTTATAAAAAAATGGCAAAATTCAAAGTGTCATAACTTCTTTATAAATGATCAAAAATGCTTCTGCTTTAGCTCATTTTGAAGCTTAAAATCTCTACTTTTATGTACTCTAATTGTTTTTAATTAATATATTTCGCAATTATGCACAATTACACTCTAAACAATCACAGAAAATTGTATAAATTTTTTGTGAAGTTTGACGCGATGTACGTGCACAAAGGGGTTAGATATTGTTAATTTTTATTATACCATTGAAACATTTGTACTTTTAGCTTTCATTTGAAAAAAAAAATTCCAAAAAAACATGTTTTTTGACGAAGTTATTGTCAAATAAAAAAAAAG
>NC_092205.1:79346150-79354040 GCF_043381705.1 Parasteatoda tepidariorum | reverse complement strand
TTTTGCAAACCCCTTATTGAATCTAGGGGAAAAAAAGAATTCTGAGAAAGATTGAGTTTTGTAATTTTCAAGTGACGTTAGTTATCTCTTAATTCTGACAAATTTAACAAATGGAAAGAAATTAAAAAATACGTTTCATCCGGAATATTTTAGTTAGAACCAAAAATAAGCCGGGTTGTGTTTGTTTTTGCTACCTCTCCCAACGGTAATCTCTAGCTCAAGTTTAATTCCTTGAAAACTCAAAAGAACCGCCTCCATTAGAAATGGAAGGATTGTAGGCAGACATATAAATATATTACGCTCTTAATTGTGGATAAAACGCGAGATTTTTTTTTTTCTCTCTCTTTAATTATGCTTAGATAATGAGGCACACATGTCTTCCATACCGCTAAAAAAATTATTGCTTCCTTACTCCACGAGCACTTTTAAATTTTCGTTTCAAGAAGGACACTGGGAATTGCTTCCGTTAAGTTTAATGGCGTGTGTAGCTCACAACTAAGCAGCGATTGTACTACACAAGGATTAAAAGGAAATGGTTATGACTTTCTCGAAGCCATCTAGTTCTTTCATTTAGCAAATAATAGGATTCTTTTATAGTAGCTACGGTCGTTTCCCATCTCGTATTTCGTTTTGAATTTTCGAGAAATTTGTCTAAAAAACTAATTTTCGACGAGTTTAGTAGAAATTTTTTGTTTAATTAAAAAACGGGAAAAATACTGCTCTCCGTCGTAGTTGCTAGGAAGATTTTTTTTTTCTCTTTACCTATAGACCAGTGGTTACCAACTGGTGACACGCGAACTAAAGTATAGTTGTCATTATTAGTTTTTGTGGACAATTTTAGTAAAAAATCTATATGGGTTTCATACCTGCCGACTCTTCCGGTTTTCCCGGAAGATTTTTTTCTCATATTTAAAGTGCTAGCTGTTGTTATTGTTGTTGTTAATTTACGTCGCACTAGAGCTGCACAATGGGCTATTGGCGACGGTCTGGGAAACATCCCTGAGGATGATCCGAAGACATGCCATCACAATTTTGATCCTCTGCAGAGAGGATGGCACCCCCGCTTCGGTAGCCCAACGATCTGCGCGAAGTCGAGCACTTTACGGTAGCACAGTTTAACGAGGACCAATACCGCACACCCTCGGTCCCTACGCAGACTGATCCAAGTGGGTCACCCACCCGCACACTGACCGCAGCCAGTGATGCTTGACTTCGGTGATCTGATGAGAACCGTGTCTTAACGATCAGTCCACTGCGGGACTTTAAAGTGCTAGCAAAATTCATGTTATTTCACTAACCTTTTTGAATTATATTAATAATTATAAATAAGTTTGACCACCACTACATATAAATAATTACAACAAATATATAAAAAGCATATTTGTCCCCACGGTAGCGAATTTCAAGCTGGTTAAAATATAAATATCTTTTTGAGTAAAACTGTTTTTCGGTTATTGTTTTACTACCACTTGGAAAATCCATTCTCGAAAAGAATGAATGTTGGCAGGTATGGTGTTTAAAATACTTTTCTTTGCTTAAAAAAAACCATAATTTCTTCCTTTCTGGGAAATTTAACATACCAACTGCGCAAAAAAAACTTTTTTCTCAGGGTTTACATTCAAGAAAATATTTATTCAAATACAAAAATAAACGTATATCTTGCTTAAAAATCTACTTCTAATTTTAATTTGTAATTCTATACTTTTGCTTTGCACAACTTGATAAAAATCTGACAGTAATATTTAAGGTTCCTTCAAACATAAAGGAGTCTTAGATAAAATTTTAATAAAGTTGCGACCCGCCATTTGACTGGTATTTTTAATTGCGGCCCCCGGTCTTATGTAAGTTGGAAACCCCTGCTATAGACACTAGAAATGAGACGAACTCAGCTAACGGCAGGCTTTTTGTGTACTGATAAACAACTTAAGGGTTTGGGCAGGCTCAGATTTATAACAAATTTTTTTTTACGACTTTTAAACAAACGTTTAGTTCAGTTGAGTATAAAAAATTTAATAGACATAAAAATTCACTGTGGTTTGCTACTCCTGTTCAGTTCTTTTACTTTGGGAGGTTAGCGCTAATTATTTTATTTTTTAATTTTTGTTTTAGTCATTTTGAATTTCGGATGGTTGAGTTTTTGTCTTCTCTTTTTCTTTCACAGTTTAGCGATAGAAAAGGTGCATCATTTACTAAATCCCTTGTTTACACATCAAAGGCCAAGTGACGAGACCGTATAATTTGGCCTTTTATTCGAGGTATATTTCGCAGGACTCGGGCTCAAAGTAGTAATACTATGTGTCTCGAGCTCGGACGTCCAAAAGAGAGTCCGAGCTCAGTTCAGCTGTAAGACGCATACCCCTTATGCTTATTAAATATTTTTGAAAAATAGAAACAGAGCCTATAAGCACCTTTTTTTTTTAAATGACCGTCGTTGAACAGCCGACCCAATTTTTGGATTTACTACTAATAATGTTCAACTCCGTAGCCTTGTAATTTTGAACCCAATCCAGAAGATAGAGGAACTTCTGGATCAAGTATTGGGAGAAATTTGCCATCGTGAAGGACCTTTCGATGGAAATAAACCGCATTTGCGTTACATGGAGAGGGAGACCACGAGAACCTTCCACGATGAGCCTAACGGCAAGACGCCTCTAACCCATGATCCGTCTACCACTGAGGATATTTCACGTTAGCACTGTGGTCGGTGCAAGCCGGATGCGGAATTTGTATCGACCAGCCATCGCCGGGATCGAACCCCGGTTCACCTCATTGGAAAGCGAACGCTCTATCCCCTGAGCCATCCCGGTTCAAGCGCCTTTTTTAAAGTCTTCTTTGTATGACGAGTTCTGACAACTTTCATTAACTTCTAGAATTCTAAGATCTAATTAAGTGATTTTAAAATCTAAGGCCATTGCAATATTCATGCGAATTTTAAAGTAACAAAACAAATAGATTTCCCATTGGATTGCATATTAATCATTTAATTGCATATTAATACAGAGTGGCCTTCGTAGTATGACGAGTTCTGAAAGCATTCATTAACTTCTAAAAGTCTATGGTCTTATTAAATGATTCTAAGGTCGTTATTCACATAAAAAGAAAAAAAAAGCGGAGAAAGAAAGGAAACACAAAATATAAATCAAATAAACGAAAACTAAATAGCTTGAATAAATTTACCGAAATTAAATAGTATTAGTTCACGAATTTAAAATCGTCACAGGTCACTGTGTGGCAACAATCTAACTAAATGAATCTAACCTACAACTAATTTTTATAAAGTAACAATATAATTTATATGCAAATTTTAAATTTAAAAAAAATGTTATTTCCTCTATGATTTCATTTCAATTACCATCAAATGATCATCTTGTATAGTATAAGGAGTTCTGAAATCTTTCATCAACTTCTGTAAGTCTAAGATCTAATAAAATGATTTTAAGGTCAAATGCCGTTCTAATATTTAAATTGTGTACGAATTTTAAAGCAGCAAAATAAAAGATATTTCCCACAGGATTTCATATTAATTACCTTTACTATACAGAGTGGTAGTATTATGACGAGTTCTAATTTCTTGTATTGACTCCTATAAGTCTGATTACGCGACTTTTGCCTCTAAGGCAGTTTTAGTGTTTAAGTTGTATGCGAGTTTTACAATAAACTAATAATAAAAAAATATTAATCTTGGATTTAATATGAGTAACCTAAATTCAAGTGATTGATTTTTAAATTAACATTTGAGCCCCCCCCCCTTTTTTTTAAATATCATTATTTTTCCTTTTTGGTTTTTTATAAATTCTTATGTCTGTTCCTTAGCCTCATTTATAAATTCTGATTACAATAAAACAAAGCTCTTTCTAGTTAAAAAAAAAAACAAAATGAATTGAAGTTNGTGGTCGGTGCAAGCCGGATGCGGAATTCGTATCGACCAGCCATCGCCGGGATCGAGCCCCGGTTCACCTCATTGGAAAGCGAACGCTCTATCCCCTGAGCCATCCCGGTTCAAGCGCCTTTTATAAAGTCTTCTTTGTATGACGAGTTCTGACAACTTTCATTAACTGCTAGAATTCTAAGATCTAATTAAGTGATTTTAAAATCTAAGGCCATTGCAATATTCATGCGAATTTTAAAGTAACAAAACAAATATATTAATCACTTAATACTATACAGAGTGGCCTTCGTAGTATGACGAGTTTTGAAAGCGTTCTGTGTTCTTATTAAAGGATTCTAAGGTCGTTATTCACTTAGAAAAAAAGAAGAAAAAAGCGGAAGAAAAGAAACATAAGTCAAATAAACGAAAACTGAATAACTTGAATAAATTTACCTAAATTAAATGCTATTAATTCGCAAAACTAAATTTGTCACTGTGGCAAAAATCTAACAAAATAAATCTAACCCTATAACTAATTTTTATAAAGTAACAATATAATTTATATGCAAATTTTAAAGCAAATTTTTCATTTTTTTATTTCCTTTATGATTTCATTTCAATCACCATCAACTGACCATCTTGTATAGTGTGAGGAGTTCTGAAAACTTTCGTCAATTTCTATAGGTTCAAGATCTAATAAAATGATTTTAAGGTCAAAAGCCGTTCTAATATTTAAATTGTGTACGAATTTTAAAACAGCAAAATAAAAGATATTTCCCACAGGATTTCATATCAATTACCTTTACTATACAGAGTGGTAGTATTATGACGAGTTCTAATTTCTTTTATTAACTCCTATAAGTCTGATTAAGCTGTAAGGCCGTTTCAAGGTTTAAGTTGTATGCGAGTTTTAAACTAACATACTAAAAAAATACTTCTCTTGAATTTCATATGAATCATCTAAATTCAGGTGATTGATTTTTAAATTAACATTTGAGTCCCCTTTTTTTAAATATTATTATTTTTCTTTTTTTGGTTTCTTATAAATTCCTACATCTGATATAATAAATTCCTATATAATACCTCATTTATAAATTCTGATTACGATAAAACGAAGCTCTTTCTAGTTAAAATAAATTATAAAAACATTTTACCAAAACGAATTGAAGTTAATAATTTATTGTTTAGTACAAAATATTCTATCATTTTTTTTTCCAACTGAAACTTTTTTTTTTAATTCTATACTTCATTATTAAATTTGTTCGAAAATCTTATTTTATTCCTTATAAAATATTTGGTTTGAGCCAAACTTATCTATTCAAAATTTAATTTCATTATAAAAATGATAATAATAATCGATTTAAAGTTTTAGTGTCCTGTAAGCTGGATTCTCGGAGCCGTTTCCTTGCACACGCCACTAAACAAAGGAATTTTAAAAACAAAATATGAAGGAAGGTACGCACTTACTATCTGTCGCTCTCAATCGAGTTAATTTTCACCTCATTGTATATAAACCCTCTAAAAAGCAAGATAAACAGGAATTTTTGCAGTTTAAGATCAGCGCTTCGTGTGCCAAGTGTTTTTAGAACTAAAAATAATATTTTCTCCTCTCCACTGCATAATAAACCTCCCTACATTACAGAACGGAGGGGTATCAGGATGCCAGCCAATTACCGGTGGCTAACAAGGTTGCTAGAGTTACGACTCGACAACTCGAACACAATGATTAATTACTCTTAACTTCTTTCGCGGGGATTGCAAGTTAACATGCCTAGTCTCCATTGTTGGACACAGAAGAATATTGAACAGTTAAAGAAAATGGAAGCCATTTTTTTTAAAAATTTCGATTGTCTTATATTAGTAAAATAACTTGTTGAACCGTGCGAAACTATGTATATACATATTTATATATGTGTCATTACAAGAATTTAATGCTTATTAATCAAAAAAAAAAAGATTAACTCTTCCAAAATTTGATAAGAAAAAAGTAATGGATACCCAACTAATGTAATTAAATTCTATATTAAATATTTGAGTTCATTGTATGTTATGAATGAATTTATAAAAATATTTATTTGTTAATTAAAACGACAAACAATTAATTCGACAAACAATTAATTCGACAAACATAATCTTTTCGGCTCAGCCCATCGGATCAAGGCCCAGAGGTCGACCAAAGCTGAGATGGGCCGACTGCGTGGAAAGAGACATTTCAGTCTTAAAAGTCTCAAACTGGAAGACAACTGCCAGGCAGAGACAGGCCTGGAGGAAGTTGATTGAGAAGGCCAGGGCCCACCCGGGGCTGTCGTGCCATTGAGGAAGGAAGGAAGGAATTAAAAATTTCTTTGCTCACTAAATTTATATTTTTACCATGTGCAAATCCAATTCGATCAAATCCGTGGCTAAAAGTCTTCTAATATTTAATGAATAATTTTTCTTCTATAATTTTTTTAGAATTAATATTAATAATATCTCTAAAAATCATCAAATTTAAAATTTTATAACTAAAATTCAATTATTAATCACAAGCTTTGAATAATACAGTACTGGTACCTTGAGCACATCCAATTTCGGGCCAATCTGAGGTAACTGACAAGTCTAATGCTATTCAGTACTTCATTAAGAACACGACGTAAAATGCATCCTACTCTAATCTATTTAAGCTTTTATTTCATATTTTGTAATCTGGCAAACTTGTTGCAAAGATATTTTCAATTGTAAACCGGTAAGGGAAAGTACGTTTGAATTCGCTACTCGTTTTATATTAATACAATATTAGAAAGCACTCCTTTTTGCGGATATAATCGTGTGAGCTGACGACGAGATTATACATTTTCCTTATTTCGTTTTTCGGCTTTTTAATTTTTGTAAAAATTGTTTACATTTTTTAAATATTTTAAAAATTTTCTGCTTTATATATATATATATATATCTTGCGCCGGTGCCCAAAAAACTTTTATACCAATAAAGCAGGCTAGTAAATTTTCAGTTAACTTTTAACTCAAGTAGAAGTTTTATTCCTGATCTTTTTTATCATCTAAAATATAATTTATTTAAAATATAGAAATGTCAATGAGTAATTAAAACTTAAATTCCAAATTACTTTATTATATATATTTAAGTATCCAAATTTTTATTTGTACTCTTAAATTTTAAATAAAGCCTGATAAAGAAAAAATCAAAATTACAAAATTCAGACATTGATGTTGTTAAAATTGTAACTCAGACAATTCTGAAAATATTCTAAATTATTGAATGCTTAATAAGAGTAAATAGGTAACACAAAAATGCAAGTTATCTTTCAATTAAAATTTAAAAAAGTAAATAATTACAATTAAAATTAAAAATTTTTTTTTGACTATTCCAGTTTTATTTATGGAGTTAATATTTTAATTTTCTAAATCAAACTATCCTTAGAACATAAAATAGACTGCATTCATAACTATCCAAACATAAATAGATTCAATTAAATTTCCATTACAATACTACAATACTTTTGCTTGTGTTACACAAGTAAAAGTATTGCCATACATGGTAACAACATAGTTTTAGAATGTCTTTAGGTTTATCGGTCTTTATTTACTTTTACAAGTAGCATTTTTTTTCTTCCTAATTTCAAAAGTATTGCCTGAATGATTGATTTTAGATTTTTATTATGAGCATTATAAGCAGCAAGTTGTAATTTAGATGGAATCATTTTTAATAGCAATTAAATTATTCTGTAAGCTAGATTATATGAAAAACTTTTTTTTTGTTTATATATATATATTTCTTGTTATAGGCTATGTTCTTGATAGGGGATAAACACTCTAAAGAAACTGCTGAAAAGGCTGCCCGTCAAAAAGAACTAGCAAAAGTAGTTATTAAAAAAGATGATGTTGAATTAATTGTAAGTACATTAAGTCAATATATCATGAACAATTAATGAAGAGCTGTTGCCTAATTTTCATATTTTTACTTCAATCTGTTGTTTTCCTTAAAAAAAAAATTTCATACTCAGTTTTAAAATACAATTTTGCAAA
>NC_092205.1:79276423-79345821 GCF_043381705.1 Parasteatoda tepidariorum | reverse complement strand
CTGAAATTTGATACTTTAAAGAAGCCAGGAAAATGACAGCATAAAAACCTACTCACCTTGAAAAATTTTTTGAAATAGATTTTGAGCCAGAAAATTGGTTCTTTATTCATGCAACAAAACATGTTCAGATAGGAGGGTATCTAATCAATCTATTAACGTAAGATATTGATTCCTGGCGCTATCTATTTTGGTTATAAATCACTAAATAAAAGTAGTCAGAAAAATGACAGATTTTCATGGAACAAACAAATTATTGACAGAAAAATATTTTAAACGAAGTTTTAGTAAACAATACCCTCTGCAAATATTCTACAAATGCTTACATAGGATCAGATAAAAAAAATTAGATTTTTAAAAATGTATGGGAAGTTTTAAAGCTAGTTATTATTGGAAATATTGTTTGGGACATGCCAGGAAAATGACATTTTGATATTCAATTAAATTTTTTAAGTATACAAAACAGTCAATGCTAGTGCAAAGTCATTTTAAAATGCTAACAGCAATGCTATTTAGTATTATTTTTTTAAAAAAAAGTTCTTTT
Organism: Parasteatoda tepidariorum; assembly: GCF_043381705.1. Lineage (NCBI taxonomy): Eukaryota > Metazoa > Arthropoda > Arachnida > Araneae > Theridiidae > Parasteatoda > Parasteatoda tepidariorum. Next base: position 79,345,280 of record NC_092205.1, on the reverse strand, counting down.
AGTATTATAGTATTAGATCTTGGAGCAAGGGACAGTGAATTGTCATATTTCGTGAGAATCACCCATATATATTTCACATTAAAAACGCTTACAAAACAGAAAATTTCCTCTCTACTTTTATAGGTGTCATGCGTTAAGTGACATATTTGAAATTAGACGCGTTGCAAAATATGGATTCAAATGTTATTGTAAAATCTTTTAAAAAAAGTGTGGAATTTCGAATTCTTTTGGATGTGGGGAAGGTGATTTTTTGTGGGACACAACAGATAAGGATGTTGTAGAATCCATTCTTGATTGGGATCCGCATGACAACGTTGGTGACGATATTGAATACAACGCAGCTTATGTTCTGGAATATTTAAATTTGTATCTTTATGGTATGTTTCAAAAGATTTTATTGTGTTATATTTTTTGAAATACTTTTGAATAAATTATCTTAACTTTTCTCAAATTTTTTTCCTGAATATGATTTAGAGTATTTTTTGTGGAAAAATTTATACGCAAACTTTTAACTAAAGCTCGTAAACGTTTTTGTCATACAAGAGAGAAACTGCCGTGCGAAAATCTCATGGTCAGCCCGACGGAACTGATGAATGTACCCTTCAAGGACAGCACTCTAGCAATGTAGCCGGCGCGAGACGGAACCTTATCTTCCGTGTCGTGTTCAATATGTTTCAAAATCGTTGAATTGATTTTTCCATAACGGTCGAATTTTCGGAAAAAAGTGTTTGATTAAGTCTTATGCTTTCCGTTTGTACCGACTATATTATAGTGCTGACTCTATCTTCTGTGACACATGAATAATTAGTTCTTTAAATCCCATTAGCTCAATGGTAATACTATTACCATAGGGTTAATGTAATTTTCGTAAATTTTCTTTTCATGGAACGAAAATGTCTCCCTCTTTCAGTAAAAATGTTTTTCACGAAGTTTGTATGCGATTCTTAAGTTCCCTTGTGTTTCAAGGTTTTTTAAAAAACTAATTTGAGTAAGAAACAATTAAAATGCATACATAAACAAATCTTATTATATAAAACGCTAATACGTACGTATGTATCAATTAAACCGATGATATTTCTTTTCTCGCGCTGGCAACAGTNGTAATTTTCGTAAATTTTTTTTTCATGGAACGAAAATGTCTCCCTCTTTCAGTAAAAATGTTTTTCACGAAGTTTGTATGCGACTCTTAAGTTCCCTTGTGTTTCAAGATTTTTTAAAAAACTAATTTGAGTAAGAAACAATTAAAATGCATACATAAACAAATACATTATATAAAATGCTTATACGTACGTAGTTACGAAAACGAGCATAAATCCAAATTAAATCTATGAAACTTCCTTTTACGAGTTAACATAAGCATGAAAGCGAGGTGGAAACGAAATCCTTCTTCGAATTTGATTATTTTAATTTTTACATGTGTCGGTAACAACGAAGAGTCTAGGCGCGTTTAAAAATGCGATTGGTGCAATTTCTTCACACGCGCGTATGCGGATGTAATACGGATGTTCTCTTTCAGGCATTTTTAAGCAAGAATTATATTACGCAACGCTTCCTTAATTTCCACCTACTTTATTTCTATGATCCCCTTTCTTTTCTTTTTTCTTTCCTATTTTTTTACATTTTACAATTTCATACTTCACTCGGGGATGAAGCTGTTGCTTGTCTAAATAAAATGTGTGAGTAGAAAAAAATAAAATTTAAAGGTAAAGAATTGCCATAGAGAAATTTAAATTGTTATTAACGAATTCAACGTAATCTGTAAACTTTTTAAACTTTCAAATTAACATTGAAATGTATAGTCTGCAGAAAAAAGAAAAAACGCATTAATCTGAATACCTTTTTGATCTAATGATCGGATCTTCATGTTCTAGGACTCAATTTTTACCTCAGTTTCGAAATTAGACACAAAAACATACTCTCTCTGAATTAACTTACCTTTTTTTCGACAGATTTGGATTTCTGATCCCTAATATATATGGGGTAGCCGCAATCTGGGAAGTATGGTCTACAAAATTTGATCAGGAGAGCGATTCTCAAGAACTTTTGAAGGTAATTGAAAAATGTTTGCCCACATTCTTAAAATTCGTTTAAAGAAGGATAATTCCGTGCGAAAAATTAATATTAGTAAATATTTATTATTTAATTTAACAACAGTTGAAAAAATTTGAATTGTTTTGTCCAATGGCAAGTCAAAAAGTACAAATGTCTAAAAGAGATAAAGATACAAAAGTATAAATATGTACATGAAGCAAAACAAGTTTGGACTTCTATGTGATAGAATATCTCGTCTATGGCAACCCTTGCGAAGGTTTTTAGGAGGTGTAGAATCCACCCACATTTACGTTACATGGAGAGGAAAACCACGAAAACCACTTTCTGTTATCTCGACAACAAGTAGATTCAAACCAATGATTCGATTTCTACTGAAGATATTTTACGTTAGCACTGAGGTTGGTGCTAGTCGGGAGCATAATTCGTATCAACCAGCCATTGCTGGGAATCGAACCTGGATCACCTCATAGTTAGGTGAGCTGTCTACCCCCTGAACCACGTATTTTTATTGAGTCATGTGTATTTTATTCGACTAATAAAGACTATAATAAATGGATTGTGATCCATTTACGAGCTGCGGAAGGTGACTCAGTGTATATCTTTTCCAAGAAGCAACATTTCGCTGTTTTACACTTAAGCAGGGTATTCTGCAATAGCCGCCATTAACATATGTTTTTCGAAGTCAGAAAGCTGTGCACATCATGGGTTACAAATCATTGTTTAAGTTAAGAAATATATTAAAACTATCACCAATCACTATTGAGGTCAATATGGCAGGATGGATTAATCTCATCTTAACCAGCTTATTTTGGAATGCATTCTATTAAAACTACATGTTAATATATATGTTAAAAAATATATTAAAACTATCACCAATCACCATTGAGGTCAATATGGCAGGATGGATTAATCTCATCTAAACCAGCTTATTTTAGAATGCATTCTTGTTCCATTACACAAATATACTGATTTTTGATGATTTTAATCCCTGCTTTGTTCTTTTTGACCTCATTAGTAATTTGAGATTTGGAAACGTTTCTGTATTTAAACTCAATTAAATAATTATTGGCGACTTCAGTTTCTTAGGATAATTCAAAAAACAATATTAAGGGTTAACATTACGGAACACTCTTTCACAAAAAGTTTTAATTTTAAGAATTGGTTTGTCACGACTCCATTAGGGCATCCTAAGTTTATTATATTTTAAAAATTATTCAAGTACTTTAAATTGATTGGAATGAAAAACTTTCAGAAAGTATTATTAAATTTTGCAATGCAACGACTATTCTTTTATACCATAATTTCCCTTATATAAATTTATCATTAAAAGAATAATTTACGGAACTCACTGTTTATGCTAATTTTCTTCAAGTAATAAGTTTAAAATTAACAAACCTTAAGCAAATTTCTCACCATCTCTGCAAAGAATTAATGATTTATCAAAATTTATTATAGTCCATTGTTTTTAAATAAATGGATCTATGGATATCTACAAAAAAATAAGAAAAAGATTTTTCGTTATTGCTTTCAAATTTTTAATTTACATTTCAGTTCTTGAAGAAAAAAAAAACGAAACACCAAAGTAGATTTTGGGTTGCATACTGCTGTACACTACTAGTTTATAAATTATTCGAAATCTTCATACATTTTTAGTTAAAAAAAAGAAGTTAGCGTAGAATGTAATATATTAAAGAACAACTAAACAAAAACATACAAAATATGAAATTACAAATTTAATTTTTCCTAATTATTGAATGAACAAATATTGTTTAGTTGTTCTTATTATATAAAATATTACTATTACATAAAATATTATTATTATTAATATTATATAAAATAATAACAATAATAATTATTATTATTATTAATAAATTAGATAAAATGTTAATAATAATAATAATAATTATTATTATTAACACTAAACAAAAACTCCAAAGAAGCGGTTTCCATGTTTGATGTCCACCCGACTGTCGTTTTAATAATTATAATAATTATATAAAATAATAATAACATAAAATAATAATAATTTGTTATTTTACTTTATTATTATTTTATATTATTATTATTTTATATTATTTTTATTTTTTCATATTATTATTATTATTATTATTTCATATTATTATTATTATTTTATATTATTATTATTATTAAAATGACAGTCGGGTGGACAAACATGGAAACTACTTCTATGGAGTTTTTGTTTAGTATTTGCAGCATTTCCAGGCAGACCGGTTGAAGATGCTACTGTTATTGCGTCTCCTCATCCGCTACACTAATCACAAGCGTTTACAAGAAGCTCAAAATGACTATCTGAATTGCAGAAAACAAAAAAAAAGAAGGTAAAAAAAAAACAACAAACCATATTATCCAAGCATCCTCCTCACTATTCAAGCTCATCACCCCGAGCGCAACTTTTGCCGCCGACGGGCGCTTGACACCCTAAATAGTCGACTCGTTAATTGCCCGTTTAAATCATTAAAGAGCATGCCGGGCCATATTTATCAACTCCAAGATGGATTGTCAACTTGCTGGCGACAAACGAGAAAAGTCCTCCTCTGCCACAGAAACACTTTTGATAGGCGGGGACATTCTATGGGGGTTGTACTCCGCTTTTTTATTCTTTTTATTTTGGACCATCCCGTAAAAGTTCTTATCATCAACGATTATTAACTTCAACTTGATGATCTCTGGGTGAGATTTTCACCAGATTTCGAAACTGTTCCATATCGGTCCAAGCTCTTAATAGGCCTTCTCCATAACAAGCATATCTCAGCGCTGATTAGCAATATTAAGACACCAATCAATATCTTTTAATGATTGACCAATTAAAATTTTAGTGATTAAAATATTAAAGATTTAAGACACGGCTTTTTTTTAATAAAATATGATATTTCCTATTAGGAAAAGATTTAAAATGCTTTGAGGACTTCATTTTTCTTCAGAAAAATGGTGTTTCTGCTTCTTAAAATATAAATATTTATCTAAATACTATTCCCGCCAAAGAATAGTTTTGAAAATGAATAATTGCAAGGAAGTGAAACCGTGGAGCACAAACTTTTGCATCGAGAGCTTACTTGGACAAAAAGAACATTCAAATTCTTCAGCTATTAGTGCATCAGACGAGTCTACGAGTGCCAATAATTTACCCCAGTATGATTCGGATACAACAATTGATAGTAAGTTGTTATACGTTGTTATTATTATTTATTCAAAGAGTTATGAAGAATTATAAAATTTATACTAGCTCTCTCTGAAATATTTATGCTAAATTTTCTTTATACTCACTCTCTATTTAATGAATCTGCCTCAATTTACTAATACTATTTCTCTCTATTATAGCACTACCTCATTTTCCTTACACTATATCTATAATAGTTCTGCCCTATTTTTCTTATACTAAATCTCTCTATTATAATTCTTCCTCTCTTTCCTTATACTAAAATTTCTGTATAATATTTTTGCTTCGATTTCTATATTTTAACTCTCTCTTTAATATTGCTGACTCATTTTTTAATACTAAATCTCTCTATAATATTTTTGCTTCATTTTCCTTATATTAACCCCCTCTTTAATATCTTTACTTCTATTTCCTTATACTAAATCTCTCTATAATATTTCCGCCTCATTTTCCGTATATTAACTCTCTCTATAATATTTCTGCCTCATTTTCCGTATATTAACTCTCTCTATAATATTTCTGCTCCATTTTTCTTATTCTATAATATATTTCTGCCACATTCTCTCATATTAACTGTTTCTATAATATTTCTGCCTCATTTTTCCTACGTTAACTCTCTTTTTAATATGTTTTTTTCTTTTTCCTCAAACCAAATCTCTCTGTAACATTTCTGTCTCACTTTCCTTACATTAACTCTCTCTATATATTTTCTGCTTCATTTTTCTTACACTAAATCTTGCTATAATATATTTCTGCCACATTTCCTTCATATTAACCATTTTTATATTTCTGCTTCATTTTCCTTACATTAACTCTTTCTATAATATGTCTGCTTCATTTTCCTAATACTAAATCTCTCTATCATATTTCTGCACATTTCCTTCATATTAACTGTTTTTATAATATTTCTGCGTCATTTTCCATATACTATATAATCTCCAAAACAAGCGGTTCAACTATAACAAGCTACCATAATGCTATGCATATTTGAACCATAGCGTGGTGTATATTTCCTGCAACCTTACTAAGGTGCTGTCAAGTCTAGAGGCTGAGTTGCATAGTATATAATTATGCTTTTCATGATTTCTGGAGGGGTGACTACTTTTTTTTTATCCAGCAAGCATAAATGAAGAGATTTGTAAGAAAAATCAAAAGCTTCAAGTGGCATTTTTATTGGGTTTTGAAGCACCAGCTTTAAAAATGTAGAAAAAGAAGAAAGTTGTATACAAAACAAACTTTCTTAACTATATCCTTTTGAATCCCAGCCTCAAAAAATTTTTAAACATTTGATAATATTTTATCACTTAATTAATATGAAAAAATATTATAAAAATAATATTATAAATATGATACTAAAAATAATATAACAATATTAATGCAATGAAATTAGTATAATAATATTAATTTCATTAAAAATAATATAATAATAATATATACAAACTTTCTTGTTATATCCTCATGAATCCCAGCTTCAAAAAATTAGTAAACATTTGGTACAATTTTATGACTTAAAAAATTAATATTAAAGAAATATTACAAAAATAATATTATAAAAACGATATTTAAAAAATAATATAATAATATTAATGTAATAAAATTAATATAATAATATTAATGTAATAAAATTAATATAATAATATTAATTTTATTTAAAAGTAATATTTAATATTATTTCTTGAATAATATAAATAATATTATTATAGCAAACAATTGGATTCCCTCTCGCCGGTTGGTATTTTTAATTAAAATGAAAAATTATAAGTAAAGAATTAAATTCAAGTAAACCTATTGGGCATTTTTATGGTATATCTTATTATTTGAGTTCAGTATAAATTTATTCCACGAGCAAATTGGGAAGAAAAACACTATAAAATATCCCACTATTTACAAAAAATGCTAAAAATTAAAAAATTATCGTTTTTTAAATAAAAAAAATTAAAAAAGTTAATTTAATTTAATTAAATAAACGTTTTTTTTAAAAAAATAATATTTTATTGAAATTATTAGTTGAGTTAGTTTTTAAAGTCACATATTTCAAAGTAAAAATAAGTTTTTTGATCATTATTTAAAGCTCGGGTTTCGAAAGGGTGTAATAAACAAGTATTAGAAAATTGAATGAATATTTTGTTTTCTGTGCAACTTCGGCTCATCAACAATCTTAATAACAGAATAATAATTTTATCTTTCAAAATTTAATATGAGCTAGTTAGTATAAAACGTTTTATGATAAACGTGTATGATAAAATATTAGAAATTTTATTAAACGGTAAAAGTCCTACTTTTGAGTATGCTTCAGCAATATTTTTCAACAATAAAGTTAATAAAATAAAAAAAGACACCATCAAAATATTTAATCTATATTAATGATTAAAACAACTAATGATGAATATTTTTCTTCACTAGTTTTGAACATTAGGAATCTTCTTATTCTATTAGTTAAGGGGTCTAACTCGTATTGGCAAACAATAAGTTTGCCGATTTTTCGACTTCATGTCATTTGCAGAATTTTCCATTTAATAACTATATCCGAGGTGTTCCGTAAAGACCGTTCTTAATATGCATTTTTAAAATGTCTCGCAAAAATACAATAAAACGTATATACTTTGAGGGATGCAAATTAATATTTCACCGAGTAAAAAAATAATGAAATCGATATCAAAATCTGTTTAATAACTGCGCAGGAGAGCGAATGAAATAAACCACAAAAACAGATTTGATTTCAGAGAAAAGTTGAAAGATAATTATTAGAGATATCCTTAAGTTTTAACTTTTAAGTAAGCTTTTTTTTTTTTTTCAAAATTGCTATTAAAATCTTTTCTTTTGTTGTAATTTGCCAGTTTTCAATTGTGTTTGAGTTTTTTTTCTCCCTCGACTAAATATTAGTTTTAGAATCCCAAATGTGTGTGCAGATTTGTTTTCCTTTTTGATAATGATTCTTAAAATACTTATTAAGGACGGTTTTCATGGAACATCTTGTGGAAAATTACAGACGGCTTCATATTTTTGCTTTCACATCCTAATATATATGTCACCGGCAAAGTGTGAAACGCCGGCATTGTATAGAATGTCTGACGTTTTTAGGCAAAGTATGAAATGTGAGAAATATTTCATACTTTGCCTAGGCATTCTATACAATGCCGAATGTTATTTAGGCAAAGTATGAAATAATCGTCCTGATGAGATTATTATGTAAATGATGTGCATGTTACTGTGAATGAGAGAAATTGGTGGTTGTTGACTTTCACCGTTGAATGTTGACAATCACTTAGTCGCTTTGGTGAATGTCCGAAATATTTATTACATCCGATTTCATATTAATTTATTTGTGGGTATAATTACATTTATTCGATATTTTAATACTTACTGACGATAGATTAGAAGAAACATCAGTGCTTGGAGAATCGGGCAAATGTATACCGGGCAGTGACCCTTGACCTTAAAAAAACATCAGTGTAGGGTATACCGGGCAATGGCACTTGATCGTAAAAAAAACATCAGTGTAGGGTATACCGGGCAAATGTATACCGGGCAATGGCACTTAACTAGACCTAGTATATATTTCGGACATTTACCAAAGGTCCAGGCATACTAGTTCTAGTTAAGTGCCATTGCTCGGTATACCCTACACTGATGTTTTTTTAAGGTCAAGTGCCACTGCCCGGTATACCCTACACTGATGTTTCTCCGAATCTATCGTCAGTAAATATTAAAATATCGAATAAATGTAAAACGACCGATTTCGGTCATTTACAGTAACATGTATTTGTCAAAAATAAAAATGTTATTCTGAAAAAAATACTGAGAGTTCCATTGAAAAACATTTATTCAAAATGTGGAAAGAAAATTAAAAAGCTATGCAAAACAAAATTTAAGCCTTTTTTATTAAGGGAAACAAAATTTTCATATAAAAAATATGAAATTAACCTACTTGTTGCCACATGGCAGGCTTGAATGATATTTTGAATTACATTTCATTAAATTTTTCCATGTAAATTTCTTTAAATTCCTCCATTTCCATGTAGCTCAGTAAAAAAATAATTTTTGTTATTAGTCAAAAGTCACGAGCCACGCGTTAAAAGTCACGAGCCTTGCCAAGTGGTGATATTTGAAACGAATCGGAGATGTATTTTATACTTTGCCGGTTTCTCATTTGGCAATCTATAGAATGCCTAGGAAATGTGTGAAATATAAATCATTTCATACTTTGCCGTCTAATTTTAGGCATTCTATACAATGCCTAGTCATTCTATACAATGCCGAATTTCATACTTTGCCGGTAACATATATATATATTTCTCTTACACGGCGACAAAAAAAAGCCTCATTACAACTCCCCGAATGGCAACGCTAGAAAGTAGACCAATGATTTCCGCTAAAAATGTTCTAGCCAAATCTAGCTGAGGTGGCTCAACATATAGCGCTTTTAAAAACGGAAACTGAAATAACCAGAGAGAGCATTCCATTATTGTTATTAGTTATTCATTGAAAAATAAGTCTCAGTCGTGCTGTTACGCTTTTGAATTTTTTTTTTAAAAAAGTTGTTATATGGATTTTAATGATTATTTTAAGTTCTTGAAATTTTGTCCATTTGCAATGTACCTAAGTTAGTAGTGAGCGAAGCGAGCTTGGTTTGCGAAGCAAACCATATAAGATTGCGTAGCAATTTTCGGGGGTTGGCGAGCGTTTGCGAGCAGGGGGCGCAGCCCTCTAGTTTATATAAAAAAAACGTAGTTTAGTTCATAATTAAAATAGATTTTCAAATTTTTTTTAAATGTCAGTTTTATATATTGCGTAACACATTTGATATTAAAATCAAAATTCAAAAGTATAACTAACATAAGAATATCTTTTCTAAAAATTAAACATGGATTTGAGAACTGAGTAAAATATTTAAATTATGGATTTTGATGTAGTTATTTTTAAAAAATTCAAAGTTTTATTAAAATAGTGTTAATATTTAATTTATAATTAAACATTCAAATTTAATAATGCAACAGATAACTTTATGTTACTTCAACTTTAAATTTTGATTCTAATGTCAAATGCGCTGACATAATATTGCGTACCATGAAAGTCTCATTTTACTAAATACTTGAAGAATATTCTATTTTTTTACATGACATAAAATAATAACAGATTGAATTAGTTTCTCATTATACTCGGTGTATTCTTAGTTGCTAGAAAATTCACATAATATGATTAATAAACAAAAAAGATCTAGATTTTTATCAACGTAAAGCTACATTACTTATTTAACAGTAGTTACCGGTAGTTTTTAATTATCTTCCTTTTTTAGCAATATTCTCTGTTATAATTACGTTTACAATTAGATAATTATTTTAAACTAGTCGCCTTCGGCAACCAGCTTAGTCACTTTTCAAAATTATCATGCACAACGTATAAACAATATTAATCAAGCCGAATGCACAACACAACTGTATTTAAATATTCTGACTGTTTAAACACTTCTTTGATGCTAACACCTTAATCAGTTTTAATCGATGTATTTGCCCTATGAACTATTAAACTCGGTATTTCTCTATCGATAGGCAACACTATAGTTATTATTCATTTTGTTAAGTTGCATTAAGTAATAATTAAATTAGTATTAAAAAATTTGCTGTACGTTTTGTGTTCTTAGCTGGTAGTTTCCATCAAAAGAATCTTCAATTTATATAAAATGAACATTTACCAGGCGATGATCGTTTCAGCTGCTCACAGAAGTAAGTTAGGAAAATTATAGAAAGTTCCTTTTTAATTAATTACATTATCCATCCAATTGCCTTCCACAAAAGGTCCTAATTACATTACCAGGCTATGATCATTTCAGCTGCTCACACAAGTAAGCATCGAAAGTATATTTATCTAAACATTCCTCACTCACACAACATTCATTGGGAGGCGAGTTATCTCGGAGAATCCCGGTTCACCTTATTGGGAGGCGAGCGTTCTATTCTCTGAACCACCGCAGCTCTCAGAAATAAATTAATCGCAATATGCACAGTCACATATTATTATTCAAAAATGAAATAAAAGATTTAAAAAAAAAATACTCTGCGGCTCGCTCCTCCTGTTCCCTTTGCTCAACAACCTCCGTGATTGCTTCTCACTCATCATTGAAGATCAGGGAGGAAGAGGATAATTTTTTTACGAAAATTACGATTGGATTGCTATCCGTTTCATTTTGAGTCTCTTGATCTTCTTAAAAGATTTTTTCTTAAAAAACGCTAAAAAAGGATAAATTTATTTATAAATTAGAAAATTATTGTAATTTTATGTAAGCGCTTTTTATGAATACGTTAATCTTACTGAAATGAAAGGATAACTAGATTTTAAAAATAATCAAATGTATTTTTTTTTAAAGTAAACTTAGTAGTACAGAATGTAGGACACAATAAGAAGTAATAAACGAGAAGTAATTTTACTTGATAACAATATGTAACGATAATTTTATATTGTATGACAGTTTGCATTGGAAACAATTTCTGTCTCTCCTGAGTCTTTATATTTTTAAAAATTTTGATATAGATGTATATTTGGCAACATCTAATCTCCCTTATTATTTATTTATTAATTAATTTTGTTACTTTTTACATCAAGTCAAGTGCAAGCTCTTAAAATGAAAATCGCAAAATAGCGAACAGTAGATCGGTCAATTTTTCTTTACTGAAAGTGTTAATTCGTATTTTCAAGTTTCTATTTCTTATAGGGTTTGTACAACAACCAAAATAAATAAATAAATAAGTAAATAAATAAAATGTAAAAAAAAAATATATATAATAAAAAAAATTTGAGAATTTTTTTTGGCATAAATGCAGTTGATATTGCTTTAACATTCGATGAGTTTGGAATTTCGAAAAACACTCTACGTTAATTTCATAAGCTAATGTCCTTTTTAACAGGTCAAAATTAAAAGGCTTTAGTTGCATTGCTGAGGCATGTAGAGTGAAGTGTAGGGTATATTTTCCAATAAGTTTAACAGTTAATAATTCTTGAAATAATTATCGAATGTTTATTTTTTTTATTCCATCGTAATTCCTGTTCACTTTTCTACACCCCTTAGTAATTTCAAGTTTCTAACTTCAATAATTTTTGCGCAGCAAAATAAAATTCAACGTTAAGTTAAACACTCAAATCTATCGTTGGTGACATTTACGATTTTTCAGTAAGATAACGAAACTTTAAACTAAAATTAGAATTAAGTCAAATGAAACAAGGCTTGAAAATTTACACCACACTCACGGTAAATTAGGTTCAATGTTGAACATAATGGTGTAAATTTGCTAGTAAGATTTTAAATTGAAGTGTGGCGTAACTAAATTGATGAAGTAAGATAATAGGGTTCAACTTGAACACATATTAAGGTTGCAGCGAATTTAAACTTTAACATGGTCCACCTAACTTTTAAATTAACTATGAGCAAGTGATAGACTAGTTCATAGACTATCTTTTACTATCATTCTTTATTATTTTATTAATAATAAATAATAAGCTGAATCAGTTTTCGATTTCGTGATTATGTGATATATAAGCTGGTTTTGATTAGTATACAATTATGGTGATTCTAAACATAAACTAATGAGTGCTAAATTTTTTTACAAAACTCACATAAATATTGATTTAAGACCATTAATGTGTAAGTCCGTACAACTTCCTCTTTGAGAAGGATTTTCAAGCTATATATTAAGGGGGTGATTACAGAATACCCTGTATAATCAAATACATAATCTAAATATATGTTCTATTCTAGGTGAAAATGCATCAGATGACAAACGAAAAAGGGCTAGAACTGCATTTACTTCATCACAAATTAAGGCACTGGAAGTAGAATTCGAAAAGAACAAGTACTTATCAGTTTCCAAGAGACTTCAACTAGCAAAACAACTGAAATTATCGGAAACACAAGTAATTCAGTTTTCTTACTCTCATTATACTCCATATTAATTTCCACTCTACATCATAGTAATATAATAAAAAGAGTGTTCCATAAAAGAAAGGTAACTAAAGGAAAGCATCCTAAAGGAAAGCATAGTCGGAAATAAAATGCAAATCTGTTGGCTCATTTGCAGAACTTCTTACAAGGTTTCGCAGTTTGGCCACCATGCTCACCAGATCTTTCCTATTTCGATTTCCTTTTGAAGGGACAGTAGAAGGTTTGTGCACGCGACTTTAATCGATTCTGCAGAAGACCTCGTTTCGCAGACTTTCAGCTTCCTGGGGTAGAGAGCGATATGCCTGGTAATTCTCAGAACTGAAAATTTGATTTTTTAACTTAAATATGTGCAGTTACCAACAAAATTACTTTTAAATTCCACGAAGTTTCTTATCGAAACAGAAATTGAAATACTAGTTTTCAAAGATGCTATATTGGCTAGTAAAATGAACTTTACATGAGCTACTTCTATGTCAAAAAATATATTTTATTGTCGAAATTTTCAAATCTGTTATCGTTTGTTTCTTGCCCTAAACGATGATGAAAAATAAAATCAAAGCTGCTATTTAAATTGTAACAGCGTTTGATAATAGAAATGATAATCTTCAGTCTAACACACGCAGATTGTTTTTCCATTTTTCTTATTTTCATTTTAAATTTCTTTTAGTGCAAATATGTGCCTCGATTTTTATTTATTTTTCACGATACAGCGCAGAAAGAAAAAAAAAAAACAGGACCACCCTGGATAAATTTTGATTTAATGATCGGATTTTCACATTCTAGGACTCAATCTTAATGGTCCGAGGGGGTGACCTCAAGCGCTATTTAAAAACAAACAAATTTAGGCACAACAACATACTTTATCTGAATCAACATATCTTTTTTTCAACGGATTCTGATTTCTGATCCCTAAAACCTAGATGGTAGCCGCAATCTGGGAAATATTGTCCCAATAGTTATGCCAAGTCAGAAGAGCGCTTCGAAGTTTTGACCTCTTAATGTTAATTTTACTTTTTGCGTATGTATTTCGCAATACCCCGAGAACCTTATTAAACAAATTGAAAAGTTTTTGCAGACAATTATAAAAGTTGTTGATTCAAAGATAACTCCATGCAAAAAAAAACTTTTATTAAATATTTATTATTTTTTATTAATTATTCAATTTAAACGTATAAAACGTTTTGAATTGTGAAGTATAAAATTTTTTACATCATTTTAAGGAGTGCAATTTTACATAGCAAAATACAAAATTTGCGCGGTCGAATAGTTTTCCGAGAAATCGAATTTTAAGTATCTGACTTTTTTCATCATATTTTGGGAAGTTTTAAAGCAGTTATTACATTTAATTTATAAATTTGTATTAATGTATTAATCATCATATTAATTTATTAATCATTATATTTTATTTATTAGAGTTGCTTTGCTTAATGTCTTGGAAAATTCTAAAAAGATATAGATTCATTCCATGTAAAAAAGAAACTGTAAAACCTGTGATTTTTATAAATTTGTAAGTGAAGTGAGCATGTTTTTTTTTTCAATTCAAAATATATCTGATTACTATCTTGATATTTGTGTTTGGGTGACTAAAAAAATTTCAGAAATATACAACCTCAACGCAACACATAAAGTTTTAAGGGGTCTTGGATGTTTCAGTCATATTATTGAAGAAATTTAAATTCAACTATAATATTTTAGTCAGTTTTATCAATAGCAAGAAATATTTTTGTCATCTAGAATTGATCTTGGAAATCATAGGTATTTTGGAATATAAATATTTAGAATTCTAGGTATTTTAAAAAATATGCCAACAAATTTCCAAGATTTTTCAAATATTTGGGGAACAGAACTGGATTCCACAGGAGTCATAAAGAAAGAGGAATTGCCTTTAATATAATAAAATGCGAAAAATAAATACATTTATTACAGGACTAAAAATGTACATAAAGTTAAAGGTTTTTACCATTTTATGTTTAAAAATTGCAAATTTTTTCTTCTGCCTTAGATATCGCTTTTTAAATGCACATATAATTTAAACATGGGGTAATCAGGATGCTAATCAGGGTGTTTTTATGAAACAAAAATATAAGTATATGAGTTTTTTTTAAGAACTCGTGCTGAAATAATAATAGAACAAATGCATTAAGACCCACTTTGATATGATTCCGTATTTAACGAGATTCCGTATATTACGAGAAAAATAGAGTCTTTTCTTTGGTTCAGTATAAAAAGTGCTGGAACAGCGGTTCTCAAAATGTGTTCCGCAGAACCCTAGGCTAAGCGTGAAAAGATCGCAGGGGTTCCTAGAGTTGGAACTTTTCTTTAAATCAGTAATAACTTATGAAAATTGTAATTATATTTATGGCCAACAAGTAAACCATATTTTATTTATATTTCGGTTGCTTTTATGAAATTATTTATCTAAAATTCCATTGAAAAATTATTGCAAAATTCAAAAAAAAAATTCCAACATTATACTGAATATTATGAAAAGGGTGTGCATTAATAAAAAATTGCATCAGTTTTTCTCATCAAACTTTTCAAATTAAATTTAAGCAACCAAATTAAAGAATAAATATGATTTTCTGATAGCCATTTTCAACGTTCATAACTGTTTTTTTTTTTCTCGAAAACCTTAGTCGGGATTTTCTCTAAATGAAGATGGATTATTTAGAGTTCCACAGACGAAAAAAATTGTATTAAAGTGTATCTTATAGCAAGCGTTTTTTTTTTAATTCTTACTATTTTTTTATTTAACGAGGTAAATAATTTACTAAAAGCATTAAATTAAATCAAGAATAATTTAAACAAGAAACCAACAATGCATTATCAAATCTTATAAAATAAATTCTTTCTTTCTTACTAAAAAGTCTTTCGGTACATATTTATTTTTTAAAACACCGTCTTTAAATTTCAACTTTCTAAACTTGAAACATTGACAGATAATAGTGTTGTAGATTTATTAAAATATATTGAATAGTTTTTTTCAAGTTGCAGAAAATGTAGATAATGAAATCGTTCATAACTTAATTTACTTGAGATGTAAATTAGATAAAATTTTTTTAAAGCTAAACAATCTACGATAGATAAATACATTTTAACTTCGCAATAAAAATATAATATGAAAGCATATCCTTCTAGTTTTTTCCTGTTTTTTTTCTTCAGGTAGATTTTTTTATTATCTGAGTTCCTCGTTAAACCAGAATCCTAATGTAATGTAGTTTGTGTTTTGTCTATTTGTTTATGGGTATAAAATATTGAAAGTTTAAAAAACAAAACTTAAATACTGTAGTTCATGTTTTGATTTTGTGATATTCAAAATAATACTGAATACAGTTAATCTTTATTTCGATGATATTAACCAATAAAATCGTGCTCTGCTTAATCCAATAACGTAAAGCCACAAGGAAAGACGAAATATAACACTATATAAGAAAAAAATATCGGAATTTTATTAGCTTTATTAATTGCGTTAGTATAAGTCTTCGTAGCATTGTTCAGTATTAATTGTTTTCTTTACTTTTCCACCTCGTACGAAGAACGGGTATTCAGCTAGTTTGAAATGAAATGGTAAAAGCCTCATTTTAAGTTAGAAATGAACGATTTATTATTACTATTATTGATGTTGTTTTATTTTGTTTATATATTGACGCTGTAAAAACAAAATCAGGAAGTAATGTTTATAACTTAAATGTACTTTTTTTATTACCGTCGTTGAACAGCCGACCCAATTTTTGAGTTTAATTTTGAACCTAATCCAGAAGACAAGGTAACTCCTGGATCAGGACCCCCAAGGGTATTGATTTGTTATGGGAACATGGAGGATTTTGTGACTCGACAGATTTAACGAGCATCAGTCACCATTAACTACACGCAGAGTCTTCGGTTGGCAGGGATCGAACCCACGACCTCTTGGACATGAGCCCAGTTCCCTACCAACCAGACTATCCCGGCTCTAACTTAAATGTATTGAGAGTGTTATAACGATATACTGGTGTTTTTGTGAAATGAAACATTTACACATACATAAGTAAAGCAAATAAATTTGAAGATTTAGCACCCTTATTGTAAGAATAAGTACTTATCTGTATTATATCGTTGTAAGAATAAGTACTCATCTGTATTATTTTAATCCCTTCAAGATCGCTAGAGATGGTCAAGCGATTCCCTTCACGGCCCACGGTAGCACATATAAAATGAGTCCTTCTGACTTTAGTGATCCTAGATCACAGGAACAGGATCTCAATTCTGTACTCTCGTATTATATCATCTCGTATAACATTTCGTATTAGTACATACACGTACTTTTCTGTAAACATGAACTTGGAGGGTGCGGATGGGGGAGGTGCTTTTTTCTTCTTCCGCTGGTTCTTAAGGGTTACATTATTTACGTTACCATAAATGAAAAAACTTAGTTTGTATAGAGAAACAATTCTCAGTTGTAATTAATTGAGGTATAGAATTCGTTGGCGGTTGGGTTGGAAAAAAAAAGGTAAATGTGTGCTTTGTAGCAGAGATGCTGGTTAATTTTTTAGAATTTGCACCGAAAAATTACTGAGAATGAGTTAGTCTTGATAGTTCCTTTCTTCTGAATTCGATTCAAAATTGCATAAAAAATATGAAAAATTTTAAAGATAAAGAGTACAGATTAGAATTCAATCATTCGTGATATTAATTTATTTGAACCTACGGAAATTAAATAGACTGATATTGTGACAAAAAACAGGATATTTCATTGGAAATGGGCTGAAATAATGGAAATAATACAGCACAAATAAAGAAACCAAGTGCTGCACCGAACTGTGAAAACTTCAAATGTATTCTAAGTTTATTATCATTTACATATTAATAACAGAAACTTTCGCTTAGTTAAATAAATGCAATAATTTATATGAACAATTATTGCATTTATCAGCTTAAACCTTAGTATTAGAAGGTTTTTTCCTGTTTTTCTTCTTAGTGTAACTCAAATATGGATTCATTTCAATAAATAAAATAAAAAAAAAACTTCTTATGGTTTTTTTTTATTGAAAGAAATCTACAGAATTGTCTTAATACTTTATTCGAGAATTATATGCATTTGAAATTGCGATTAAAGTTGGTAAATGTGAATTGCTGCCTCAGATTTACTCTTGGGAGAGTTTGTTTACTACCGAAAATAATGTAAAATTAATAAATAACGTTCGTTTTAAAAGAGAAAATCTCTCTTTGCCACGAGAAATAAAATTCGTTGAAAAGCAAAGACAAGGGATGGTAAGAGCAGTGAGCACTGAATAAAGCTTTAAAAATCGTGACGAGTATCAGTAAGTTTTTCTCTACAAACAGAGGTTCTGGTAAGAATTATTTTCTTAAAAGTAAGAGTACCTTTGTTGTTGGACAAACTTACGATGTTTTTGTAGAACTTCTCTTAACATGGATTAACTTGATAAGGATTACTGTTGCTGTTGTTGTTGTCGGCCATTAAGGCAGAGGGGGTGCGATTGTACTTGTTTTCCAGTGGTGCCATCTATGGCCAATAATTCGACTTCTGCCTCACCCATAAGCCACACCGTTTACAGAGCGGACCCATTCATACATCCATTCATTCATCCACAGATCGTAATTTTGACCTGAACCAGGGAACGATCTATCTCCAATTTGGTACCCTCATAGGTATAATTTGTTATGAGAACATGGAGGACTTTGTGACCAGACAGATTTAACGTGCACTAGTCACTATTCCCTACACGGAGAGTTTTCTGCCGGCTGGATTCGAGCTACCATTCTCATGTGAGAAAACACGTGAGTCCAGCGTCCAGCCAAGTGGGCTATCCCGGACCATAAAAAGGATTACTGTAATCACGAATTTGTTCCTTTGTCAAGTTTCTAAGTTGAATCTAAAATTGCAAAAATTAAAAATGTAATATAGCTTACTATAGAAAAAGCTATATAAATGGAATACATATGTTTTTTCATTTAAAGAAAATAAATAAATTTTTTGTTTTTGTTTTACTACGAGAGGAAAAGACGACTGCGAAGCAATCTTGTGGGTTGGGAAGCGAAACGAGTTGATAAAGGTTCCCAGCAGGCCGCGATTTCGTCGACTAGCAAGTAGCAAATTGTTAGTTAAAAAAAAGCCAAATTCTAGTTACAGAAAAATGCAGTAGCCAAAATTGCACGTAACTTTTGATTATTTGGATTTTCGTTCGTTTTCTTGTCTTTTTTCTCGTGATTTTTCAAATTCTGATATTTTTAATACAATGTTATTACGACACGTGATTTTCGATGTAAAGTTATCACTTCCATGACGCCCTCGATTAACGATGTAAATTCCATCGTAAATATTCACCGTTTCCCGATTATTTTATCGGTAGTTATCAATCGTTTTTTCTACGATTTACATATTATTTTTTAAACTTCGGTATTTTTAATACGGCAGTTCTGCAACACTTGAAGTTTGAATTTGAGTAATCACTTTTTCATGCACATGATTCAAGGCTATTCCGTCGTTAACCCTCTTAATCTGATCGTTTTCTTGGCAGTTGTTTGAGCTATTTTTCGTTTTTACGGCATTGTTGCAAAGTCTGATACGTATTTTTAATATAACTAGGAGGCTCCGCCCCCTGCTCGCTAACGCTCGCCAACCCCCCAGAATTGCTACGCAATCCTATGTGGTTCACGCCGTGAACCATGGCTCGCTGCGCTCGCTCGCCAAAGACATAATATATTATCATCAAAGACATAGTATTTTATCATCAAAGACACAGTATTGTACTTATGTAGAAGAATTCTACCAATGTTCTTATTGGCTTTTAAAAAAGTATATTAGCTATTTAGATTGTACATGGTGAAAAAATCAAAACATTTGCTAAATAAGAAACATATTAGCAAAATAAATTATCAAATATTGCTTCACTGATATTCTGCATTTTAAAGCGTGAAAATTCAATGCATAAATAAACGCGAAATATTAAAAAAATTCAATGCATTCAATACAAACACTTAAACGTTTTTTAGACGTTTAGGTAGCTCCCAGTAGAAAAATATCAATTCAACAGCGGCCTTTTAAAGAATTCTCACTTCAATTAATTAATTAATTCCTAATTGAGTTTAAATTAAATATTGTCATGTTTTTAGTGCATGAATCTGAATTGAACAACCTGATAATGCTCACTCTGGTTATTGTTATCTGGTTGCTCACTACGTGCTCTTGCGCGCCGAATCCAATCAATTAAAAATGAAAACTGTTGCCATCGCGAGAAAAGAAATATCATCGGTTTTATTGATACATACATACATGCGTACGCACGTATTAGCGTTTTATATAATATAGATGTTATTTCGACTCACGAATTTTGAATTTGAGTAATCACTTTTTGACGTTCTTTATTTGCGACAATGCCGTCGTAAATCAACGTCATTTTTTAATTGTTTACTCGGCAGTTGTAACAGTTAGTTATTTTACTTCAGCTCCGTAAATTTCTACATCATTTTTATATTCTCGAAATTTTACGTACGACATTATTACTACGGACGTATAACATAATCGAACACTTGATTATTTAAAATTTCATATGAGTATAAATATTTACCATTCAGTGATCGCTTTATTGCAATAAGTCACACAGAAATGATTATAATGAATTGAGTACTTGCACTTCAAGAAGAAGACCACGGATACCCACACATATGACCCATGACGTCAGTGGCAGTTGATCGCTTATAAATAAAATGGCGTGTTAAGGTCAAGCTAAGTTTCTCCTCACAATTTAGAATTAAATACACCACCGTATCGCACATTGAATTCATTGAAATACAATTCCTGCTCGTCTACGTCTTTTATTTAAATTAAAATTATTATTTGCTTGTGTATTTTATAGTAACTGTGACTTATTTTTGTTATGTGTACCTGGCAACTTCGATACATAATTAGTTTGTTTATGTTTTACATGGTTTCCTACCTGTCTTGATGTTAAAATAGAAATATATAGTGAAATAATTAAAATTTTTGTGAAAGAATATAGAATGCGTTCCTTAGGAGAATTGATACTATAACGGTTGCTAACGTAAAAAAATGCCACGTTTCAACAGCCAATCAAGATCGAGATAAACACACTACGTCACTAGGTATCACATTTTAGCATTAGCAAACTTTGCTACTGATTTTGAAAAACAAAATTGTACCCTGGTTCCAGTATATAAAAATTATTAAAATGTCACACTTTCAAGTTAGTTATTTTGTCGAAAATTTTCGAAACTCTAATTTTTAAATTTTCGATGAAAACTACGTACTTGAATACTATAATATAATTGCATCGATAACTACGTATAATCTACGCACTGATAACTATAATTTAACGGTTAAAAATAAAGATTAAAGACAATAGGATTTAATTGCGATTTTTATTTCTTGAATTATCGATTCATTAATCGTGTGCTTCTCCTTCTGTAAAGAGGTTCCGGTAATCTAAGATTAATTCCTATGATTTGAAACAGCGGAATATATTCCTCGGCCATCATCATCAGATCAATGTAATCATCTTCATTATCCACTGTGGTGACCGATATATAAATTGATTTTAAAGATTCTGGCGGATGTACAAGCAAAAACTCAAAAACAGAGTCGAAACCGTCTACAGATTGTCCAAAAGACATTTGAAGTAATTCCAACTTTTTGGAAATTCGAAGAAACGGGATGAGGTACACTGAAATGTCATCGATAGAAGACATCCAGAAAATGCTTAACGATTCTAAAAAATCAAGAGCTCGGCAGTTGCTTAGTTGCTGAAACAGATGGCCTATATTCAGATTTTCAGATTCTTGAAGACTCCTTTCCAGTCTGAATTGCAGGTATTGAAGCGGAATAAAGTCAACCAAATAAACTGAAAAAGTCTTCCGAATTTGAGAGGAATAAATCAGATTCATGTTGACCCGTAACTTTGGACTCAATTTTCGCAAACGTTTCCACACCATCGGGGAGATACCATTGATAGGAGCTTGCTTAGAACCCTGGCATTCTATATCGATTAGTGAAAGCTTCTTAAGGGAGAGGAACTGAAACTCATTTAGCTCCAGCAGAAAGTGCATCGTTTCTTCGAAGAACTCAGAATAGTTCACTCTTAAAGTTGTTATGTTCGTGAAACAGTACATCGACAATAAATTTGGCGATCTGGGGATATTAACTCCTGTTTCGTAGCGGTCCCTAGTGAAGCCTTTCAGAGCTAGTGTTTTTATATTTAACGAATTTCGTTCGCAAAGTGCTGAAAGTATTTTAACTCCGTCTTCCTTTCTGTAGAAACTATTGTAGAATTCGACATTTCTTAGAGTATGCTGAGTTTGAAGGAAGTTTACTGTACAGCTAACCAAAGTAGAGAAGTCATTGTTGCTTAAAAACTGAGAAAGCTTATGCGTGTTTTCAAATTTAAGGGAATAAAGTTTGCAATTGGATGCAGTCATTGCTTCCAAAAATAACTGCAGTTGTTCCTTAGCTTTATTAATTTTTTCCCGAATGAATAGGTTTCCTGAAATTTCAACGCAATTGAACATGTACCCAAACTTTCGAGCCATTTTAATTTCTGGCCATGTTTCCTGTTCTGACGCACTAAATATGTTGTATTTTATTTTGTTCCAAACACTTGGAGATCCATATTCATTTGACCAATTTTTGCAGACTAAGGACATATTTATTTGATCATCTTTATCCAAATATGTATAGACGGTTTCCAATACTGTTGATGGAAGGGCAGTCCAATTTATGTGTTCCTGATATATTTTGACATCGTAATCGACAACAGAGTTTTGATTTCTGTAGATTGGAGACGACATATTCTTAATTTTTAGAAATAATTGCAATTACCTGGCAGAATTTTTTAATTCAAACTAATTTAAATGTCCCATTTAATATTATGAACTTAGAGTATTTAAGTGTGATTTATTTATATTGCTTTTAAAACTCTTTATGTTCCAAGTTTAAAGTAGTGCTCTCATACTTGAATGAGCCACGAGTACAAAATGTAATTGGGTTTATCAGGTTGACAATCGTAAGTTGAATTTAAGATAATCAATTACATGCTTGCAAGCAACGTCACACGTGGTTCCGCTAATCTATAATCAAGTTCGACACACGCGTGACATCACTTGCAGGTATCCAATTAAATTTGATCTGAAAATTGATTCAGAGTGATAATTAACTCAAGCTTTAAAGCTGTAATGTTAAGACGCCATGCACAACCACGTGATTAGAAACAACCATTTTATTTTATATCTGTCGTTGAACAGTTGACTGAATTTTCAGTTTATGACTATCAATGTTCAGTTCCGTATCCTTGTAATTTTTGATCCAATCCAGAATACAAGGGAACTCCTGGATAAAGTATTAGGAGAAATTTGCTTTCGTGGAAAACTTTCTGATGGAAATAAACCGCATTAGCGTTGCATGGAGAGGAAAACCACGAAACCTCCTACGGTTATCCTGACTGACGGTTAGGGGACTCTAACCCATGCTACGTCAGTAGTGTGGTCAGTGCGAGCCGGGTGCGGAATTTGAATAAACCAACCACTGCCGGAATTCGAAACCTGTTCGCCTTTTTTGGAGGCGAACTCTCTATCCCCTGAGCCACCACGGGTCAGATACAGTTACAGTTAGATAATTTAAGGCTAGAAAATCATTAATAAGGAAATAGCTCTTTGATAACCACGTATATTATTTAATAGCACCTCATCGATACATCACTTCAGCGATACGTCATTCATACTGAAATTATATATTTGTGAGTTATTACAATTATTGGAATTTAGGAATTCCTTTTTTCTTGAAGATTTCTTTACAAAAATCATGGGTCAAATGTTTTCGTTTTAATTGCGTTTTTGTTAAAACTAAAATGTTTCAAATTGTATAGAAACACTGCAAAATTAAGATTGACTTGTTTGTTAATTAAAGTACTTGTTTAATTAGTAATAAATGCTTGCTAGAATTTAGTATTTTTTTTCCAGTTTTATTTATGAAATAATGCTCATTTTATTGATTTCATTAAACCATTATGCTACGTAGTGCGCAAAAAAGAAAAAAAAAACGCAACACCCTGATTAACTTTTGATCTAATGATCGGATCTTCACATTCTAGGAATCAAATTAAGATACAAAAACATATTTCCTCTGAAAAAACATACTTATTTTTCGACTTCGGATTTCTGATCCCCAAAACATAGGGGGTAGACGCAATCTGTAAAATATGGCCCCAATAGCTTAGTCAGAAGAGCGATCCAAGGTTTGAACCCCTTAATGTTAATTTTACTTTTTGCGCATTTCGCCATATCTCTAGAACTTTTTAATCAAATTAAAAAATTTTTTGCTCACCATTATAAAATTAATTTATCCAAAGATAAATCCACGCAAAAAATAACTTTTAGTAAATACTTATAATTTTTTGTTCATTTTACTTAATATTCCACGAAAAGTTTTTGAATTGTAAGTTATACGATTTTTCACATAATTTTAAAGAATATAAGTTTAGCAAAATACAAAATTTGAGTGAAATCGGTCGAATAGTTCATGAGAAATCGAATTTCAAAAAAGTTTTATTTTAAAAATGAACATTAAAACAATCAAATAATGTTATAATTTCTATAATCAAAGGGGTTTCTTTTGAACAGCCGTAGGTTATTTAGAAAAATTCGATTCTTTGAAAACCGGGCATTGTAATTATGCAGAATGGCAGGCTAAATTAAAAGTATCTAGTCCACAAAAAGTACACCACTAAACAAAGTTTGTCCCAATGTTTTATCCAGGAGTTCTTTTGTCTTCTTGGTTGGGTTTAAAATTACAAGGCTCCGGAGTTGAACCATTGATAGTCGCAAACTCAGAATCGGGTTGGCTGTTCAACGCAGGTTATAAAATAAGTCTAACAATTTTTAGGTTCACTGCAATGAGCTCAATTGCTTTTATGCTAATTAGAAATATATGTAATAAGCCTAGTTGACTATTTAATTATCAAATAAGCCTTGTTCAATTAATCTGATTCACTATATTCCTCTATACAATGTAAATTCAGGCTGATTGAGTAAATCTTTGTATATAATTTTTAATTTGCTTTAAGGCTTATGAACTGATTGAAATAAGCCTGAAAAGTAAAAAGCTTTATAGAAGATATTGGATACAGTTACAATCATCCCACCTAACTACAAACTCCAGATTTGAAAAGATCGTATATTGGTGTTATTTTAAAATATTTCATATTGATAGACATTCGTTTANAAGAAGCAATTTATCCAATTTATGCAGCGTATAAATGGTATTTATGGAAACGTACCATAAAATCATTTGTTACAGCAAGGATTACTAAAATGACATTTGGAATTACAAAGAGCATTATTTCTAAGACAAAAACATATTTTGTTGACACACTGGATTTTACACGAACATTTTTTAAATCCCTGACCAGTACCTAAACTTTGAGCTGTAGCATATAGATTATTTTACATTTTAACGGGCAGCAGATCGTTATTCTATGAAATAACTAGTTAAACCATGAAATACAAGAGAGTTTTACACTTTAACGGACACGATCAGTTATTTCATGGAATAACTAGGTATTCTATAAAATAACGGATTTCATACTTTAACGGTAACATATACATTTACAATCACCCCAGCTTACTGCAAATTCCGGATTTGAAAAGATCGTATATTGGTGTTATTTTAAAATATTTCATATTTATAGACATTAG
Source organism: Parasteatoda tepidariorum (assembly GCF_043381705.1). Lineage (NCBI taxonomy): Eukaryota > Metazoa > Arthropoda > Arachnida > Araneae > Theridiidae > Parasteatoda > Parasteatoda tepidariorum. The sequence goes on along the minus strand of NC_092205.1, from coordinate 79,319,415 downwards.
TTTAGTAGTTTAACGAAAGCTGAACTAGACTAGTAACTTAACTGACGGTTGCAATCAATTTATGTCTTGGTTTAATTAAATATCCCAAATAATTTTTTATTAAATTTTAGATAAAGATCTGGTTTCAAAACAGAAGAACAAAATGGAAACGGAAATATAGCACAGACTTGGAACTTTTAGCTCAGCACTATTACCAATCAATGGGTCTACACGCAGCAAGGCCTATGGTCATTGGAGATAGACTGTGGCTATTTAATTATCCTATGGAAACTCAAGGCATGGTGCCAAATATGCTGGGGCCGGGTATGCCTCCCGTTCTGGATTCACCTGTACCAGATATGCCACCTGTTCCGCCCAATCTCATGTCTCCATTTCAGTGATATGGTTTATATACCAAAGACGTACGCTTTATTTTTAATGTGTGATTATGTTTCAATGCAAAGATTCTTAAATACTACTTTGAATTACATATAGAGTTTATAGATAAGAAACAATGTCTATGTTTTGGAATGTGCCAAATTAAGAAATATAAACACACGTTAAAGGAGAAAGTGTTAATTGCTTGTACAATAAAGAATTTGAGCTTTTATTGGTGTCGTTTACTTACTGCACTTAATCAGGTTTTATATAAACTGATTTTCAAGTGTAAGCAAAAATTGTCACCGTGCATTGCGCTAATTTTTCTTAAGCTATTCGATTGGTTTCGACGTTATTTTTTTTTAAAAAAAGCTTCAATTAAAGTATTAATTTTATGTTTGGTAAATAGGGTTTGTAAAATAATGAATGCAAACTCAAGTTTAAAAATTTATAAAATATTTTTCAAAGTAAGGGAAAATTTGAGTTTAGAAACTAGAAATTTTTATCCCGCTAACAGATCTACAGCAAATGGTAATGCATAAGTTTCAAATTTTTTTTTTCAAGACAACTGAAATGATTGTCTGTGTTTTAAATTAAAATCTTAAAAAATGAAAAAAACAAACGAACAATAAATAGAACCAAATACATTGTTTAATATTGAATTCTAAAAGAAAAATTCTGAATATTTATGTTAGACTTCGATGAAAACAACAAATTCACACTTATACTCTAACTTTCATTTAAAAACATCGCTAACATTAAACAAAATCTACACTAAAAATTTCAAAGAAATCTATGATAAATTTGTTTTGTAATGCGTGTTAGCGTAAAGAAATTTTTTCAAAATCAACATTCTTCAAAGCATTTAAAATGCAAGAAAATTCTCAAATGTACACAAAAAAATTTATTTCCGAATTATAAAACAACAAAAAATTAATTATTATCTTCTGAATTCCAAAAAGTAATTTTAGAAAATCAGTTTTATTTGTCTTAAAAATATAAATTATTAAAATAAACATAGGTTCAAATACTCAAACTGATACGGAATAAAAAAAACTGCATATGTGTATATACCTATATATATATATGCACATTGCATACATAAGTTAAAAATATAGTGAAAACATGAAAGTTAATATAATAAAGTTTTTGCATTGATATATTAAAACTTATTTTTCTTAATTTTCTCTCTTTTTTTTACATCCTTCTTGTCTTAGTTGTGCTCTCTCTCTCTCTCTATATATATATATATTGTAGTAAGATTATTATATTATTTGAGATTTTTATTTAAATTTTCGTAAAAAAATGATCAACATTTGAGATTTTTGAAGCAAGTTGAATCCTTCCGGTCAATGACGGTTTACACAATAACAACATATAACACAAAGTCATTGGAATTTTCGCTTTTTTAAAAAAAATCAAAATAACATTGTACGACAATGACACCAATCTAACGTTTTATAATATAATCCAACACTAGGCAGTATTTATTTCAAAACAACACATATCAATTCTTTACTAAAGATTTTTTATCCTGGCCAACGCTGGTCATATTAGTTTCCCTCCCCCCATTTCTTCTAAAACCGAACTCCATCTACAATTACAGTCCTAGTCTTTCATTTAAAGAGAAACTATAAAATTGGCGACAAGGCGGTGTCTTACTACCGCGCCAAGTCCATTTTATTACTCATAATTCATAACGTTTATCTGAATCAGTTTTCACGAAACACTTACTACTTGCCGATCATTACATTTAAGATTCGCTGGATGTTAGAAGGGAAAAAAAGAAATGTCGCAGAACGTCTTTTGGATCTTCGCGACGTAATGGATGAGAAAAGAGGATTAAAAGAATGATGCCGCTTCTTCATCTTTTGATAAGCGGACTAATGAGCGGAAGCTGGTCGTATCGCACTGTGACGTCGGGACTGTAAGTCGTACATCATCTCATCGCTTGGTTATTGCAACATTTTTTTTCTTTCTTTCTTATCATTGCAAGAACTGTTCCTTCAGATATGCTTAGGATATGAATAGTTATGAATTTAGTTATTAATATCAATTCAGTTTTTTCAAAAAGTTAATTATTTATTTTTTGATGATGTTTATCATTATTTTAATAAATAGTTTTTTAAAAATTGTAATTACGATGCTACATTCCTGCTCGCTCTGCTCCTCAACCCCCTGAAGATGCCTCTCATTCATTTTTGCCTTTTTTGTCTTCTAAAAATGAATATTTAAAAAAATTTTGTTTTGTTTTGTTTATATAATTAATCATTAAAATTTTATGTTAGGACATTTCGTTAATTGCAACGAAATGTGAGATTACTTGGATTGGAATAATAATAAACGGCCCTTGAAGAAAAATTACTTTAAGAAATACACAATATCTGACACAATAAGAATTAATAAATGAGAAATAATTTTAGTTGATAACAAAATATAACAATTTACTTTATTTACTTTTACAGTTCAAACTGGAAATTCTTGAGTCTATTGTATTTTTAATAATTTCGTTATAAATGTTAAGATTTTTCTAGGCAACAGATCGACTAGGCAACATCTAAACACTCATATTTTTAATTGTTACTTTTGATATCAAGTCAAGTTTGAGCTTATAAAATAAAGATCTCAAGTGCGATAAATTTTTTTAATTTTATAATAATGCATAAAAAGTCATTATTTAAAACAAAAATGTGATAAAAGAAAAGCGGAAATTTAATTTTTTTGATATAATTTTCAAGCACATTGTAAATTTGAAAAAAAAAAAAAAAAAAACAAAAACTAATAATAAAAAATAAACAAAAATAGTTCTTTCAGCTCTGTAGTTGCGATCTTGAGACTTGTAGAAAATGCTTTTACCCGCATGGTACTTTTTACTACAAGTTTAATAGTTATTTTTTCAAACTAATTATGAACCAACTTTTTGTTTATCCCATACATTAATAGATAAAACTTCATGATTTAAAGTTTTTAAGTCTAATAATTTTTGCGCAGCGAAACAAAATGGAATGTTAAGTTGAATAACCAAACTGGCGGTGATAGCAGCACTTATGAATATTTCAATAGAGTGGTTAAGTTAAGAGTGAAAACATAAAACGAATTCCCTGAATAAATTTTGATTTATTTAAGTAAACAATAAGGATTTTCAAGTAATTAAGTTATTGAAATCTACAGTGTTTAGTGAGACACACTTTAAAGATACTACTTAATTTATGAAAATAGCCTTACTTAATTAACTTTAATTTATGAAAATAGCTATACCATGCCACTTTTAGCCTTTTAAGAAATTCCATCAATTAAAAAAATTTTGCACTTAATAATGTTTTTTTTTGCTTAAAGATGAATTAATCCGATAGTAAATTTTATTATTAATCTCTAATCGACACATTTTTGACTTAAAAAGGCAAGTCATTTTAAAATCCAAAATAGAAAATATTAGCATTTTTTGCATATTTTCTGAAAAACAACAATTTAAAAATATATCACTTGAAGAAAAATGATAAGTTTTCTATAAATTATAATCCCCATTAATTATTATCCCAGTTTCATTTATTTTAGCATTTAAAACTATATGGTCCAAAGTTTCAATCTTAGATACATTAAATAATAATAATTTGTGATTCAAGTATACCCCAACTATTTGAAATAAATTNGTTGCAGTGAGCTGAGATTGCGCCACTGCACTCCAGCCTGGGCAACAGAGCTAGACTACATTAAATAATAATAATAATAATAAAAATATGATAAATAATAATTTGTGATTCAAGTATACCCCAACTATTTGAAATAAATTGAAAGTAGGTTTCAGTGTCTGACTTCGAAATTTAACAAATAAAAATCTGAATATTAGATAAAAAGTTATGAAGGACAATTTTTTTTCTCATTTTGCAAGTTGTCATTCTACAAATTTAATAATTAAAACACTTAAGTCTAAAAAAAAGTGATCTTTAACACAAGTGTTTTAATTATTTCGATAGGAGGTAAGTGGAAGGCTAATGGTGATAAACTACACTTTTTTTCATTGACAACAATTGTTTCATATCAAGCTGTTACTTAGTAATGTTTCCAAATAGGTACCTAAAACAAGTTTACGCAATTTTTGCTACATAACATAACAAGCATAAACATCTTATTGCATAAATACATGTAAATCATTGTATTTTTCACCGAAAAAAAAAACGCTTTTACTAAAAATTTATGAAGCATAACTTGTCATTATATTAACCAAAGCTCCTTAATTTATTGAAGAGAAATTAGAATCTTAAACAACTTTTGTATGAGTGTTTTCTAAATAAATGCATTATAATGTAATATAAAATTCTAGAGGAATGTATCTGTTATGTTTGGAAAATTACTAAATAAATGAAAAATATTCTAAAACTGCATTAAAGCATAATGTTTTTTAAGTTGTCATTACATAAAGGGAAACCCTTTAAAAATAAAGATACTATTTTCTATACAGGCCCATAGAATTTTAGTCAAAAATAAGTAAGAACACCGTAAGAATCACAAAACAATTTTAAAAATGAGAAAAAAATCAAAAATTTAATCAAAGTCTAACGAATTACCATTGAGAAAGATGGGATTAAAAACATCAAAATCAGTTTTATTGTTCAATTAAACTTTAAATAGTTCATAATAATCATCGGCCACATCCAACCAATTTTCTCGAGCATACAAATAGGTTTTGATGTTTTTAATTCGGTCTTCCTCAAAAGGTATTCAACAGGTTTTTATACTAGTTTTCCCTTTTTAACTTTTATAAGTACACAAATATTTTACTGGAAGTATACAACTGGGCAAATTTAATTTAACTGTTGACATAAGATTTGAATACTGAAAAGAACAACACAAAAAGTTATACAGAAAAAAGAACAGTACCAACAAAGTATGAAAAATATATATTTATTTATAATTACAAAATTTTCCAGTTTGCATGTTAAAATAATTTATATTTACAAGATTTGTGAATAAATATCACAAACAATTTCAATATGGCAGCAATATACTTTGAAGTGATTTATTTACAGTAACTTATAGCAACAGAGAAATATAGTACAGTTGTTGAAAAACGAACTACAATAGAATAACCTTTGATTTAATGAGCAATGCACTACTTATGCTATCTGAATGGCTCGAGGGCACATTTTAATTATGCTAAATAGTGTAAACAATAATTTATGAAATCAGACATGAAAAACCACATTCTCTCAATAATCGCACATTTTTTTTCTTCCTGGTAGATTCTGACACTTCATCTCTTTGAATAGGAAGATAAGCTGCAATCTGATTGCAAAAAGTAATTTTTAATAAGAGAAACATTTTTTATTAATGCAATTTTTTAACAGCTTTTATACAAGCAAGTTTCATGAGCAAATCGAACATTTAATTGGACATCAAGCTGTTCTTGAGAAAAAGAAATGAAAAAAAAAAAATCTTATTTCTTGATTTTCCTTTCTCAGCTAACATTATGCTTATAGAGGAAAAACAACACATAATTGCTAAAGAATTTTGCTTTCTCATCCAAATTAACTAATCACATAAAACAAACAATATTTAAAAAAAAAATTCAAGAAAATTAATGCGTCTTTGATGAATAAAATAAAATTTCGTTTTTGGCTAATAAAGGAAAGCCCAATCTGCTGAAGGCAAACATTTCAGATTTTATTTAAATTATTAATTATAAATTTTTTTAAAAAACAGAATAGTTTGTTAATCCAGTTTTCAATGAGGAAATTCTTGATTTATTCATAGTTATCTCTTAATTAATTGATACATACTGATTTCTTAAAAATCTCTTATGACACTCGAATTTGCATTAATAATACAATGTACTGGGCGTAACAAAACTAATGGTTGCAACTGTAATGAATGATAGAACTTTCAAAGAAATTATTTTTAGTAACAAACAGAAACTTTGATTTGACAATGCAAGCTCAGAAAGCAAAGGACAACACAGAAGAAAGTGCTTGCTCAAAGATGTTATTAGAGTACTCCCTTAATAATTGATAAATTGACCATAATGAGCCCATCTCATGGCCTCTTCCTATGCCTTGCCGAAACTTTGCTTTTTCTCTAACCAATCTTTTAAGACTTGTTTACAAGGTGAGTGGATATTGACGTGAGAATCAGCATTAGAGCTGGCGGTCACTTATTTGCAATAAAGTTTTCAATAATATAGATTCTTTTCCATTTTCACCATGCAGGTGATCTCTAACAGCTCGCCCGTTGCTTTTAGACTCCACATTGTATGGTGAAAGTCATTTATTTTAGCAAGTTATATACCAGCTATTACTTTGACCATTAGTTTTATTACATCCCATATACACTATTAAGTTAAGCAAACTAAACTTAAATTTGAACTACAGCAAAGAAGTCAAAGATTTTACTATTAGAAAGGGATTTGAAGAGTTTTATATAATTGAATATTCATACAATTAATTTCTTGGAATTCCTTTTTTCAACTAATTTAAGAATAATATGTGAATTGAAGAAAAATTATCAATCTCAATCAGAAAAAAGATACATTTTAAAAGACAATCACAGCATTCTTCTTAATTTGCATTAGAATAATAATTATTCTATGCAAGAATAACGAAAACGTTATGTACTAAGATTAAGTAATTCTTAATGAAATATTTATTGTCATACAAGCATTTTATGAATGACATTTGACATACATCATGACGAATGTCATACAGAAAATACTTATTATGACATTCATATTATTTGTCATGACATTCATTTGATAAAAGAAATTATGTTTCCATTTCTCTAAAGTAAGATTTCAGATTATTATCAGATTCATTTCGCAACCATTTTAGATCAATTACACGCCCTTTCATGAAATTAATATAATTCACATCAAGGCACAAAGTATTAAAACAACATTCACATTCAAATATCAATAATCACATTAAAAAATGAATCTAAAAATAAAGTATAATTGGAAGAAAAAGTATTTAACAAAAAACCGTCATTAGGAGAATTGTTTAATTTCATCGTAGAAAAAAAAATAATGGCACTTATAGCAAATTTAAAAAAATTGATATGTCATCTTATAAAGATTTAATATTACATTTGTATACAAAATATTTGTCATAGCAGTGAAAGTTGTTTCAAAATAAATAATAGTTTATAATTTATATATGTACATAAAAATTTTTTTAGCACTTTATTATGTATATTCACATAAATGTCCACAACCAACAGGACATTTCTTGTTCTTTTGAAACCACTCTTGAATATGTAATAAATGTCCTCCATGAGCGCATCCTTGGCACCACACAAATATTCCACGAACAAGTTGATGACTGCAAATAATTATACAATGTTAGTTTAAAAAATAAATAAATTATATGCTAAAAACACAGTTTATTTTAAAATAAATTCAATGAGTGAGTTTTAATTTGAATGTTTCTACATGCAAAGATTAAGTGGTATGCAGCGATGGAAAATTTTGCTTTAAATTCCTAAAACAATTTTTCAAAATCATTTAGAGGTTTATTATTGGACTATTCATCACAAAATGGCTACCACACAAATATTTCACGAACAAGTTGATGACTGCAAATAATTATATGTTAGTTCTAAAAAAGAAAAATATCCTAAAAACACAGTTTATTTTAAAATAAATTCAATGAGTGAGTTTTAATTTGAATGTTTCTACATGCATAGATTAAGTGGTATGCAGCGATGGAAAATTTTGCTTTAAATTCTTAAAACAATTTTTCAAAATCATTTAGAGTTTTATTATTGGAATCACAAAATGGCTACAAAATTTGCAAAGAAAAATTTAGCTCACTTTTTTTTTCTAATTGTTTTTTTCCCCATAGTACATATTACAAAACTTGAAGTTGTTATTTTAGGTGAAAATTTGCTAAGACAAAAAACTTTTTAAATTATTACTGAAATAAAAAGAATTTCCAAAAAAAAAAAAAATTTATGGAATCCTACATCAACACTCTAAAGAGAGCATACTATTTCCACAAGGTAAGTAATTAATGGCACGGGGTTCAAAACAGGAACTTCTGTATCAAATGGTTTTAACAACAGGCCAGAATGTAAAATTTTATAGCTAAAAAGGATGCATATTGATCTTTTGAATGAGTGATTGAAACATACTACAGAGTTTATGGGTGATCTAATATATTTAAAAAAAAAATTACCTGCCTTATATGAATAAATCTTAAGACGTTTTCATGGAAGGAAAATTTTTGATTGAAATTTTTTTAACTTATTAATAAAGAGTTTTGAATGCATCAAAAACAAAATAAGTATCTTTGCTCAATTTGTGAACATTTTTACAAAACTCCTTAATTAAACTCATAAAAATTTCCTGCCATGCCACTACATAGCATTAAGATTAAAAAATATTACAAATGGGAGAAACAACAATAATACAATATAAAACATGATTAGATGTTAAAATCTAAAATCCATATTTACGTAATTTTATAAACATGTAGATCATAAAGCATCTTCAGGTTGTATGTATATAAAATGAAACAATTTTGCACTTACCACACACTGCAAACGTTAGTTTCTTTACAATTATCACAGTACCAACCAACAGAATTCATGAATTTGCCGCATTTTCCACAAATTGAATTGACTATTGTGGACTGTTGGTTTAATGAGTTAATAGCTGGTAAGCTACTCAAGGCTATTACTTCATTGGAAATATTCCACAGCTTGAAGCGACTTAAAAGTTCTGCAAAAAATGAGAAAAAAACACTAATATATCTCTATATAGAAGATAATATATCCTGATATTTAAAATTTGCATTTAAAGCATTGCTAACCTAAATAAGACTGAAACCATTGCTCCTGCAAACTTTCTTTTACAATGTATTTCAACTTCTCACCAAGAACAATCAACACCGAGACAGCCATTTGTACATCACCCTAAACAAAGTAAAAGATTTAGAAATGATTAAAAGTTAATTAATTGTGGATGAAACTTATAAAAAAATATATATAAGCACCACTACAGGACAACATACAATCCTTTTACTTTACAGGATCAGGAGTTTATGATACAGGAGGTTCAAATTAAATTTAACTGCATAACGAGGCCTTTGTGGGATTTTATTAGAAGGGCAAAGTAATCAGTACCATTAAATAGTCTATGAAAAGTGCATTGATTGTTTATTATAATGAGTTTGTGAAGAAATGGTGGCTTTATAATAAAATAAGGTATATTATAGTAGAAAAAAATTACTAATAAATTGACATTTAATTGTTTAATAGGATTTTAACGTTTGAATAGTAGCATGCAGAAAGATTTGCAACCTACTAAGTGTTTTATAAGAAAGCTAAAGAAAAATCATTCTGTTTTTCCTACCAATGCAAAAAAATCTAAAGAAAAAGCAACCTAAATTTATGGATTAGGCACTAGACCAGGCATAATGTTAAGCAAAATTTATATCTCAAATACATTAATTTAAACATTATACTAAAAAAGAAAAGATTCTTTAAAAAAGGCAAAAGTTTAGGAACAATCACAAGTTAAAATTTGCTCATATAACTAAAAGCAGATTTATGCTGGCAAGTTATTTTTTTTTATAACCGGCGTTTTTTGAATAGCCGACTGGATTCTGAGTTTAAGACTACCAACTGTCCAAAATAGAATATTCTTGGATCAAGCATTGAGGCAAACTAGCCTTCATGGAGTACTTTTTGGTGGAACTAACCCGCAATTGCATTACATAAAAAAGAAGTATTTATTAGACAGATTATTTATGGCTCTGTTGGTAAAGTATAGTGCATTTTTACAGAATAAAAGAACCATGCTCTTAATCAATTATTAGTACTATATTTATTCCCACATGCCAATCCAAAAGTCCTGGTTCACCACAATATTTTAAGTGGTAGTGGAGTTATAATGAAGTATGCTTGACTTGTTTACTTTTTTTCCACATTCCCAACTTCCCAGCACGATCATCAGATCTTAAATATTTGTTCAAATTCTTACAGTAATAATCTGTTTATCAAGACTCAAAGTACAGTGTCAATCAAAATAATTGTGAATCAAATTTATGAGGTCAAAAATAAAATAAGTAAAGGGCAATTTTCCTTACTACTATATACATTTAAGACAGATGTTCACCAAAAGCATTAGAAGTTAGCAAGTATGGATATATGAAAGATTTAATTTATAATTATAAATTTTTATTTACAATAACTATATATTTATTAAATAGAATAATTTGAATTATGTTTGAAATGGGCTACCTGTTCAGCATAAAACTGGAGCATATCAACAACTATATCAGTGAAATTCCAAGGTGGGAAGCGAGGAGCGTTGAATAAAGCTAGCATCATACTTTGTTCTTCTTCTTCATTCATGGAAAATTCTCTCTCAGATATCTCTTCCGCAGCGCAGAGGGGTGAGTTAGGCATGTTAGCCACTTCAGGAGGAGGTGAACCATCACCCAGACGATGGCGGACATTGAAAGCTTCTCTGGGTAAAGTCCAGTCTTCATCCGCAGGCAGAGTCGAGAATTGGGAATAATCCAACATGCGGAACAATTCCGCTTCGCCATCACCGAAGAAGAAGTCGCCCTGAGTAAGTTCACTGGCTATGTAGGTGATGGTGTTTTCGTGCTCGGTATTTCCTGAATCGGAATCATCCTCGAGATTGTCATTGATCCCTCTTTCAATGGTGGCATGGCTGCCTCCGCTCACGTGCCGACTGACCGGTTTGCTGCTGTTGGGATGGCTGCGGTAGGGAACTCCATTGTTAACTCTGGGTTTTTGGGAACTCTCTAGTGAGCTCTCAAGAGCTGTAAATTAATAAAAATATTTATGAGTAAAAGTAACATAAAAATAGCATTAAAATCAAGAAAATTACAATGGTACGTTTAATTTAAAACATTTGCAGTGGAAAGTACCACATGGGGCAATCGGCAGGAATTCGGCAAGTCCGGAAAATAGATATTTCCAGTCAATAGGTCTTTAGGGTAAACAAAGATCTTTATTCAATAAAAAATAACAAATAGATGTTAATTAACAACAATTTCAATCAACGACGTATAAATCCACATGGTTTGCCAACAGCTATTCTTACAGATTTCTGCACTTTTAAAATCTTGATATACACCATTAAAACATACTGCAAATTCCGAATCACACATTTCAGGAGGTAATAAATTTCTCAATCCACTCGATTAGTGACGATTCCACAGTGAATCTGCATGGTTTTGTCAATCGTTTTTTTGGTAGTTGTTAAAATGGATTTTCCCTAGGTTTTTAAAATCTCAATGTTTTAATAAGATATTATTTAATCTGTTAATTTTTGAATAGCACGCTTCACACTCAATTATTGACGATTTACCTCCAATCACACGAGGATTTATGATTGCATTTTTGTCAGGTTTACTGCAGTTTTTTTGTCAGATTTGGGATTGCATTTTGCTTAGGATTTTCATAGTGTAAATTTTGATGCACGTAATTTTGATGATTTTACTGTCCCCATCATTTTCTCCATCTCATTTTCCTTAGTTTGGGATTTCCACATAGCTTGCCCGTCAGTAGCCAATTCAAAAGTACTCACCAACATTTTTCAAAAATGATTTAAAAAAATGTTCTTGTAACAAGTTTGCGAGATTACAAAATATGAAAATAGAAGTGTATATAGGATGATAGGATCAACTTATGGCCTGCTCTTACTGAAGAACAGAAGCGCATTTGACTTTCTAGTTACCTTGGATTGGCCCGAATCTGGATGCGTGCAAGGTAATAATATAATGGACATTTCAAAGTTAATAATGCTGAATTTTAATGATAAAATTTTAATATTAATAAGGTTGAATTTTAACTATAAAATTATTATATTGATTATTTTAGAGAAATTATTAACATTTAATAAAAAATTGTTTTATTTAAATTTTTTTTTTGTCAAATAGTAGTAGAGTTTTATCCAGGGATTTGCTCATGGTAATAATATAAATTTAGTTAACAACAAAGAAACTTTTAAGAGTAACATACAATTAACTCCTTAACATTAAATTAATATATAAATATATATATGAAGAAAATAAATTTAAAGATACAATACAAAAAGCTATTATTTCATACGAGAAGGAAGTCTGAAAATGGCAAACTAAAAAACACCATCTTGTGAAAGCACTTAAAAATGCCACCAGAAAGGAAAAATAATAAAAAGAAGCAAAATTGGAAGCACTGAAATAAATGAAACTATAGAAATGTTATTTTACCTCAAATTAATCCCATTAAGGTAACTTGCAGCAATATTTTATAAAATTGTAAATCTTTGCTGTTTAGTTTAGTTTGCTTGCCTTGGAGCATTAGGGGGTATAATTGCCTGGGGTAACATACCGCCTAGTTGTTGAAACCAGTATGTTTCAACGACTTAGTTTGACTTTGTTCTCATATGAGGTAATAATTTTTGTATTTTCCCTTTCAATATATTTTCTTCAAATATTCCTCCTAGTGTAATACTAGCAGCTTGGAGCTGCCACATCTTGGAATGCTATTTCTGATTATATCTTTTTCTTAATTTTCACTAGTTTTGGTATCTTGAATTGTATTTGATATATATGTAAACAGAGATAATAAATTTTATGAACTAAATTCTTCATATAATTAAAACATTTTAGTTTGTGAAATGAAGTTTACATATGATTTTCAGAACTCTATTAAACTAAAGATGATAAATTTTTTAAAAATCTATTTAGTCTACAATGATGTAATAAAATCCACAAGAAAATTCTTGGTTTCATGTAAATGCATGGTAGAGAATAAATTGTTTTTGATACCAATATTTAATAATATAATTAAATTTACCTTACATTACTATTGCAAATTAAAACAAACAAAGATATAAGATTAATTTTGAATAAAATAATAAATTAAAAGAAAGTTCCAAAATTAATTTTGATAATTTTTCTGATCATTTTATTTACATAAATTTGTAAGGACACAAATAGAAGATTACAAGGAAAAAAAATTGATAAATTAATAGAATAATAAAATTTTATACAAAGCAAATTATCATAACAAGAAAAAGTTATTGGGAAAAAACACAAAGGAGTATTAAAACAGTTAAAAAATAAAAAATAAACCAGATAAAAAGGCAAAAAAATGACCTTTGTCATCTTGAGAAGCTACATGTGAATATTCAGTCAAAAGCATTGATCCTGAAGTGTAAAGCAGCTTCAAAATCAACCATGTTTGAGAAATATGTGGTCGATTCAATTGCGAAGCAACATTTGCATTATGTTCACACAAATCAGGTAAAGGTTTCCCATGCAACAAGTACCTTTTGGCTGTTTCAACAAACCATTTCATGGACATGACCTGAAATTAAAAAAAGGAACATAATGAATAATTTTCAATGAATAACGAAAAAAAAAGCAAAAATCAAGATTTTTGAAAAAAAAAAAAGGTTCAAATCAGATTTTTTTTACGTTTCCCAACTGAAACATCTGATAAGATGTATAAATATTACTTAATAATTTTTAAAAACAATATCTTAGTTAAAATAGTTAACATTTCTTACTAAAATGGTTAAACTTATTATTTAATTATTAAAAACTAATCATTGAATAAATTAAATCATAGTTATGTTTTTTCAAACTCAACTTGATAATGAATGCTAAAGATTGGGAGACTATTTGTCAATTAGACATCTAATGACGAATAATAGTAAACTTCTTCACACTCTTATACATCTTTATTCTCCTTTTCTACTTTTAGTCTATTTTGAAATATAAAAATTGACATGCATATGTCTTCTACTATTTCACAGTAAGAAATCTATTATTTCTTAGTTTAAAATAATACACCCTAAATAATGCACTTTTTAATTATATTGTACACAAATTATTTAATACCTAAATCAATAGTTTTAAAAAAAAATCAATTTTTATAAGTAATACGCTATAAAATAGTTAATTTCTGTGTTTTATCTTATGATTAGATTTTTTTTTTAATAAAAAATCAGTTCATTTAAATTGATGCTTTTTTTAAATGAAATAATGAAAGGAATATACATGTAAATATAATAATTTACATGTATATCCCTTTCTATATTTTTGAATAAAAAACCTTCATTATCCCTGAAATCTGACTCAATAAAAATCACACTTTTAAGAATGCATTTATTAACTACATTGTACAAAAAATATTTCATACTTAATAATTTAAAAAAAAAAATTCAGCTTGTTGATTGCCTTTAAATAAAATTTAATTGATTTAAATCAATGACTTTTTAAAAAAAAATCAGGTGATCTAAAGCACAATTTAAATCAAGCCAGCCTTGAAAATAACTGATAAAAGATTGAGATAAAAAGACAGAAATTAATGAAATCATAACTTTTATTAAAAGCTATATAAAGAACTGATTTTCACACAAAAATTTGATAACACAAGTAGCAGTAGAAAAAAAATATTACCTGCTGCTTCTGATCTTCAAGAATCACTAATGCACTCAAACATGTTTTATATCTATCATGAGCACTAGACGACTTTCTTCCAGATGGTAGTATTTTTGAAACTGAAAAATTAGGATATCCTTTCACACTTATGGTCGTCTCCTTCAGGTTATTTTTATTGAAGGCATATCCAATGTCACCCCACGGGTCAATGTTAAGACCAACGGGGTTTGCACGGTCTGCTGGCTTGTCTGCGTCAGTGAAGGAGTGTTGAAAGAGTTTGCAGTCTTTACTGGTAGTTAGCAAAAGTTTAGGAGATCGCCATGCAAAACCTGAGCGAGATTAAAAAAATTAACTATAAATAAGAATAGTAATTATATTACATTAAATTAGGTAAATCAAAACCTAAAATGTTGAATAGCATTCCAGTGAATGAAAATAAAAAATAAATGCACTTTATCATGAAAAATTTATTTAAGCAAAAGACGCTTTTCTTTAGTTAATAGCTAGTCATGAACCCCAAAGAATGCTAACGGGCATACACATGCTACATTTAAGTGTAAACCTAAACACTAAATAGAACAGAGAAATAAAAAATAATATATTTTTAGGTTGAAAAAAAAAGAGATTTTTCTTAACACAACATCAAATTAAATAATTTTTAAGAAACTTGAGATGAAATCATAACTTGTGCTATAAATTCAAGCTTCTGATCCATTCGTTCCAGTTTATACCACTAATAAAAATTGCTTCCATATAGAAACAGGATGATGCACAAGAAAATCCTCAAACTACCAAAAGTTCTAACAATCCTTTAGAGGTCTCATGTCCTGGTAAAACTGAGAAAAAGGAAAAACAAGTTCAAAGTATGCAGTAGTTTTTAGATTAAAATTAATTCCATATTGAAAAAAAAAGCAATGGATTTTTCCACACAGCCCTAATTAAAAATGTTCAAACAGCATAAAAAATTTACCACACACCTAAAATTTGCCAGCTATGCACAGAGAAATGCCAGAAGTACACCAATGGTATACTTCTGGCATCACTGTAAATATACATCTTACCAGAATAAAGACATCTGACTGTTAACATACATGAGTAAAATGTGTGTTAAAATGGATGATTTTGTGTTATCGTATATGAAAGTACAAATACAGATTATACAACTGCTAAAAATAATACAACATTCATTGACTTCAAGGATCAAATAGAGCTCTTGACCATATACAATGGTGTTGATAACTTTATTTATTTTCAGATGATACTAAATAAAAAATGCTAATTTAATTAATTTAAAGCAAAAAAGGGCAATGATGTTTTCCATTCCATAATAGACTAGGTACTAAATTGGTCGCATGATTTTTGAAAACTCCTTTTTGTTACCTTCAAAAAAACATAAAAGAGGAAATTTAAAATTTCAGTAAACCCTTTTAAATAATTAAAAATTCAGCACTGAAGTTCTAGGTACTATAGACTAGGTACTAAATTAGTCGCATGATTTTTGAAAACTCCATTTTGTTACCTTCAAGAAAACATAAAAGAGGAAATTTCAGTAAACTCTTTCAAATAATTAAAAATTCAGCACTGAAGTTCGTTAAAATTTTATGTTAAACTTTGTATTTTCATACTCCAGGCTACTATGGAGGTTTAATTATGCATGCTCATTCATTTTTACCATTAATTAGAAAATATCACAATATGAGATAAAACTTCTTCCAAACTGATTTTTAATCAATTCATTTTTCTTACCTGTAACAACATCTTTATGTTTGCAAAATGAAGCCAAAGGAACAAAAGGCCTCCTGACATCCCACACATTAACAGTAAAATCAACAACCAATGAGCTACTCCCGATATGGTACTTTTTATTGGGACGCCATTTTACTCTAGATACAGAAGCTATAGTCTGTATACAATACTGTAAAGATTCTTTATGAGATATATCCCAAACCTGAAAATAAACAAAAATATAACATTATGTACTATCATAGAGTAATAATAATACATTTAATTTTAATTGAAAATCAAAAATAAAAGCTGTATTAATTTATTATGATTTTCACTAAGGTAAAAAAAAAAAAAAAAACGATTATGCTGATAATACACAGTCCAGATTAATCAGGACACGTTTAGGACCCTTGTCTAGTCCTAATTTTAATAAGTCAAATCTAAAATCTTATTGCAAATATATTACGTTATAATTACATACATATTCATATCTTCCAACTATTTCAGAAGATAAATTTTTTAGTGAAAGTGGTAAAAAAGGTAACAAACAAATATTTCAGTATGTTAGAAATAAAATAGTTTTGTCCACCGCTAAGCATAAAAAATTTAAATATATATATTAAAGGTAAGATAGAAAATTGGTCATGCTCTAAAATTTTGATAAGCATATTAAGCAAATAAGATATTATGCAAATAAGAAATCTATTAATTTTAAAAATGTTGGCTTTAGTTCATTATAATTAATAAAGATATTTTGTACAAAACTCAAAAGTTGGAGGGCAGGCATAAATTATACATTATGCAAATACATGAAAATTATATATAAAGAAAAATATACATAATGCAAACACATTAAAATTATAGATAAAGAAGATACGTTATGCAAACATGATTCTATATTAAATTAAAAGAGCATAATATTTAAATGATTATTTTATACAGTAAATTAATTAGTATCATAATTATGTATGGAATGTTAAGAAAAGAAGATATATTGGATAATTTTTTTGCATAAAATATATTTCATAATTTTTTGTATGTTTCAAGATCACTGTGTATTACTTTAATAGTTTTATCTCTACCAGCAGTAGCAAGCCACAGTTTTTCATCTGGATGCCAATCACACGTGAACACAGGACCACTGTGAGCAGCAAACTGGCGTTCAAATCTATCGGTTCTTCGAAGATCCCACAGCTGGACATATCCATTTTCTTGAACAGCAGCAAAAGAAAAATACTGATGAGGACAAAACTGGACATCTCTCACACTTTCAGATAAACTACAGAATAGATAAATGCCAATAGATTTACAATTTAAAAGAATAAAGCTATATATATCACAGGTGTTCAAAGTGCTCCATGGCGATCACCTTTAATGCATATTTTTAGAATCTTCGTCAAAAAATGAAATCAAAATAGTTTACATATTTGTAGTCAAAATTTAATATTTCAGTAAGGAACAAAAAATCCTATCAGTGTCTTCTGAATCACTAGTGAGGAAAGCATGGTAGAAAAAATCAAAACCTGTTAGATTGATGAAGAAAAGAGGCACTAATAGGCATTTACTAGAAATACTTCCAAGTTTCTGCTGACAATTAAACAGGTTATGACGTTTTCAAACGCACCTTTCTTATTAGTTATTTAATAGATTCTGATAGTTTTTTAGCTGGTATGAATGCTGATATGCAACTCTAATAGTGCATATTTTTTTCTTTATAACAAGAATTCTAAAAATTTAAATTAATATGTAACTGTCCAAAATAATTTGCATATTTTGGCAGGTTTGCTACTTATACAGAAAATAAAATAAAAATGGTAGTAAGAGCATTTCATTTTCTCCTTTTGTTCAGAAGAAATAAGCTATCCATTTATTAATAGATATTGAAACTTCATAAGAAAAAAAAAAGTAGCAGTCAAGGATAGTTTATTATTTTTGAATAAAAAATAGAATTGAATAATTTTTACTGATAGGTGCACTTTTACTATGATAAATTATTTTCTGCAATATACAGATGATTTTTTGTCATGTGGCTACTGAAGATTGACTGTGAAAGAACAAATTTTCATGTGGACAAATATGTGTTTAGGACAGACATTGTGAAATAATGTATATACACTTATTTATGAATATAGCACCTTTTGTATTTAAAAGAAGAATTTAAGTTATTTTGCAAACATATAAACTTTAAAGAGAAATTTGACAAAATGCTTCATTCAAGCTAAAAGCATATCTGCCAACTTTTGTTCTCTCCAAGAATGATTTTCTAAAGTAGTAGTGAAACGAGAAGTAAGAAATCAACTGTAGACGAAAATGTTTTTAAATTTTGAAAGAACTTAAATACACCATCATATGATTAGCATGCATTTATATAGATAATTTATTGATATGAAGTGGTGATTAAAATCTTCCAAAATTAAATTTATTAATTCAGGAAAGAAATAGAAAAGCAAAAGTTGAGCATCATTTTACATATAAAAATTAAATCAACCGGAAAATACAAAAAATTTGACAGCTATGTACAAGATATAAAAGCATACATGCTGAATAGAATGAAACTTTAGCAACCATTTGTAGAGATTACCAGTGTTTTGCATAGTAGTAAGCTTGTTTCAAAACACTAAGCAAATAAATATTTTTTTCTTTTTTAAATTACGTCATCAGCAAAAATTACATTTGAATTAAAATATGAATAATTTAAACCCTAGATAATTAAACATACACCCAATAGACTGACAATATGTTATAATCTGCCAGTCAGTATACCCAATGTTATAACAGTGCTTTAATATCTCTTAAGATTATATATTACAAAGATTATATTGCATTACTTTTCCTAGTATTTCATTAAAAGCAGAAGAGTAGTTTCTTTATGTAATGCTAAACAGTATAAAATAATAAGATAATTAGGTCCCCGACCCCCCCCCCCAAATATGGGTATGCGGGAAAAAGTTTCAACTTGTCGACGTGACAGTCCCCACCCAGCCAGAGGTGGACAGAGAATATCTGGCACACGCACCGGCCGAGAGGCCCAGTGAAGCCTCTTCGTGGCATTTATTAGAAAACAAGAAAAACATAGTACTATTTTAGTAACAGCCCGGTGGTAATCGAGCAAAAATACAAAAGTTACAAATTTACCTCAAGAATTAAAACGCTTTACATGTTTAATAGTTGTGATTATTCTGACTATTAACTAACAGATGAAGTTTAACATTTCGAGTGATGTTTACAATAAAATATATGAAAAATTCAAGAAATTTTTTTTTAAAATTGAAGTTTAGATTAAAATTAAAATAATGAAAAAAAATTACAAAATGTCTATAGGATAAATTAATTACACTAGGATATACATGTAAAATATGCATATAGCATTGTCAACTGAAGTATGGCACACTTTCTCTTATATTTCAATGTACAGTGTGCCAAAAAAAGGGACTATCCTGAATAACTTTTGATCTAATGATCGGATCTTCACTTTCTAGGACTCAATCTTAATGGTTTGGAGAGGTGAGCTCAAATATGCTAATTAATTAGTGCAGATGATATTTTAAGTTACAAAATCAGACAAAAAAATGTACTTTTTCTGAATAAACATAAATCTTTTCCAACTAATTTAGATTTTCTGACTACCAAAATATATGGGGTAGCCCCAATCTGGGAAACAAGGTCCCAATAGTTTAGACCCCTTAATGTAAATTTAACTTTTTTGCGTATTTCTCTATATCTTGAGAACTTTTTTTAGCAAATTGAAAGATTTTTGCACACAATTATAAAACTTGTTTGTCCTAACATACTTGCACGCAAAAAATAAATATTAGTAAATATTTATTATTTTTATTAAATAATAATCGAAAAAAATTGAATCGTAATTTATACAATTGTTTGCTTAATTTTAAATGGCAAAATACAAATTTTGGCCAAAATTGCTAGAATAATTCCTGAGAAATTGAATTTTAAATGACTTTTTTCAAATATTCAATTTCTCATAACTTATCCCTCGAACCATTAAGATTGAGTCCTAGAGCCGATCATTAGTTCAAAAGTTAATTTTTTCCCCGCACTGTAGATAAATTATTTATAGCTTTAATTTTTAAATTTATCATTAAATTAGAGCTTATTTTGTTGGGGACTCTGTTTGTGCACACGTAAGTTACACAGTGCTAACTTAAATTTAGTAAACTAGGGTTAGGTTCTGTAGAAAGTGATTTAGAAATATGTAGGATACCTATAGAAAGTGCTGGATACTTCTTTTTTCCTCAAATCAAACAACTTCATGGTGCCATCTTGTGAACCGCTTAAAAGTAGTTGAGCCTCAGTTGTATGAAAACAAACTTTATTTACTGTCCTTTTATGATCTTGGAACTTCATATCTGCAAATAAATACAAATAAAGATTAATAGCATTATTACTTTCAAACATTCTATTTAAATTAGGAAGTTTCATAATTTAAAATAAATAAATAAACATGTGTTTAAATCAGAAGTGAAGAGCAAACAACATAAGATCTTTTCATTTGGCTTCTTAAAAGCTAAGTGATTTTGTATCAATCTTAATTTTTTTTCCACACAAATTTTCATGATCTAAACACAATTAATACAGGTTAAAACATAATCATGAATAAATAAACCAGTTGAAGGAATAAGGTGCTTAGGATCAAGGACATATTTACCAGAATGTTAAATAAATTGGAAATCAAAAATGGTTCATTAAAATAGGAGGCATGTTTAAGTACATATAAAGGTTTGATTGTGTAGCTAAGATTTGTCATAACTTAAAACCGAATATTTGCAAAATTCTCAATAAAAAATATGAGTTGGTAAGAAAAAGGTTATGGCAAAAAAGATAGGTAGTTGTTGGATTGAAACAAATATAAATGAAACAGAGATTTTAACATTCGGCCTTTAAATTTGTCTCCAACCTCTTTCACAAAGAATGATTTTAACACTTGATTTTTACATAAAAAATATAATTTATCCTTTCTGTCTTTATTGTGATACACACGCACGCACACGCACACATATATATTATCAGCAAATTTATAAAACGTTTTCATACATGCTGACAAAAAAAAAAAAAAGACATATTTTGTATTTATTGTTAAAATGAGTAGGTAAAGGTGATTTTTTTTAATGCATGCATAAAAATTTTATATTTTAGAGTTTAACTGTTACTAATATTGTGAATTTAGAACAATGATTTTTTGATATTATATTATGCACCCATTTTTCTTTGTGTACAGTTCATATAATCTTTAATAGAATGGAATGTAACAAAGCCAAAAGAATTGAAAATTTATTTTCTTCATTTTGTTAAAAGAGGGTCAGTTTCAGTTAAAAAATTAAATAAATTTACATATGTCTCTTACAATATTATAGTAATCTTATAAAAATTTATTAACTTTAAAAATTAATCATTTTACTAAACACAAGTTCATTTAGAGAAAATTAAACTTTAACAACGGAAATCTGATTTTAATTAAAAATACTTTCTTTGATATTTATTTTCTTTAAAAATTCTGATTTTTTTTTAAAACCCAGGTTAAAGGGCTTCATTGATCATAACATGAGATAAATTTGACAAAGACAAATCTATTAAAATGTAAAGGTTTTTTTAATTACTTGTAAGTGTCATGATATAATATGAGTCTGTTAAAGCAGTCTGTGTCTGTAATAATAATGAGTCTGTAATAATAATATATATCAACAGAAGTTTTTCAGTTTATACTTTTTAATGTAAATACTCAAGTCATATACATCTAGCTTTATTTGTAGGACTAGAATAAAATATCTGAAATGTAAAAAGAATAAAATTTGCAGGTATATAGATTTTTCTCTCTCCCAATTACCTTGTTTCTGAAGAGAATTCAAGTTCCAAGTAACAACAGAGCCATTAGTAGCAGCAGTAGCAAGAACAGCATCTATAAAACAAGAAAGAAAAATATTTTTCTAAAAAATGAAAGAGATAAAATTTTTGTTGTAGACTCGTTTATCACATACCCTATTTAAACAAGATCTTAGCAGTAATGAGGAAATGTTTAATAAACAGTTGAATGCTTATTAAACTATATTATGAGCATAACGAAGATTTAACGAGTGATTTTTTAAAATAAAGTTCTGTAAATTTAAGTAGCCAGAAAAAAAGCATAATGGTTGTTTGTAATATCTTTCCTTTTAAAAGTAATTAAAAATCCCTTTTAGTTTTAAGTAGATCTTATCACTAATTACTATGATAATATTATAGATAATAAGGGTGATATATTGATACATAATAAGGGTGATATATTTATACATAATAAGGGTGATATTTGAATAAAGTCAATGAGTGTTGTATGTCTAACTGATGACAAAAAAAAGAGTACAAAACAAAGGTCAGAGAATTTTATCTTCAGCGCAAATAAAAACAATAAACAGCCCCCATTTGTAGGTTTAGTTTTGCATATAACAGCCTCTATGTTTAATGATTTAGGCCAACTTATGTTTAAGGAGCCAATTGCCTCAGTCTCTAAGTTTTTATAATGAACCTGTTGATTGTATATGCTTAAAAAGTATGTTTTAGAACCAACATAGTATGCATTATAATTAACTGTACAGAAATAAAAGAAAAAGTAGGAATTAGAGGACAAAAGCAGATAATTTTGGAAATAAAAACCCAAACATAATTTTTTTTCTTCAAAAAACAAAGCTTCAGCTTCAAACATAGATTAGAAAACCTTAAAAGATTATTTGAGTGGGATGTTGATATCGAAAATACTGCATAGCAAAAGACTACTGCCTATTTATAGGTGCAGATTTTTAAGATGTAGCTGAATAAATAAGGTGACTGTTTGGTACTCATATATAAGCTTTAGAAATTCTAATGATAAATTAAATTTTACAAAAGAGTTAACAGAGAAAATGGAAATTTTAAAAAATCGTACATTTTATCAAGATAAGTACAAATCCTAATACTGGAAAAAGTTCAATTTTGGTATCATTTTGAATAAACAATTATCAAAATAATGATTTTATAAACCAAATATAATTTAAAGAGTTAATTAGATGAAAAATTAAATGCAATTAATTAAAAAAGGTTATATTTTTAGGAGAGATATTCAGTACCCAAAATTGAATAGTTTTAGAAGTACCAATGAGTTATAGAATCAATATATGAACTGGGATTAATAATTATTTATTTTTATATTCATTTTTCATGAATTAAAGAAAATCTAAGTCAAAATGTAAATAAAATAATTAAGATGTAGTTAAACAGAACTGATATCAGAAAAATAGATAGTTTGTTAGTTAAATCCTAATATTTCAACAACGAGGAAACTGATGACAAGTAAGACAGAGAGAAATTTAATCTAAAAGTAATAATATTACATCTAATATATACATCAAATGATAAACAAGTTTAAATTAAGCATTATCTAGAAAGCAAACTAATATATGAAAGACTTCCAAGATTTAAATACACAAGTGGGCGACCTTTGTGCTAAAATACAAAACTAAGGCAAAATGAAAGACTTCCAAGATTTAAATACACAAGTGGGCGACCTTTGTGCTAAAATACAAAACTAAGGCAAACAATGTTAAAGAGCACAAAAATTTTACAAAAAATGAGATATTCAGCATAAGTTATTAGAACAAATCTTTACTTTAGGCCCAATTCAATGTGCATAGGGAGGGTCTACTGTCTATAAAGCTATGTATATTGTTTCAGGCTTTTTTTACATCCTTACATGACTTAAGACCATTATCTCATCTTTGTGAACTTATTGACTTGGTCACTTTCGTGCTGTAAACCCAACAAATATACATGGAAACTAAATGCATTGGTAGAACAATGACTAGCAAACTTCATTTTTACTTAAATAATAAAAATTATTCAAAGATACATAAAATAATTAATAAAATTCCATAAAAATATTATTACTATCAACTGGATTCCAGACAACATCCGCACAGCTGTAACTTAGATCAACATTCTTCCCGATTCGAAGGTTCAACTTTTCCACAAACTTATTAGCTTCCACATTGAAGATTTTAAAAACTATAAAACAACCAGATGACAAATAAAACTTCATAATCATGCAAGACAAAAAAGTTATAGTTTATTTATATAGAAAGCCTAAAAATAATTAATATAATATATGACATAACTATACTATATTAAGCTAGAAGAAAAATCTTGTGTTTTATATATACAGATATGTAAAACATGAGATTATTCTTCTAGCTTAATACAGTGATTGCAACATATTTTTTTCCTAATATTATAGCAGCTGAGCTAACCTTTTACTACTGCAATATTTTATACTTAAATACATAAAAAAAATAAATTTAATTACATCGATTACAGTATGAGTCAGTAATCTTATAATATAGTGCTATTTCTTGTAGTAACACTTATCATAAGTTATACTACTGCAATACTTTATACTTAAATGCATAAAAAAATAAATTTAATTACATCAATTACAGTTTTAGAGTAAGTCATTTTATAATATAGTGCTATTTCTTGTAGTAACACTTATAATCATAAGTTATACTACTGCAATACTTTATACTTAAATGCATAAAAAATAAATTTAATTACATCAATTACAGTTTTAGAGTAAGTCATTTTATAATATAGTGCTATTTCTTGTAGTAACACTTATAGTCATAAGTTATTATTTATCAAATTTGTCTGTGCGAATTTCATAACAGGTTAGTTATTTAATTGTAGACAATATGGGACATTTTTTAAATACGACAAAGTCAAAGTCGGTATTTTGTCAGGAAGAAACTAAAAATGACCAATATAATTGTTTAGTAATAAGAATAGTTAAAATTTGAATAAATTATATTTAATATAGTACTAGAAATATAAAAGATTTAGATCTACTTAAAAATATATATATATATATATATATATATTTTCATACTATTTCAATTTTGTACAGAATCTTAAAATCATAAAATTATTTAGATCTATAAATCATATTTCAGTTTGAGTACTCATATTTAACAGCATTTGATAAAAAAAATTAGTTTACTTCAGTAATTTAGAATTCAAAATGCAACACATAGTACTGTATATATTTAGCATGTTATTTGCAAATATAATTGTATTTATCAAAATTTGATTATGATATTTTAACATTTCATGGTATAATTATAAAATTAGATTTTCTGATACTATTTTACATAAAATATTGAAAAACTCTACAATCGTTTTAATTCTTTACAAAATACAGTAAATTTATTTTTATTACCAATTTTTTGCTTTTTAGCTTCAACTTACTTAATACTGCATTAAGAAAACTGATACAAATTATTTAAACTAGATGACAATCATAAACTGTTTAAAACCGTATTTCAATATTTGATATTTCTTTTTAAAAAAGTGCTTCATTTACTCTGGTAGGAAAAAATTTATTTTGTCTGAAGCTATGGTTTTTCTCACTGTGGAAGAAACTTTCATGGTTAAAACTATACATTAGATTTGTAAATAAACAAAATAAAAAATTATTTGAACTTTACCATTTCTTCCAGCCACCACAACTTGACTAGCTTCTTTATTAGTAGCCAGTGCATTAGCCGATCCTTCAAGACAAACATAATGGGTAACTGGATCAATAATAGTTGGTTGCATTGGAGCTATTTCTTTCCCTTCCCTAAAAAAAAGTTTAAACTCAGTTTAATGTGTGTATAAAATATTATTACAAACAACATTGAAAATTATCAGTGCCTGATTTTAAGAAAAGTTGGTGTCCTGGACAGGATTTAAAAAACCCAGTTTTGTTTTTGATTTTTTAGAATAAAACACAAGTCACTGAGTTTTTTGAGCTTTTGCAGGGTTTAGAATGTTTTTCAGTTTTTTTTTTCAAGATTTATTGTTTTATTTTTTCAAAGTTAATAGGGTTATCTTCATCCTTTTTTTAGTCTTAGAGTAAGTCAAGTTGAATAACCATGAATTAAATTAATAACCATTTATTAATTTACTTTGTGTTAATTCAACTACATTAAAAAAATATTTAAAAGTGTATATAAGACTAGCTGGTCTAGAAAAATAGTATATAAGATATTATATATTGTATCTATATAAAAAGAGTTTCAATTATATTGTGAATTATTAACTTAAATTTTTGAGAGAACACCTTATTGCATTATTTGCAATTTCTATTTATAGGTATTTTGGGTTAATTAAAAATTTTAAAGCACAATATAATATAGAAGTAATGGAAATATAAATATATCAATGTATGGAATTTCTATCATAAATTTAGAGTTGATTTGTTAATAATAAAATGGAATTATGAAAAAAATCTGCTTGGGTATTTTCTGGTTTGAAAAATTATAACAATCCTGGTCTTCTAGATAAAATACTGATTTTAGGGCTCAGAGAGTTTACCTAATATCTAAATCTTTTTTGGAAAAAAAAATAAATCAAATTACATGTAAGTACAAGTATACGTAAAAGTGTTGTAAAAGTTTTAATTAATTTATTTATTGCGTGACCATTCAATTCCTTGAATGACTTAGCAACTGAATGAATTAAATTATTTAGCAAATCACTCATTGAATTACTAATAAAGAATTAATAGTTATTCAATGAGTAAAATTTTTATAGTTTTTATTTTGATGTTTTTTTGTCTATTTCAGTGCAAAATATTTGCAAAATGTTGGAGGATCAGTTTTTCCATGAAAGATGATCTAAGGGCATATGCCATACTTTTCCTTATGATACTGAGTGTCTGGGGATAAATGTAATTACATCTGATATTGACAGTGATTGATCTGAGATCATCACACTTATCAATAATTTGTACAATGCATAATTAATTTGACAGTTATGGTGTTGTGTGTAATCAGTATTAAATTCTTCATTCAATTATGACATGAAAGATGATTAAATTTTAATACTAAGTACTATATTTGGCTTACATCAAAATATAAATTTGAATTACTGTTCAAAATGTCCTTTAAACTGTATTGAATTTTAACCATTGAACTTTTTGTTGCATAGTTTAACCCTTATTTTAAAACACAGAAATGTTTGTAAAATAAAAGTTTACTAAACAGTAGTTAAGTGCAATATAAAGAAATGTTGAAATGAATTTCTGAAGATTCAAGTTAGGATAGGCTATTTTATTCTAAAATAGACCAAAGTGTAATGAGAAAAACAAACATAACTTACATTAGTATAAAACAGCAGCATTAAGAAGAAATAAAAGAACCATTTTTTTAATATGAACCTTTATTGTTCTAGAGTTTTGTTTAAGTAATAACTTAAGCATATTGAGTTAAATTCGTGGGCATTAAATTTCGGAAATTGATATAGAAATTAGAACGAAAAAGGCCATGTAAAAGTTTAATAAGTATGCAATAGAATATTTTAGAAACATAAATAAATTTGACTGTTTACATTCGGTTTTTGAATGAACAAATTACTTTCCTTTGAGGTTACGTACAATTTATTCATCAGTTACAATCAATAATATCAAAGTAAATTTTTCAAGCCTATCTATCGAAATAAATAGTTTAAAAATATTTTATATATTTACAAATACTAAATGATAATTCCTTATTAATTAATAATAATTTGAGAAACTAGAATGTTATTAGATTCTCAAATGAATTTTAATGCGAATAATAGTTTATTTAAACGTTTAACGTGTAATAAGTAGGTAACTTAAGGAATTTTTATTTATTTCTTGTTTTTTTTTTAAGCTACCAGAGTAAATTAATGTTGCATTACCTCAAAATTGCCGGAATCATTAAAAAGATCAAGAAATGTAAATAAACATTAAGAAAGTTATAAGTAGAAGTGAAAGTTACAGTGAAAATTTTGGTGTTGCCAAAATGAAAGAACAATCAATCGAAAACTAAAAAACCGAAACCCGTAAAAGTTTCTGTTTAGTTTTAATAAATTTAAATTAGTTTTTTCGTCACAACATACGGTAACAACTACTAACTAATTCTTTAAATTTTTGGGATTAAAATTATGTATTTATTATCTCGCTAAAAAACATAACATGTTTTTATTTAATGTAACATGTTTTTAACATGTTTTTATTTTAGTTACATGTTTTTATTAAAACATACATGTTTTTATTAATAAATGATGAAAAAACAACAACAAAGCTGGTTCATAAATCATAATTCAGAAAAAATTATGTTAGTGCTATTCGATTTTTGATTTCATTGAAGTCAATTTTCAAATAAAACATGCATAAAAAATATTACATCTAAATATATAAGCTTAATTTTAAAAATATGACACTTTTTTATTTAATTGAATTAGGTTAAAAACGATTTCCGCGATCCAACAAAATTATTAAAATGCGTCACAAGGATGATACCAAATAATCAGACTTTATTAAAAAAAAATTACGAAAGCTTTTAGAGTTGCGAAGCAATAACTTTATGTTGTAACCTTAAAAACGAATAGCTAAATAGAATTTCTACTGGTCTCAAAATATATTTTACATATGGGTATTTCTGAAATATATGACACTTATTCTTAAGTTTGAAACCAGTTTCAAATGAATAACGTAATGCAAATTGTAAAAAGAATTTAAAAATTGTCCCCCTGATGACATCAAATAACCATACGTCCTTAACGAAATTTGGCATATGTGTGAAGCAAATGGAAAACTACAAAGGTAGCATTCACATTGCATGAGCGATTCCCCTAAACTTCTCACGTATGCGTTAATCACATCGACGTACGATGGGCATATGCGAACTGCATGCTGTGAGAATGCTTCATTATGTATTATAACGCTAAAGAAGAGCGTCTACTTAGTTCCATACATTTAAAAACCGAATTTTTAATAATCATATTGTAGATAAAATCACCTTTTCTACGAGATGATCCTATTAACTATATGACACTGTTGACAGTGATGAAATAATTTAGTCAATTAAACGAAGAAGTCGATGGAACAATTATGTTGATGAAACGATCATTTTGAAGAAAAATTTGTCAAGGAAGAAAGTGTTTGTCAATAAAATGAAGGCAACTCGAACTACCTACACATGAACAAACGTTGTTTTTTTTTTCTTTTCCCCATTTTGTTATATAACAGGCAAATTCAACTAATTTTATTTTATTTTCATAATTTTTTTTTAAAATTTCATTTCTAAGAGGATTAAATAGGAATTGAAAGTTTGTTTGAAAATTCCCCGATTTTGAAGCAAGCACTATGAAAACTGGTATTTAGAATGTTGGTTAGAAATAAAGAAATACTTGCTTTAACGTTTTTTGGAAAATTAACTTCCAAAGAAACAAATAAGGGATGAAAGTTAACTTTCAGAGATTAAGCATTTAAGTCATCCTTTTTCAAAACTAATTTGTTTGAAAATCCACCGATTTTGAAGCGAACACTATAAAAGTTATCAAATATTGAATTTCTTGGTTAAAGTTTTATTTTGATATTTTTTAATAAACGGGGTAAAATTAGTTAAAAATTGTCAGCAATGCAAACTAAGACGTTTTTGTTAACATGTAAGTCTCAAATTTAAATCATGCTTTCTTTTATGAGATCAATAGAGAAATTAACGATATTTGTAATTATTGTGATTTGTCGGGCAAATTAGGGGGAAATTAGCCTAATTAGGTAGGTAGGTATTTTATTAACGTCGCACTAGAGCTGCACAATGGGCTATTGGTGACGGTGTGGGAAACATCCCCGAGGATGATCCAACTTGCCATCACAATTTTGATCCTCTGCAGAGGGGATGGCTCCCCTGCTTTGGTAACCCGTACACATGCGCGTGAAATCGAGCACTTTACGGTAGAACACTTTAACGAGGACGGATACCTCACACCATCAGTCCCTATTTAGGCTGATCAAAGCGGTCACCCAACCGCTTATTTCCTGCAGCCAGTGATGCTTGATTTTGGTGTTCTACTGGCAACTGTGTCCTTACGATGAGTCCACTGTGGGACTAGTCTAATTAGAAAAACTTGCAAGCATAATGCATATTTTTGTTGGCTTAAATATATTTGAATAATGCTCATGACTTTGCTAACTCTATGAATGGAATAATGTTTGGCTTAAAAGAGCTTGGAAAATGAAAATGGTTGAAATTTTTGTTTTGATATTTGTAATTATCGGGGTGACTTGGGTTTATCCGTTCAAAATTGACAGAGATGTTAAATAATCTGTTTCAACCAAGATAAGAGTTCTAAATTTAGACCATGTGCTTTTAATGAGACAAATACAAAAACCAACAAAGCCTTATTTCGTGTAACTATTGGGATTATTAGGGGGAATTAGCCTTAATAACATGCTCCCATGAATTATGTATCACAATGTGTTTGAATCAACATAACCGATTCGCCTTTTGTGCCTCGAAAAAATGAATTCGTGCAAGTGCACGACTATGTGGAGCCTCGGAGAAGTTTGGGCGGAATAATTGACCATTGCAGGAATTTAATTCTATTATATTATTTTATAATATATAACTTTTATTTATGCTATATGCACTAAAAATACTAATAATTATGGGAAAGGCAGCATGGCAGGGCCGTCTTTATAGCATGCAGGGCCCCCTGGCACAAAAATATTTTAGACTCCTATGACATATCATAATGTTTAAAAACGAACTAAAAACCTTAAAAGGAAAAAAATAAATCATTTTTAAGATATGTTGCAATAATTTTAACAAATTTAAGCACATTTTGATTACCCCAAAAACTCAAAAAAAGCATTTTTAAACTAAACTGCTGTTTGTAGAAAATGCAACACCATGAAGGAATCATCAGAATCAAATGAAATATTATTTTAATAATGGATATAGGATATTATGCAAATTAATAAAGTTTCAGAGCCATCGCGCGTGCGTGGCGCGCGCAGCGCCCTCTGAATTGATGCTGAAAGCGTATAAATAAAGTGCTGTAGCGGGACGTTGAAAATAGTCTATGATTATTTGTTAGTGGCAAACGTTTAGTGAGACCTGAGTATGCCTCCACGACGGAAGAATAAGAAATTCAAGCAACTTACGGAGTTTGAACGAGGGAGGATAATCGGCCTTCGAGAAGGAGGATTTTCCTATCGCGCAATAGCAGCTCGTATGCAGCGGAACAGTTCCACAGTGATGCGAGTTTGGAAGCAGTGGACCGACGAGCACCGAACAACTCGAAAAACAGGCACTGGACGACAGAAGGTGACGTCAGAGCGCGATGATCGACACCTGCTCCGCATGGCGGTGAATGATCGCACAGCTTCCTCCAGGCAGCTGGCAGCACATTGGTCTACTGCTACAGGTGTACAATTGTCGGCTTCGTCAATTCGTCGTCGTCTGCTGCGCCGTGGATTGCGTGCAAGGGTGCCATTATACAGGATTCCCCTCACGGCGGATCATCGACGGCTGCGTCGGCAGTGGGCTCTTGAGCACAGAGACTGGCGAGCTGATTGGCACCAAGTTGTCTTTTCAGATGAATCACGCTTCAATTTGTGGACCCATGATGGCCGTGTTCGTGTTAGACGTTATGCCGGTCAACGCTGCCTTCCTGAGTGTATTATTGAACGACATAGTGGTCGAACACCCGGAGTTATGGTCTGGGGTGCGATTTCGTATCATGGACGATCCAATTTGATACGAATTGAGGGTAATCTCAATAGCAACAGATACGTCCGTGAAGTGCTACAGCCCGAAGTCGTTCCTTTCCTTCAAGGCATCCCTGGAGCTATCTTTCAGCAGGATAATGCACGCCCACATGTTGCGCGGACTGTTAGAGACTTCTGTTCAGCACAACGCATGCAACTTCTTCCTTGGCCTGCTTATTCGCCGGATATGTCGCCTATTGAGCACGTGTGGGATATGGTTGGTCGGCGTCTCACTCGTGATCCGCGTCCTGCAGTTTCCAAAGACGAACTTTGGTTGCGCATACAAGCGATATGGAATTCTCTTCCTCAAGCAGATATTCAACATCTGTTTGACTCCATGCCACGTCGTATAGCAGCACTTATTGCAGCGCGTGGTGGCTGCACCAAATACTGATTTCGGACGCTTAATTTGTTTCTTTTGTTTTGAAAATTTCATCATTTATTTGTATCAGTACAAGTCGTTTCTGCATTAAATTTCATTTGATTCTGATGATTCTTTCATGGTGTTGCATTTTCTACAAACAGCAGTTTATGTATAAGTTGAAAATTTTTTTTTATATGCTAACCAGTTGAAATCTTCAAACAATAAAATAATTTGAAAAATATGGAAGTTAATTAAAATAATTAAATTACATTAAATTAAATAAACATAAGGGTATAACAAATTAAAATAAGTTCAAAAGGTATGAATTATTTTGTCAAATTAAACAGTTATTAAAACATCTTTCAATGCCCAAGTACCTGAAATTTTCATTGGAACGTAGAAAAATAGATTTCAATTGACTTTTTTAAGTTTTCTTGTTGATAAACTATTCAAATTATTGGTGTTTGCATGATAATCAATCACTATTTGTAGAAAAACAAATGCACACTTTATTATTTATTTTAAAAGATATATAAGGCAATGTTGTTTATTCTTAGAATACAATTTATAAAAATTAAGATTCGCAAGGGCCCCTTGAGTGTCTGAATTTTTGATTTTTTTTATAGGTGATTAGTCAGATAAATAAATATGAATTAGTGTTTCTAGATTCAGAATCAATACATCTGAAAAGTATTAGAAAAAAAAAATCTTGTTAATTACATAAGATTTATTTCAGAAAATGAACATCTGTAAATGAAATCGTGGGAGAATAGGGCTGCTCAAACCAGATAAGAAGTTAATTGATCGAAAATAACTCATCATATTTTGCAAAAGTATACTTGCATTAAATTGAATAGGAAGCACAATCATTGGTAAGGAAATCTGTATATATTGTTTAGAATGAATTTCTTTCTTAAAATGTATAAATGTCAAAACTCGGTATAGCAAGCTTAATGGTAATAAGAATTAGTTTGTAAATTAAACTATCTGAATCAGTAACTTTAATTAGAAATTGGAATTTATGAGTTAGTTCATCACATAATAATTAAACTTGTTTTATTTTAGAAAGCCTTCAATACAAATAAGATAACAACTATGAAATACTAAAATATTTAAAAATAGAGTATCTTAAATATCTTTGATTGTAGATTTCTACTGTAAACTTGTTTTTAATTGCGTCTGAGACAGAATCTGTTAATTTTATGAAAAAAAAAATTAAAAAATTGATTTTTTAAGTTGACTAAAAAAGTGAAAATAATCTCATTTTTCTTAGATCTAAAACTTAAATTAACCCATCACTTTCGAAGGAATTTTGGGGAATTTTCGATGGGGATAGAAATTTAAAACAAAGTGATGCACATACATTTTCTGTTTAGTCTGAAATTTTTTTCTCCTTTTGGTTAACCAGATAAACGTAATTTTTAAAATTTTTTACTTTCTTTTATTTAAGCCTATTTGATTTTTAAAGGTGGTGAGTCAAAATTTTGATTTACGAATTCACTTTGGCGACAAATTTTGCAGTAATGAGAAAGCTATTCAAATGCTTATTGTTATAAGAGATTGGGTTCAAGTAAAGATTTAAGCTCACTAGTTAGTCAAAATGCTATTGGAATTTTATTGACCATAAATTCTATTTTCTGATAAAATGACGATAAATTTTACATCAACTTTAGATTACTTAGGAAGTAAGGATGAATTAAAAATGATGGAAACTCGCACTGTAGTCAAGGCTTGGAGCTCTAGTAAAGATTTAAATGCTCTAATTTGTCGGAATGTGTTCGAAATTTTGACAGTATGATCCCCCCCCCTTTACACGAAAACAAGTTAACAAAATCATAATAAAAATCTAATATTGACTAAATGAAGAAGCATCGTTTCTTATTTGAACTGTTATAATATGTCTTGTTCACGAGTAAAATTATTTTTTCACTTATTTCTTCTTATAAAGTCGCATAATCTGTATACCTAAATTTTTAATTTTTTTCAAATACATATGATTATTTTCAAGTCCAGATAATCATTCATTCCGTTACAATTAACACATATTAACAAAATCTTCCTACACAAAATTATAATAGTAAGGTACTTATTGAGCCGCAATAGCTCAGTGGTTAAGGTACTGAACTGTCATTCGTAAACCCTGGGGTTCGATGCCTAATGGTGGCTTGAAGTACACTCAGCAGGTCGATAGGTATCAGCTGATCTGGAAAATGAAGGCGGCCTCTACGCCCAGTGCTGGCTACATTGTCATAATCAGGCCGTTGGTGATGAAATTGTGGAGATATAACCACCATGATCACCTGGCTTACAACGGGCTGTTGTGGAAATGCTTTACTTTACTTACGTATTTATATAAAAAATATTTTTGTGGGTAGTATCGACTTTCTTAAAAAAAACAAAACAATGATAAGTAAGAAGCAATAACGGGTTTTGGTGAGCGGTACGAACAGGGGGTGGAGCTTCCTTGTTTCTATGCAATATTTAAAAATTTATGCCCTAGATTTTAGTTTATCGTATTTTAAGAAATTCTTGAGGAGATCTTCTGAACTTATTTCAAATGATTAGAGCATTTTGTTGTTAATTATTTTTGTTGATGTTAGTTACTATTTCTTTTTTTATGATCATAGTAATATTTAAAAAATATATAAATATTTCTTTCTTCAGTTGAAAAATTGACTTCATAAATTTTATAAATATTTAACTATCTTAATTATATTTAATTATATTAATTATATTTAATAAAAAATAATTTTAAATTTATTTTATTTAATGGAAAAATATGCTGGTCTCTCTTCCATTACTTCTTGAAATCTTAAAAATAACTTAACACTCTGAACTGACAGTATAAGTAGCGATAATTATGCATTTTACGCTTTTCTTCATCTTTTTTTAACTTTTATGAATATTATATTTCAACTATCTAAAAAAAAGAAAGCTAATTTTTTTTATCGGAAGAGATTAAGTTTTTTAAAAGCTTTCACAGAATTTAATTCAAGGTTTTGATTTATTTTGGAGAGAAAAACTTTACAGTTAAAATAAACCACTCTACTTTTAATCAAATATTCTTTTTTGAATTCCACATTTAATGTTTGCAGGATGCACTTAAACACAAGCATACAATTTATCAAAAATTAAATCATTTTTTTTTGTGTGTGAAATATACACGAGGATTTCAAGTATCACAGAATTTAAAACTACTAGCCGCCTTTGGTCACCCACTTGGTTCACTGTATTTAAATATTCTAACATGAGCCGTGGTGGCCCAGGGGATAGAGCGTTCATCTTCCAATGTGATCACCCAGGTTCAAATCCCAGTGATGGCTGGTCGATACGAATTCCGCACCTGGCTCACGCAGATAACAGTGCTGACTAAAAATATCCTCAGTAGTATTTGTAAGCACAAACTTGGGTCGGTTGTTCAACAACGGTTATAAAGTATTAAATAAAGTAAAATATTCAACGTGTGAAAAATATGTAGGCAATATTTCAATTTCAATTGGATAATGAAATTAGGGGTTGAAATATATACATGAGAACAAAAATATATATGTGGAATCACCATTACTAAGCGCACTGCTAAATGTTAATCTGTTCCTTATATTAGTGACAATGTGGTCACCGACTCAAAAGACCTCCCTTTGGAATGTCCCTAAACATAGCTTGTGTCAAATTTAGAACAATATTTTCAACAGTTTGCCCTTGGTTTTTGTTGATTGTCATAGAAATCTCGTCAATTTCTCGCGTGGCAAAAATTAAACTTTTCATAGTTCGACGGTAGAATTCAGCAATGTTTGTAACTAAGTTTTCATATCTATAAAAATACAAAACTATTCTAAATAATTACTTAACGTATCAGTAATATTTAACTGACTGTTAAAAACTACTTAAACCATCACGTAAGACTACCTAATGAAAGACAAAATGAAACTGAATAATACTCAATGTATAATTGATTTTTTAACATCACTTAAATTATTACTTAAGACAACCTAAAAAAATAAAATTATTATTATAGATGACTATTGTGCTGCCAATTTAGGCAGAGAAATACCGCGTAAGAGAAATAAATATATAGATAAAAATTATGTTACTTTTCGGTTAGCCAAGCAGAAGAATATTTAACTATCTTTAATTTTTTTAAAATTTCCTTTATTTATTTTTCAATTTTACTTAATAATTTGTTTAAAAAAAAAAAGAAGAAAAAAAAGCTGGTGGAGGTCTACATTTTTAGGCAACTTTTTGTTTGCGCCCGAGTAACCGAAAAGTACTAAAATTAAAGTAACAAATATACCAAGTATCAATCTTCTGATTTGGGTTTTAAACTACAAGGCTACAGAGTTGAATATTGCTAGTCGTAAACTCAAAATTGAGCTGGCTGTTCAACGATGGTTATAAAATAAAATTTGAAATCTCTTTTACAAAAAAAAAAAAAAAAAAAAAAAAAAAAAAAAAAAAAAAAAAAAAAAAAAAAAAAAANAATTGAAGCATCCGATTTCTTTGATAATCTGTTCCTTAAATGGTTACACCAAGTAGTAAACAAATTAGTAAGTATTAGGATATTTATAAATTACTGTACTTTTAAAAGTAACGAAATGAAAAATTAAATTTATTTAACCTTAAATTGCAGTAATATATCATTCGATATCGATGTTTAAAAAGATTTCTCATTATTTTATTCAAACAGTCGCGAATGACGTTGTAAAAACATTCACTTTTCCATTTGATTGTTTTCATATCTGCAGGTGTACTTATGAAACATGACAAACAAATTTGTCAGTAACGTAGCGACATCTTTCAACTTAAGTTTTGATTTATTTCTTCCTTTTGAATGATTTTATTCAAATGCTCTTACGAACAGTAACAAAAATGTTTTGTTAATATAATTATAATCATTAAATACAATTTGACAAGTTGGTATGTTTCAGTACAATAAGGTTTTTTCATGAATATATGTTATTATTTTATTCGGAAATAGTATTTACAGAAGTAGCATGAAATTGAAATCAGGAATACATTTAATTTGGTAAGTAAGCAGAACTTTTGAAAGAGTGAAATATATTTGATAGATTTAGAAATTATGACTCTTTAAAAAGTTAATTCTAAGTCTAAAATAAAGAATTGAAATTATTAAAAATGTTACAGTACTTATACAAGTTTCAATATCTGTTTTTACTATCCAAACATAGTAAAACTACACGGAGAAA
This sequence comes from Parasteatoda tepidariorum, assembly GCF_043381705.1. Taxonomy (NCBI): domain Eukaryota; kingdom Metazoa; phylum Arthropoda; class Arachnida; order Araneae; family Theridiidae; genus Parasteatoda; species Parasteatoda tepidariorum. The sequence goes on along the minus strand of NC_092205.1, from coordinate 79,281,786 downwards.
AAAATTCTGGTAAAATTATCGCACTGTATGGTAACGGCATTTTTAGTAACAAAAAATCATATTTCTGGTTAATAAATCCAAAATATATGGTATTTAAACCAATCATTTGCATAAATTATCCGGTAAAATTTACATTTACAGGATAACGGATTACCGAAAATTCTTGTTTTTCAAAATTATAATTTTTATTTCCACACATTTAGTGAAAATTATAAAACTGAAAAGTAAATTAAACCAAATAAAGGATTTTTATGCCATGCTCTAAGGTATCATAATTAAATAATAAAATTTTGAATCATTTGCCAAATTTTATCACCTATTATAAAACAATATTTTTTTTAATCAAAATAATTACCAAAATGCTTCCGTAAATATTACTGAGCTTTTAGGTGTTCCCATGGAGCCAGATGCATGGTAAATTTCACCATATTCCAGTAGTTTTGACCATACTTTTTTTTCCCAGTGAAGCAATAATTACGATATACGCAAGATCTGCTATCTAATAGTTTAAACATACTTAAATATTAAATAAAATTTTCAAATGCTAAAAATGTTAAATATAATTTTCCTATGTTAAAATACAAATTCTGGTAACTATGTATCTGGTAACAGTATATTATTAAATAATTAGAATAATTTAATTCTATGTAAAAAATCACATTTATAATTATTTTTACATTAATATCAGTCTAGGGTGAGAGAGTTCTGACTTTTGTTGATGTCATTTTATGGAGCTATTAATTTAACAGAAGACCCCTCGTTTACTTTTTTTTCACTATATCTATTTAAAATTGTTTTTCAATGTTCTGTACGTGTTTGTTTAATTTATTGGATTGTTTTTCATCCTGATGTTCTTTAACATTGTTTGTAGTTTTGAGTTTGAAACCACATAATTCTCGTCTCTATGACAACCATGGTTATGACTGATTCTTTGTAGAATCAGTGAATAAAGGTAGAAAAAAAATGGAATAAATAGATGAATTAGTTAAATTGTAAATGTATAATAAAAGTAAAGCAAATAGTAAAGTATCCTAAGAAAAGTTTCAATGTTATCAAAAGAAAAATGCAATTGTTAAATAATAGCAATGTAGAAAGTATCAGTGAATCAGATCAACAGAAAATTTGTAAATCTGAGAAACAATGAAGCGATGAACTAGTACATCAGCGTTCGTAAATCAGAAAGTAGGCGAATCAGTCTATAATATCAAAATCAGATAAACAACAAAATAAACTAAATCAGACTGAGTAAAACTAATTAGATAAATAACAAAATAAACTAAATATAAATAAACGTTTATTTTTGGTACGGTAATCGATATTTACGTCATATTATTTATTTTTATTTCATATAATTTTATAAAACTTGTCTTATTTTATCAAACACTGAAAGCTTTTAGTTGCCAAGAATTTCATATTTGCATTAATTTCGTAATATTAATTTTATTAAGCACATAAATAATTTTTCTTTTAATTCAAAAAAGCTTTGCAGAGATGAAAAAATATTCTTTCCTCTTCAGAGTTAGGAAAAATTTATTTTCTTTGATATAAATATGCTTAATGTTAACTATAACTTTAATTTAAATATTTTAGTAATTTATCCATTTTTTTTGAAAAATGGTTTTTCTCTAATTATATATTTTCCCATTCTTCTTTGGCGTATTTAAAAAAACGTTTATATTTCATTTTAAAAAACTTTTTTATTTCACTTAATTTTAAGCTTTGATATTACATTTTCTTATTTAGTGTTATTTTATTTTCATATTCAATTTATTTGGAAATTGTTATTGACATTATTCTATAAGTTTCACGAAAATATAATATTTTTTTATGATTTAAATTTTTTTTAAAAATAAAATTGCTTAAATGCCTAAAACCCATTTTTTTTGTAAGAAGTTATAAAAAAAGTATTTATATTCACGGAAAAAAACTATTCTCGAGCAATTACCGTATTGCATGGTAATAACATTCCTGGTTAAAAAAAATATAATGCTGGTAATAAGAACTAAAATATATGTTATTTGAGCTTTTCATATAGTAGTTTTACCGTTCACATGTAAACGCTTTACCGGAACTTCTGACTTTCAAATTTAAAGTTCTTATTACCACATATTCAAACCTGAAAAGTAAATTTAACTGAAAAAATGGTTTTTATGTCATGCTCTATGATAAAATTGTTAAATTCTACTGCATTTATCAAATTTTATCACAGATTATAGCAACTACAAATACTTGATTGTTAATTTTCCCAAAATCATTATTAAAACTCTATGGTAAAAATTATCCATCTTTTTGGTGATTCCATAGAACTAGAAACGCGGTAAATTTTATTATATTCTGGTACTTTTCACCATACTTTTTTTCCCGAACCTGATCTCATGGATCACCTCATTTTTTCATCATTTATTCATTTTCATATTGCACAAATGCGAATTAACTAGCTCTAAGAAGGTTTGCGTGTCTTGTTTGTGATATTTCTTGATTTTCCTTGACTTCTGAGATTTTTTTCCAAATTCAGATATGAACGATATTGATTCAACTTGATAAGATGCCACGGTGGCCCAGGGGATAGAGCGTTCGACTCCCAATGTGATGCCACAGGTTCGAATCTCAGCTGGGACTGGTTGACATGAATTCTGCTCCCGGTTCACACGGACCACTGTGCGTACCGGATAGTCAGTGGTGGACGGATTATGGGTTAGAACCCTTTTCAGTCTGGCTAACCGTGGGAAGTTTTTGGAGTTGTCTTCTATATGCATCTTCTAAGGCCGGGATGACCTGGTCGGTAGGGCGCTGGCCCATTTTCAAGAGCTCGTGGGTTTGATCCCCGCCAGCCGAAGACTCCCAGTGTAGTAAACGGTAACTGATGCACGGTTAATCTGTCGAGTAGCAAAGTCCTCCATGTTTCTATAACAAATCATACCTCTGGGGGTACTGAGTTTCCGATTTAGTTCCATCAGAAGACCATTTTGTCCCAATGCTTGATCCAGATATTATCCAGATATTCCCTTGGGTTCAAACTTACATGGCTACGGAGTTGAACATTGATAGTCGTACGCTCAGAATTGGGTCAGCTGTTCAACGCTTGTTATAAAATAAAATAAAATTTGATAAGGAACCGCAATGGCTTAAGGGATAGAACTCTCGCCTATTAATAAGTCGACTCAAGATCGAATTCTAGCGACAGCTTGTTCGAATTGAACATTGTTTCCTTCCACATTACTGACGGAAAATATCGGACGGATCATAGGTTAGAATCCCCTTGATAGGTTGGGTTCAAAAATACAATGGTATGGAGCTGACATTGATTTGCCGTAAACCCAAATCTGCATCGGCTTTACCAAGTCAGTAATAAAGTAAAATAAAATTTAATAGGGTGCTTACTTTGACCGAAAAATAGATTTAATAAAAACAGTTATAATAATAATTACTTAAAATTATGACTTTGTATTTTTAAATAGGATTACACACAATTATTGTATATTTCATTATAATTTACAACAAAATTTTTCAAGCAATTAAAAATTAATTATTTTTATATCGTATCTCAATTTGTTAAAATTTTAATTTTAATTTAATTCGGTAAATAAATAATAATTATTAAGTGTATTAAATTTGGAATTCAAAAATCACAAATGTTATTTTCTTTCGCAAAGAAGAAATAATTATTCATTTATATAATTTAAAACTGTAAAGATAATATTTACCAAAATCATTATTATTCAATCAAATATTTATTTTTTGAGGATAAAATCAGTCCATCATCTATCTGTTCTACTTAAGCCAAGAAATGAATGATCGATAAATGCACTTTTTTAATTTTTTTTCAATGAAATAACTAAATTAATCTGACTGAACTAATAAAAATTGGAACAATATTCTTTTCGAAATTGTTGGAAAAATATAAAGTACTCAGATTTTCCTCGACTGGGAAAATAATTACTTACCAAAGAGATTCAAATGATAATGCATTGATTTTTTTTAAAAAGTAAAAGAAACGAAGTTGTTTAATTTGACTATTAATAGATTTTGTAGATTTATATTGCTCATTACGTAAATCTTATTTTAAAAACTTTAAGTTCGTTACTAACCGCAATCTTAAAAATCATCTGAACTAAATTGAGCATTACACTGAAGGTCAATAATTTATTTGCCGGAATACTCAAAAAATTAATTGGATTATATTCTAAAAACTAAGATGAACTTAATAATTATGTAATAATTAACTTTAATTTCGACTCACAGATATACTCTAGTGTTTTCAGTTAATTTTATTTCAGTTTATTATCACAAATAAAAGTATTCAAATTTTCAATAAATTAATGTTGAAATTTTTTTCCTAGAAGAATGGAATTTTTAAGTATTTAATGTTATATTACTGTTTATTTTACCTTAGAATTTTGAATGCTTAAAATGTTTTTTATACATACTTTATTAATGTTTTTTTTTATTATCACTTGATATACATCTATGCTTTAGGAACATTCAATTTATTTGCATTGTACAGTACGCAAAAAAAGTGAGCATGTTGAAGAATTTTTGACCTAATGATTAACCAGTAGAACTCAATCTGAATGGTTCAAGGTCATAACTCTGAAATATGCTGTTTAAAAAGCATCTCTGTCCGAGAGCTGCAGCAGATCTCGCTTTTTACTTCTGAGCAGCTTATTCATCTCGCCTGGTATTTCATGTTTCCCACCATTTTTTTCCACATTTTTAGCATGGATCTTCTTCTCTTTCTTTTACCATCCGGTGCCAATTTTGAGTCTACTCATGGAATTTCAGCAGGAGGCATTCTTGAGATTGTGACCGGTCAATTCTCACTTTCTCCTTTCGATGTGGTGCTTATTAAGACAATTCATTGAAGCATCATTGGCGTCAATAATAGTTTGGCAAATTCATTCCCTAAAACGGAGTAGCATTTTTGGTTTTTGTACTTCATGAATTAAAAATAAAAGGGATTTGTAGAGGAATTTTATAGTTTCTCGTAGCAAAAGAAGCTTGTATATTTCGGTTTGACTTAATTTTTGATTAATTCAATAAGAAGTGTGTTTAAATTTTTTTATTTGAAATATTTTTAAGCTAATATAGGGAATATTATCTTTCGTGATGTTTAAAAGTTTAAAGGTTTAAAAAAGCTAACGAGTGTTTGCAATTCTTACATTAAAAAAACAAATAAATAGCTACTCGTCTAAAAATAGTTATTAATAATAATTACTATTACTAATAATTAATATTATAATAATTAATATCGCTAATAATTAATATTATTAATAATTAATAATAATAATTATTATTATTAATAATTTTTAGCAACAATTATTATTATTATAAATAAATTTAAGTAACAATAATAATTATTATTA
>NC_092205.1:79211603-79276086 GCF_043381705.1 Parasteatoda tepidariorum | reverse complement strand
TATATATCATCTATATATATCTATATCATGCTCATGTTGATTCAATTATTGTTACTAACAATGATACCATCATGTTCAATAATAGTAGTATTAGTAATCTGATGAATATTTGTGGTTTAATTATAATTAAAAAAAAACTCTTACTTTGTTATGAATTCATAATCTGGCTCAATAATGTCTTCTTCCAAGCTATAGTCATCAAAATCCATTTGAATGATTCTAATTTAACTTTAAAATGTTAATTTATATTTAAAATGCATTTAAATTTCAAAATGTTAAGGACATGTTTTGTTGCTTTCGATAACCTAGACCCGATACAAAGTGAACGGAAAACAAGTTAAAGTAGTGAGAATGAATTTATCTACAAGTTTCTGACGCAAGTATATTTGTTAGTTCTAGATAAATTCGGAATGTTTTTACCCTATTGCAATGCTTACTTTTTGTTTGAAATGTGGTTTACTTCTTAATTTGGATCTTCCTTACTATTACAAAGGTTATAAGATTAATTAATAAATTCTATTCAAAGTATTATATTTTTATAAAATATTTTTTATATTTTAAATTTTATGGCATTAAAAACAATTAATGCAATTTTCAGATTTAAATTTTTATTTATTTTATCCTTCTCTGTTTATTGCATTAAATAAATGCATTATTTCATAAACTTATTTTGTTAATTTCTAAGAATTGAATCTTTAGATAGCCTGGGGTTTATTTTTGGAATCTGAAATGAATAGTAAGATAGGCAAACGATAAGGAAATTTAAAATGATTTTTTTATGACTTAGTTTTTAAATTCTTTCAATGAAGTTGTGAAAAAAGGTAATTCATTGATAATGATTAATAAATTAAATTTTAGCTTAATTTTGCTTATTTTTCGCAAAGTATATTAATTGATCTCCACAATATATTTCGATAAAATGAAATTAAATGAATTAAGCTATTAACTTTATTTACGTATAAATTCATAGAATTTATACACTCTTGGGAAAGTTATTTTCAGGTTGGAGCATAAAATCTTTCGTATCTTTAACTACAGAATTGATATAATCATAAAATTGATGTAACCATAATATTGATCTTTTAACCATATGGTATCTTGAACCATGGAATTGGTATCTCGAACCTTAAAATTGGTATCTTGAACCAAAAGTTTGGTATCTTGAACCATAAATTTGGTATCTTGAACCATAAAATCAGAATCTTAAATCGTAAAATTGGTATCTTGAAAAATAAATTTGGGATCTTTGAACCATAAAATTAAGTGCTTGAATCATAATACTGTGCAAATTTAATGTAAACTTGAAATGGTGTTAAATTGAGCGATGTTTCAATTAAAGTTGATCCAGAATATCAAGTGATCGAGTTTAAGCTGATTTAATTTGTACGATAATATGGCTTAGCTTGACATTGTACTGATATAGCATCAGATTTTTGGCGATATAATTGGGTTGCACACACGCCAAAGTTTGAATCTAGTTAAAAAATCTTTTTTTAAAAATATCTTAGTACTACTTAACCGGCTAGTCAGGAGCAAGTAAATTCAAAAATTTTTTGAGTGCAAAGCAATTAAGCCCCCTTAAATATTGTGTTTATTTGTGTCTGGCTAACCAAAGAGTACTGTAACGAATCAAGCTTCACTGAAGAAACAGTTTTTATTTTTTATTATTAAAAAAAATATTTATTTGACACAACAATCACACAGCAACCAAAAAAAAAAAAAATTGAAATACCCGCAGCGGGTTAGTGTAAACCTTAAATACAATCAAAAACTATTCTCAACATTCATAATTTTTTTTGTTAGGTTGTTTTAAGAAATAATTTAGTTAGTGTTGAATAGTTAGTATTACACTCTGTAGCTATTTAGAATAATATCGCATTTTTATGTAAATAAAAACTTAGTGGCGAAGTAGTTATTTTGATTTATTTTAGCTCCTTTCTAAAATGGCTGTAGACATTTTAAACATAAACACGGTGCTATGGTGCCGCATACTGTCATCTATGTATATATTTCTCTTACACGGCGACAAAAAAAAGCCTCATTACATCTCCCCGGATGGCAACGCTAGAAAATCGATCAATGATTGCCGCTAAAAATGTCACATGCCAAATCTAGTTGAGGTGACTCAACATAAGGCGTTCTTAAAAACGGAAACTAAAATAACCAGAATGTAAAATATTATGTGCTTATGTGCATCGTATTTTTCGTTTAATAATTTATTTATTATATATCAATTTATAGATGGTAACGAGAAGAGTTTTGTGGTTGCTATGGTGACTAATTAGAATATAAATTGTTTTCTTGAGTGAGTGTGAGATTTGTTTTTTGGAACTGCGATGCTGTAATTTTATTGTTTAGTTAATAAATCTTCCTTTTATATTAAACGTGATAGTAGTTTCCTTAATTATTTGATTAATTATTTTTTTCCTTAATTTCTCCTTAATTATTTGAGGTCAGTTTATTTTGTATTTTTTGACAAGAGAGAGCATTCTCACCAAATGAGATTTCTTCCGAAATTCAATGTTTTGTTTATGCGGATTTTTCCATTGCAATTCACTTATTTCAATTTTTAATAGACTTAATTATAGCCAAAAGTTTAACCTTTTTAAAGAGATATCAGTTTTAGAAATTTTATCTTAAGATTTTATACTATAGCACATTTCTAATATGTTTAACGAATTACATGTCATTTATTTGAATTCAAATTTATTTTAATGACTTAGTATTTACTAAAAAGAAGTAATTTTTTTTTCAAAAAAAAGTTGTTATATGGATTTGAATGATTGTTAGAATTTTGTAAATTTCCAATGTACCTAAGTTTGTAGCGAGCGAAGCGATCTTGGTTTGCGAAGCAAACCATATAAGATTGAGTAGCAATTTTCGGGGGTTGGCGAGAGTTGGCGAGCAGAGGGCGCAACCCACTAGTACTAATTATTGGTGCCAGAGCCTATTTTTTTTTGAGCAATAGCAAATATATGCTTTTAGAAACTCAAATTATGGCTCGAGAGGTAGGTTAGGAAGCAGTACAGCACACAAATGGAGCATTGGGAAGACTTTCCTATTTTATTTCACGATAGAGATAGAAATACTTTTAATACTTCAGATGGTCTACTGTGCTGAAATGTCCCAAACACATACACACGGTTCGCTTGCAAAGAAGATTTCAAATTATTACAGAAATTCAATACAAAAAGAACTTTGACAATATGGCGAGCATCTCTTAAAAATAGTTAAAATTGAAATTAAAGTGCGGGAAAGCCACGGATGAAAAATTTGGGTAATATATTGTTTAAAACTAAGTTCAGGGCCTGATTGTCGCCTAGGCCCAATAGACACGTGCCTAGGGCCCTCACTTTCTGGGGGGCCTCAAAATTTAGTAAAAAGTCTACAATATTGCGTTAAAAAATACTGAAAGAAACAGCTTATCTCAAAAAATGCATTTTCTATTTTAAATTTTCTTTATATTGTGATAAACCAAACTCGTGTAAACATTGCATTAATCAAATTACAAAGAACAGCTGAATTTTAATTGGTGCAATTTTTACTCCAACGGCTTGCAACGAGAATACACATTCGAAAAGTCTCTTATAAATAATTATTGTCAACAAGAACTAAAAGCTTCTAGTTAACAAATATGTAAAGCTGTAGAGGAAAGGCTACAATCTTTAAAATAATTCAGCTAATCAGTGACATAGCAAAAATCCCTGATTTCAATTGTTTGTGGTCACCAAAACTATTTTTATTTTCATACACCATTGTTGCGTTGTTTTATATTTTGCTTTAATATTTAGATGCATAAACTTTATCTTAGAAAAATAATCTTCAATTGTCTGTTTTCAAAAGTTTTTGGAATGTTTCGCTTGAATCATGCAGTTCAATAGATTTTTTTTATTGTTAGGATTAGTCTTCAGAAATTAAATTTCAAAATAATTTGTTCGGGGCCCAAAACATTTTGTTGCCTTGGGCCTGAATTTGTCTTGATTTGTCCATGACTAAGTTGTTAGAATTGGAGATGGGGTTGAGCAATTATAATATTTAAATAGAGTCGTGTTGTGTATTCTACTTGGGGATCATTAAAGTTTATATGCTTTATAGGATAATTTTTAAAGGTCACAAAAGGCGGCAGTATTTATATGCATAATTTTACGAACTTAACTTCACGCTTTAATGAATTAATTTTTTTTGAATAATTAACAACTCATATTTGTATAACAGCTTTGTAAAATGTTTAAATACACTTTTATTTTTAGAGAACATGATAACCTTGTTTTTAATTGCACTGCTGCCACTAGGATCTTTTGGTCAGTTGGTGTTGGGATTCTGTCCGGAACCTCCAAAATTCATAAGGGATTTGAATCTTGAAAAAGTAAGGAAAATGCAATTTACTTACTAACGGTATTTTTAGGGTTAAAAAAAATAAACTGCTGTTGTAGTTTATACTATGCGTTTTTAAAATTAAAGTTCGAAAATAAATACAGAATAAAATGAATAATTGAAAATATTTAGTTCTGATTTATATTGTTTAAAAGTGACTAAAAGATTTTTGATGTTTGATTTTATTTTTGTTAAAAAAAGACACATTGTTATAAACTGATAGTTTGAACTACCAGAATATGGTAAAATTCATCGTTTTTCGGGCTCTATGGCAACATAAAAAATCAAGATAATGTTAACCGAAGCACTTTGGTGAAGATTTTGGTAAAATTAAGAATAAAATATGGTTTTATAATAGGCGATAAAACTTGGTAACCGTAGTTAAATTTGATAATTTTATCATGATACTTCAGAGCATGGTATAAAAGCCATTTAGTCGTCATAATTTACTTTTTAGTTTTGTATTTTCTGCCGAATGTGTGGTAATAAAAACTATAATTTTGAAAACCACAATTTACTGTGAGCAGTCCATGCACCCAGTATACTAAAAAAAAAAAAAAAAAAACTACTCAGGTCAAGTACTTGCAGTCTTCCTATGACATGATAACAGCTCAGATTAGTGTAAATCAATGCATTCGCATCATCAAGTGGAAGTTATGAACGCATTTTATTTTACTGCCATCTGGTGATAATAGAAAGAACTTCCGTCAGGTATACGGTGAATACGAGCGGAAAAATTACCAAATGAAAGGTTAAATTTTGGTTTCATTAACCCAGAATTAGATTTATTATTATTATTATTATTATTAGAAATTTCATTACTAAACAATAATTTTATGAGAATTTTCTCTCTGCCTGGGAGGATTTAAGTTTATAAGTTTTGCATCGACTCCAAAACTATCCAAGTAAAATAAAAAATATATATTTAAACTATTTTAAGATCATTTATGGTAATCTCGTAAACCATAATATAACGGAAGACTGGTATATTATTCACTTTTTAATGAGTAAAATATGCATACACTATTTAGCTATTTAAGGGTGATCGCGTTATTGGTATGAGACCCAGCTTCCAATATATGGGATAACATTTGGTACAATTTTATATGTTACAAAATGAAATTTAAATGTTATTTTCTCTTTTCTTTTTAAAATTAAGTGTTATTTTTTTTAATAAGGCAATCGTCTATCTGAAAATACAATTGGATTTGCCCACACAGGTTGGAGTTTTAATTACAATGAAAAATTATTAGAAAGGTATAAGTAACTTTTTGGAGACTTTTATGAAGTATAAACATATTATTGAACACTTTTATGAAGTATAAACATGTTATTGGACACTTTTATGAAGTATAAACATGTTATTGGACACTTTTATGAAAGTATAAACATATTATTGGACACTTTTATGAAGTATAAACATGTTATTGAATTTCATTTCATAACCAAAATGAGGAAATACACATGATAAAAATATCCAATATTATGCAAAAAAATGCTGAAAATTTATTTTAATTTTTCCTTTTATATAATAAATAAAAATGACCAAAAAAGTTATTGAAGTTTATTTAATAGATATTTTGAAAATATGCTATCATCTTCATAAGTTCATTTAATTTATAAGTTCACTCATTTAAAATGATTTTCATATGTGATTTTACTTTTTAAAAAAACTCACATTTTCTACCATTATTTAAATGTCGTGTCTTAGGAAAATTGAAAAAAAAAAAGAAATGAAATTTGGTTAATCCCGAAAAAACTTTAATGACCTAATTTAAGAGGACAGCCAAGAAACTCTCGAGGAAAAATTCTTGATTTTATGGAGATGATGTTAGAAAAAATCTTCTGAAATATTGCGAATTGATTAATAAACTCTGACGTCTATTTATCATCAGTTAAAAAATATTACAGATATTATAATATTTCCTTCGTTTGAAAAAGTTTGATGAAGGAATTTTTTCCCCAGTAAAACCAATTTTTCACAGTCGAAATAATTAAACATCTATCATCAATAAAAAATATCGAATAACGAAAGTAAGAAAGAGGAATTCCTAACAGTTCAGAGGAAAAAATAATGTTAGATGGTCCTGTAAGGACATTTTTCTATAAAGATTTTACACTACGCAATGCATAATTATATAAATAGTTCCATCCGAGTAATATGGGAATTTTGAATGGCAGTCATGGAATTCCTATATAAATTCTTGTCAGAAGTTATGGAGAGACTTACGTCTTACTTTGTTGGTAATCATAAACAATATATGCGCGTTTTTCATAATGTCATGAAAAATCATGGAATAAAATGTATTGATATTTTTTAGAGATATTCATAATTTTTAATGAGTTTCTCTAGTTACAATAAGGTCTGTGTTTCAATTGAGAATTTCGTTCTTAATGGCTATAGTATTACACATAGAAAAACAAATTCTGGTAAAATTACCATACTGTTGGGTAAAAATCTACATTATACATTTATAGAAAAAAACAACAACATAGTTCTGGTCATAAAAATCAAATTATACTGTATTTAAACCATTCATTTGGTAATTTTTGCATTTATTTGTTAACGATTTACCTGAAATTCTGGCTCTCAAAATTTATTGTTATTATTTTCACTCGTTTAGTTAAAAATACAAAACTGAAAAGTAAATGTCACCGAATAAATGATTTGTATGCCATACTCTAAGGTATCGTAATAAAATTACCAAATTTTACCACCTTTACTGAAATTTATCATATATTGTAAAACCATATTTTATTGATAATTTTAACGTCATAACCAAAGTGCTTTGGTAAAAATTACTGAGCTCTTAGGTGTTCGCATAGAGCCGGAAGCATAGTAAATTTTACCATATTCTGGTAGTTCTGACAATAAAATATTTTTCAGAGTACTATTACTCAAAGATTACAAATCTCTGCCAGATTCTTTCAGAATTTTAACATATTTTTAATACGTAGTTTAATATTTAACTATATGACTTTTATTACAAATATTTCCTGGCATGAGAAAGGGAATAAATATTTTGTCCTACTACTTTTTAAACATTTTATTTAATTATCAACTATTCAACCGATTCTGTTGAAATTTTTTTTTTTAAAATTCAATTTAGAAAAATAGTTTGTACCTAATATCGAAGTTTCTGTATCCCTTTCAGAATAAGAGTTTCGATTATTGTTGTGAGTTTTGCAGTATTCTTAAATTTGCGAATTTTTTCAAATACGAAGCTCTTCGGATACAGCAATAACGCGATCAAGACATTTAGGAGTAAATGAGTGAAACATTTTATGTTTTTATGAGTAAGTAATACCATATATTTATAATAGCCGCAGTAACTTGTTGCGTATTGCAAATACTATAAACGTCTTTTAGGTGGGAGGCAAAATATAATGTTCTATCTACATAACTGTTATTATTATTTCCATAGCTATAACAACAGTTATGTATATAAAATAAACTAAATCTCATAATTTACACATGAAAATTCTTTTTCTGTACAGATTTCTTAATAAACTTTATTTGTTTTTCTTCTTCTTGGCACTACAGCCTTGAACAGGGTCATCTCAACGTCTTTTTCTTTCCATCAGAATATATTAAACGGTTGTTGCTTCCAATTAGTAAAAAATTTGAAATCATTCTAATTAATATTATATTCAAAATATTCTCAACAGCATCAAGCCAAAACTATTAGTAGTAAAATGCAAAATAATTCAGATTGGCTCAATTTATATGTTTGAAAAGACACACCATTTTAAGTTAAAATTTATTTCAGTTTCAATTACTAACTTTTTTCAATATATTGACTTAAAATGTAAGAAATTTATTTGTAGTATTCTGGAAAATGGTATGCTGTAGCACAAAGCCGATATCATCCAATGGGGGCTCAATCATGCCAATTTGTTGAATATACACCAAGAAGTGAAGATGGGTTTGATGTGCACTATGAAGCAATTGGCTCGCCGTAAGTTAGATAATTCTTTAATAAATCCTATATTTGCGTCTTTTTAAATGAGAAAAAAATTTATTATACTTGAGACTGATGTAAGGGTATATCTAAAAAGTGCAATTAAATAAAATGTTTAACACTTGTTATAACACAAAAATTGGGCATTCTTAACATTAACATCATAAAAAAGGAGTGGTGGCTCAACGGATTGAGCTCTCACCTCCTAATGAGGTAACCAAGGTTCGAAGAGGCGAATTCGGCAGCCGACTACAGTGCTAGCATAAAATATTCTTTGTCATACACGGATCATGGGTAAGAGTCCCCTTGCTGCCAGGCTGGTCATGGGGTTCTTTTGTGGCTTTCAGCTTTCTGTAACGCAAATGCGGGTTAGTTCCATCAAAAAAGTCCTCCACGAAGGCAAATATTTCTCAATACTTCACCCAGGACCTATCTTCGCTTGCATCTGGGAGCAGCTAAGGTGATTGGGTACCTGCTAAAAGCTTAGATCCACTCTTTGACTCTTTGAAGTGAAAGAATCCCTCCTACCAACTCCAAATGAAAAAGGTCCCCTTCTCACCCAACTGGAAACGACATTTTCCCTTAGGAAAAAGAGTAATAAACCTTTACTGGTAGCTTTTAATCAAAAGAATTTTTAATCTATCTGAAATGTATCTCCTCACGCTTGATTTACAGGAAGCATTTATAATCACACGATTTCTAATCACTCTCTTGAAAATTTATAAATGCTTATATTTGGTTTCATAGCATTGGTAATTTATTTAATAAAAGAATGTTATAATTATTTAAAAGAGTTATGTTTAATTCATTATACGAAGCCGATTTAACGAAAGCTTCTTTATTGGGGATTTCTTTAGTAAAAGGTGAGTTTTAGTAGAATGAATTTACAAAATGAGGTATAATAATAGTTAAATTAAATAGGGTAAAATAAGATACCTGCTCCCTTGTCTTCTGGATTGGGTTCAAAATCACTAGCTACGGAGTTGAACATTGGTATTCGAAAACTAAAAATTTGGAAAGACTGGTCAACGATGGTTATGAAATAAAATATTATGTAAAGCACTAAAGTATTTTAAGGGTTGTTGAGCTATTGCAGTATTTAAAATTGAATAATTTCTTTTTAAAAATTTACACTTAAAACATTTACATAGTAGATTAAACTTTGAAGCTTTTTTTATTTTTCTTAAAAATAACTATTTCATAACCCATTATTTTTCATAAATATTGTAAAATAATAATAATCAAGTATTAAGAAAATGCAATAACTTAGCCCTGTCTCCAATTCTTAACATAAATATAAATTATAATGATAAAACTTATTATTGATGATCAAATTGTAATATCTTAGTGTGAATGTTGCGTATTTATATAAATGCAGATTTTATGAAAAGAAAGAAACAGGAGGAAAAATGCACAGAGAAACTGGAAAGTCTCCTGGAGAATTGAAGTTGAAAATGGAAGATTGTAAGTGATACAATATTAATTTTATAGTTAGTTCGATATCAGTTTTTTCTAGAATTTTTTTCAGTACAGCTATAGCCACAACACTACGTATTTTTTCAAACATTACTTTTTAAATTGCATATTCCTTGCGAAAAACTGTTTAGAATACTTTATGCCTCATCAAGTTTATTAATGAATCTAATTTTAATTACTTAAAATTTAGAAAACAATTTCAAAAGCTTTTTTCAGTTGTATTATAAAATCACTTGCTAAAAATGCATTATATGTTCTAGATTTATATTGTTTGATAAAATACGATAGATTGAAGCACTTGTAGAAATATTTTATTTTGAGCTGCACCTTTACTATCTGTAGAAATTTTCCCAGAAAAATATATATTTATATGCTGACAAGTTACGTTAAGAAAATTAAACCAAATTCTTTTATAATTCGTGACATTCTAATCTTATTTTGCTTTCACTTAACTAGCAATAATATTTTATGCAAGCTCTTTAGCGATGAAACTTGCGTAGCAATTAGCAGATAGGCTTTGAACTAAGATATTTAGGTATTACTGCAAATATCGTAGAATTAGAAATGCTATTAAGCTGCAACTTTTTGAGTGAATAATGCCTACAATCGAAACTGTTTGATTTAGACAGAAGAATAATGTATGAGCAAGCTAAGATTTCTATGCTATGTACTTTGTTTAATTATTGAAATGATTTCTAAGACATGATTAAAAATGTAATTACTTTGTTTCATTAAATTTAATAATTAGACGTTAAAAAACGTTTTTAGTATTTCACCTATAAAAATCTGTGCTGGTAGCTAAGTTCTAATCATTTCTGGATGGCTACAGGGAAACATTTTCTCTATATACAATTTGTTACATTACAGTAATAATGAAATGTTATTAATACGTTTTTATTAAGTCAATTTCTTTGTGACAATGAAATTTTGCAATCAGGGATTTGCAATCAATTTGATTTGAAAGTTCTGACCATTTTCCGATTAGCTAGAGAACTCAGCAGCTCCATAGCAGCTCTGCACCTGATGGCAATACAAGTTGCAATCGCTTCCTGACTGCCACAAAAAGAATTTATTGTGATATGATCCTCAAAAAGAGTTAATTGACAATCGAAATGTTACGTCCTCTTTCCAATTAACTAGTGCACTCTGTTTTTGTTTTTGTTTACTTGAAAAACTTAGTTTTTAAATTTTATTTAATTATTTCTTAATATTTAAAATACCAGATAAAATTGTTTTGGAAAAAATATCTTTTTGCTTTTTTCTTTCTATTTCGCTATAGTTATGGAGATATCAATTGTTGTAAGCATAAGTTTTTTCAAAAAAAATTGTAAGGATGGCTGAAATCTGACCAAAGCACGATAATGCATAAAGGTGGAATAATCCCAGTTAAAATACTTAAAACCGCAAGTGAATTTCAAAGATCCAAATAAAAAAAGGGAATTCTTTGTGAAAGAGCAACGTATTAATAAAGAAAAACAACGTAAATTTAGCATAAGTAAAGGCACGAAAATGGACATACTATAGTTTCAGTTCTATAAATATGGATCTTTCTCAGTGTCTAAAAACACAAAAAAGAAACAAATACTATAAGGAGAAAAGTGGTTTAACCAATGAGGGAAGGGAAGTTGAAAAGATGATTAAGTTTGATTTTTCTTCTGGCTACACTGCTCTTTCTTTTTCGACTTCTTTAATACCGTTCTTCATCTAACGACCTTGACTTCAGGGAATCATTCCATATTTTGAAGAATTCAAATAATCTATTTGATATACATTATATTATTTTTTTTTCCAACTTCTCGAAGTCTAGTCTAATATAATTTTTGAGTAACTCCGAGTTTTCTCACAACTCCCTTCACGCTTGTTTCTTATTATCTCCCTTCTTTTATTATTTTATTCAAGCTTTTTATTCTATTGGTCAAATTTTTTTTTTCTAGTTGCAACGTGTCAGCCTTGTTACATTTTCCTCTAATTTTGTGTTTCAGCAATGAGGAAGGCTCTTGTTTATGGTACCGAAACTATAGTTTACTACGTCCATTTTTGCGCTTCATTCGTGTTTTGTTTTATTCAAGTTTAAAAGGATTTCTTGTTAGTGTTCTAACACAGCAAGTAAATTGTTATCTTAAAAAAATGATTGAAAAATGAAAATCTGTGTAGACGTAGTAAAATCTTTTACTACCAAAAAATAGAATTTTTATTCTAATTTTTAAAATTAATCCTTTCAATTTTGCCTTCTGAAACATATCTATANTCTTCATTGATTAGTTCGATATCAACTGTTGAAAACATACGTTTTTTCAAAATAAAATTTGTGAAAAATGGCTGAAATTTGATCAAAGAAAGATAATGAATAAAGGTGGAATAATCCCGGTTAAAATACTTAGAAGTGCAAGTAAATTTCAAATATCAAAATAAAAAAAAGGAATTCTTTGTGAAAGAGCTACGTATTAATAAAGAAAAACAACGTAAATTAAGCATAAGTAAAGGCACGAGAATGGACATACTATAGTTTCAGTTCTATAAATATGGATCTTTCCCAGTTTCTAAAAGCACAAAATAGAAACAAATACTATAAGGAGAAAAGTGGTTTAACCAATGAGGGAAGAGAAGTTGAAAAGATGATTAAGTTTGATTTTTCTTCTGGCTACACTGCTCTTTCTTTATCGACTTCTTCAATGCCGCTCTTCATCTAACGACCTTGACTTCAGGGAATCATTCCATATTTTGAAAAATTCAAATAATCTATTTGATAGACATTATATTATTTTCTTTTTTTCCAACTTCTCGAAGTCTAGTCTAATATAATTTTTGCGTAACTCCGAGTTTTCACACAACTCCCTTCACGCTTGTTTCTTATTATCTCCCTTCTTTTTATTCTACCCCTGTTGGTCAAATTTTTTTTTCTAGTTGCAACGTGTTAGCCTCGCTACATTTTCCTCTAATTTTGTGTTTCAGCAATGTAGAAGGCTCTTGTTTATGGTACCGAAACTATAGTTTACTACGTCCATTTTTGCGCTTCATTCGTGTTTTGCTTTATTCAAGTTTAAAATGATTTCTTGTTAGTGTTCTAACACAGCAAGTAAATTGTTATCTTAAAAAAATGATTGAAAAATGAAAATCTGTGTAGACGTAGTAAAATCTTTTACTACCAAAAAATAGAATTTTTATTCTAATTTTTAAAATTAATCCTTTCAATTTTGCCTTCTGAAACATATCTATACAAATTTTCTTATCAAAGAGTCTTAAAATGAAACATCCATTAACTTTCAGTACTCTTCGTCTACGGAACGCACTGAACTTGCAGATGTATTCAGGGTAAGGAAAAAAAAAAAAAAAAAAAAAAAAACGCTATCTTACTCGACAATTGACTGCATTCCTAATGCAGTCGATTGTCGAGTAATACTTCGGGTACCTTCTTACACTGTAAAAAATGCAAATACGCAAATTGCGATACACTGCAAATTAGGGCATGAAGTACCAACACTTTTGGGTGCATCTTCCGTAAAATCCATTCTTACTGTAAAATATTATACCGTAATTTTTACAGTGATATTTATTAAATTAGAGTGATACAGTGATTTTACGGTAATTATTACTTTGCGAATTACGCTAAATCTGATTTTTTGCTCAGTAATATGTAACGTTAAAAATTACGGTATAAAGTTCCAACACCCTGAGTGTCGGTACTTTTCACCGCAATTTGATCCTGAATTTTTCACTTTGTTATCAGAACTACTTTTGCTTTTAAGGAAGTTTATAAGGTAGCATACTTTTTTGGCGGTAATTTGTATTAATATGTCCATAAAAAATTCATCCTACTTGAACCAGACTAAGTGTAAAAATGACAAACAATGGCGTGGCAAAAGCAAAAGCTCAAGATTACTCTCACAATAATAATAATAATAATAATAATCATCATCAATGGCTCGACAGACCAGGGTGAGCCTTGGCCTTCTCAAGAAGTTTTTTTTCAGGCTAACCTTTTTCCTGCTAGAGTTTTCCAGATTACTCCAATATTACGTAATAAATGATAGCCTTTTCATTAATACTTTACTTTTTGAACATATCTATATAATAATCGACTATAATATAATAATCGATTGTAATATAATAATCTGTATAATAATCGATTACAACTCATAAATATCATTTAATGATATTTATGAGATAACAGGTTTATCGATTACTGTAATGATTCCAAATATTCTAGGTAAATTTGATAGTTTATTTCACTCAATTTAATATTTGTATTTCTTTTAGTGGCAATTAGTCTACAATTTCGAGTTCTACACGTAGATTATTCAGATGTGGCAGTAGAGTATACTTGTCTACCAGGGGTATTGAGTCCTTTATGTAAGAAAAAAATACATTTTTATACTTGATTTGTATTTAAATATATTTAAATAAGTTTCAATTTTAATCAAATATTTTTCAATTAGGCTTAAATTAATATTTTGTCATTTTTAATGATTAACGTTTGCATTTTCTATCTTTTCAGTATCTGTCACTGTTTTGCAGCGTAAGCCACCCGTCCAAGGTTCGAACCTACATTCAGTTCTTGAGTCACTCAATTTGTCAAATGTCATTCCTCAAGATCTCAGAGAGAATATGCTTCTGATAAATAACAATGATTGTCA
The DNA here is from genome assembly GCF_043381705.1 of Parasteatoda tepidariorum. Classification (NCBI taxonomy): domain Eukaryota; kingdom Metazoa; phylum Arthropoda; class Arachnida; order Araneae; family Theridiidae; genus Parasteatoda; species Parasteatoda tepidariorum. The sequence continues at coordinate 79,261,640 of NC_092205.1, read as the reverse complement.
AAATTGTAATTATTAGAAATTTAAAGATGTTTCGTTAATGGATTTTGAAATAAGTGATGTATGGAATTTTTTTAACACTAAATTTTTTTTATGTAATAAATTTTGCAATTAATTTTTATTTCACACTCATGTATTGAAATTATAAATAAAATTAAAGATCTATCAGGAGTCAATTAGCTTCTACTATGTTCATTTTACTTGAAGTCAGTTCCTTGAATAATTCAAATAAAAGTATATAGACGCTTCTTTTAGAATTATTGTATCTTAAAGTACTGGTTAAATAAATACAACAATTTGATTTTTACCTTTTAATTCCATACGTTCAATGATATGTTTTAGGAAACAATACTTTTTCGGAAATTATTTCCACAGGATTAATGTACATGTTTAGAGAATGTGTGCATATTTTTAACAGTATTAGAATGTTTTTAACAGAATTATGGAATTTTTGTAACAAAATTTTATAGCACTGTTTGTACAATATAATATTTATACAAATTTTAAAATCAGTCGCTAATAGGTTTATTTTATTAAAAATAATGGGAAGCAGATGTAAATGATGGTAGATGATTTTCCTTTACAATATGTACTTATAAAATGAGGACTGTATAAATAAGGATATACTTTTGTCAAAAACGTGAAGAATTAGTGCTTTATCCTAAGCCAAAAGTTCTTACGAATGTCTTAAAATAGATCACATAACAGAAAATTTATAAAATCTTGTTTAAAACTAACAAGAACTTGTCTTTACCTTTTATCATTAAATTATTGAAGCAACAGCAAATTATTAAAAAAAAATTCTTCTAGCTTAGAACTTTTTATCTAAAAGATTAAATCATAACTGTTGGAGAATATTAGATTAGAAATATGCTGTTGTCTAGATGCTAATAATATACCATAGTCTACTACTAGCAGTGAAAGCGTAAAGCTTATAGAAACACAAGTAAAAACGAATGTAATGAATGATTTAGTAATTTCTTATTTCCTTTTAATGACATATTAAAATTTGACTATTCTTAATAATCATTGCAAGTTAGAATTTTATTTTAATTTATTTCACTTACGGCATTGAACAGTTTGAATCGTGTCAGACTTTTGTCTTACAGTGTTCGATTACATCACCTTGTAATTTTGAACCCTGTCCAGAAGACAAGAAGCCTATATTATACAGCATTGGGGTGAGTTTGCGTGGTCTCTTTTGACGAAAGTGCTCCGAATTTGCATTACACGGAGAAGGAAACCGCGAAAATCTTTCAAAATTGGCAAGATGGTTAGAGTATTTTAATCCACGATCTATTAACCACTGGGGGTATTTTATATCCACCTTGTAGCGAGTCGGAAACAGTTTAGGAATTAACCTGTCGTCGTGGGATTCGAACCTGGGTAGCTTCATTAGAAGGCGAGAGTACTCTGTCTTCTGAGTCGGTTCTAAGTACAATATTGTATAAAAGCTTCCCCTCTCTGGATTTTCTTCCACCAACTTAATTAAAGAGAAACTCGTTCATTAAGTAGAAAAACAGTTGAAAACGGTCAATAATTTAAAATTGTTCCTACGTTTAGATACTTTCTAGAGTCAGCGATATTATTTTTTTTACTCCTTGATGATGTAACACATGATGACGTAAGCAGTATATAACAAAGCTCCCAATTCACTCAATTTAATTATTGAGGTAATTTAATATCTTGGTATAAAAAAGTTAGAATTCTGTACTACCTTAATTTTATCTTCATTGATTAGTTCGTTCATTGTTTTGCTCAGAAAAGGAAATGTGAGTTGGAATTTTTTTCTTCTTCTGTTTCATTCACTAATGGACTTCAGCTGTAAGCTAGTTTTTGGGGCAATGATTACTATATATAATTGTTTTGAAAGAAAATCCAGTTTCTAAAAATATATCATGATAAGCGAATAGTAGAAGTTAAAGCAAGTATTTAAATCATTTTTATCAACAAAAAATATTCACACCAGCAATTACAAATGCTTTTATCTAATCTATAAACAGACTAATATGTTGATAAAAAATGCAATGTTTTTCTCCCTTTATAGGGCATTATGCATGGTATTTTTAATAATTTTCTCACTTTATATATTTTTCACGCTTTTATTCATTTTTTTATGAATTTTGAATATTTTTAATTGTGGAGCATTTTTCTAGGGAATTATTTTTTATTGCTGTTGTTGTTGTCAGCTATTAAGGTACTGGGGGTTCGATTGTTCTTGTTTTCCAATGATGATCTCTATGGCCAAGAATTCAACTTCTGCCACACCCATACTCATACCCGTTTATAGGGCGGACTCATTCATACAACCATTCATTCATCCACAAATCGCAATTTTGTCCTGAACCAGGGACCGATCAATTTTCTATCTAGTACCCCTAGGCGTATTATTTGTTATGGAGGACTTTATGATCCTACAGATTTAATGTGCACCAGTTACCATTTACAGTCTGCTGGATTAGAATTCCCGTTCTCACGAACACGAGTCCAACGCCCTTTTTTATTAATTAGCATTTAACATTTTTTTCTTGATTAGTTCATATTATTTTAATAACAAGTGTTGATGTTGAACAAAGTCTTTCAAGGTCTAAAAAATATGCTTCGCTTTTGAACGGAAGGCAATATTTTAATTTGAAGAATATTAAAAAAAACATCTGATAATACAATATGCTATTCTAATATTCTTGAAGGTTGCACTTGAAAATTGATAAATTCTTACTTACCTTTGTTAGGTATTCATTTTCATCTCAACTTATATATTTATTTTAATTATTATTTTATTTTTTACTAAATTTATGAATACAAGTCATGATTAAAATTTTGTTTGCATAAAAAAAGAAGTTATAAAATACGCTTTTAAAAACTTGTAAGGACATTATTTTTTATTTTAAGACCATTGTTGATAATTTTACGGAGCGTTATTTGCCTTTTTTTAAATGAATTTTTAGGTCATAAATATCCTATATACAACTTTAGTTTTCCAGTAAGTTAACTTTTTTTAAGAAATAAGTCAAGTTTCGCTACAATGTTTGCCCAGTTAAATAAGTTTAAAAAAATTTCTATTGCCAGCTAAACTAATATACGATTTTCTCCTGTGAATAAAAATCGATTTTGGTACATTCCATGGAAAGAAGAAAGCGAAATTTAAAAAAATAAAATTCTTTTTTTCCTGATACTAAGACTTATAATATTTAACAGTTATTTTATTTCAAATTAATTGAACTTAAGTAGTTTTTGAGAAATTTGTTTCTGTTAAGTAACTACAGAAAGTTCTGGCAGTTTGCTGAGCAATGCAAGTAATTCTTGCAATACGTTTTAAATATTTTTCACCCTCTATAGTTGATTACAGAGGATTTGTTTAACACTGCAGATTTTTGCGTTCTGAAATAAATTCTTATTCTTAATTACTTTTAAGAGGAGAATATTGCACCCTGGGATACTTTTTAATACTGGGATACTTAATTTTTAGCTTCGATAAAAAGCGAGTTTTGAAAACAAACAGAAACATTATTTCTTCTGTAATGCATATTTTTTTTTAACCCAAACAAATTGGAAATAAAAATGTGTCAGTAGGTAAAAATTGCAAACTGTTCCTTACGCTATTACTCTCTTACCTCTAAAAAATTTAAAAATCTTCTTTTATATAGCCAATTAAAATTCAGTTGAATAGTTATTTTAAAAATTCCATCTTAAAAAAAGAGCACAGAATTAAAGAAAAATATTCTTAGCTTATGTAATTTTCTTTCTCTCACCAAGATTCCAATCTTTGGATGTTAATTCTTGCTATCATATAATCTATTGGTTAGAATCGTTGTTAGAAATAAAATCATCGCTAGTGTTGCCATGGCTCAAAGGTTGAGGGCACAGAGGACATTTAGATCTATGTCCTAGGGTTTGATCCTCAGTCGCAGCTTGAAGTCGATTCAGTTTCAGATCTATGGGTATCAGCTTGTCTGGGAAGTACTGGCTGTTAGTGCACAATTTTAACCACACTGCGACTATCATGCCATTAGTCATGAAATTACAGAACTTTAGCTAGTCTAAAAGGGGCTATTGTGGCAATGCTTTATTTACCATTAGGTTCTTGGAAGTTGTTTATTTCGAGTCATATGACACGTTGAGGTGCAACATTCTCTCCTAAACTAAATGCATGTAAATACTATGAGAGAAAATAATTAACATAGATAAAAGAAATTTAACAGTTCAGTTTCACCTCCTATCACGCTCAATATAAATATGTTCTGAAGTAACTAAGTATGAGCTGTTTTGAAAAATCTGACTCAGAACATGCTCAGTTACTTCGGAAGAGGCAAACGTAAACATTCGGGAATGTGAAACGGTAATAGAAAGATTTTGCAGTGCCCATTCACACATTCCCGCTTATATATTTTGAATTTACTGCACCAGCACAGTTTTAGGAATGGCAAGCATGCGCAATTACTGCAAACACGAGTAAACGTAAAGTGATGTGAATTAGTAATTGAGAGATTTAACAATGCTATTTCACACACTTTGGTATTTATTTATGTATATTCTTAAAAAACTGAGTACATACAGTACACAAAACTGAGTACATAGGAATCGGTATCACAAACAAGGGTAATAACTATGAGGGGAGAGGAGTCATCGACTATGCCAACCGTCATCTAGTATTAAAAGTCACCCCAAGATTGAAAACAGATAGTATGTCTTATATACTAGTGAATTGATGTTTAAAAATGGTAGTGGTAGTTACGCCACAATACTTCCCCACCAGAATTTTATCAGAGATAGAATTCAATGAACGGATACCATTAGTTGTCGTATTTGCGAAAGACAGGGAGAGTTTAAGTTCACAGAGTTTTTGTCGTGAGAGCTGTTTTAAGTTGACGGTTGTGTGTGTGGTCTCTCCTGTGTTGTTGTTAGCAGTCGAGTGTGTTTAGAATCCCGTTGTGTGTAAATGAGATTTAAAAGAAGCAGTGCGAGGAGGACGATGATGCAGTCACAAATAGCAAGTCAACCGTTCAATGTGGACCATACATCGAAGTATGCGTGTTCTGTCTAGGTAGGCGCGTTCAGATCACGTCCGCAGGTCACCAATGTAAAGAGAGTAGAAATCGACAACGCCAATCGTCATCTATCAAAAGGTAGCCCAAGATGGAATCGAGTTAGCATGTCTTATACACTAGTGAATAGCTGTTTAATAATCGCAATGGTAATTACGCCACAATTATATACATGAGTAAACGCAGGAAGATATGAAACGGTTTTGCAAAATCTTGTGCAATTTTTTTAACATGGCAAATGTACTTTTTTGTTTTAAGAATTGCACGAATGATGTCACGTCGTGCTTTTTTCCCCATTTGGTCAAGCAGTAAACGTAATATAGCATAAATTAGAACTAAAAACCGAAGACGCATTTACTAGAGAGATTTTGCAAAGCGTTGCGGTTTCCAGTAACTCTATCGCTATTTGAGCTTCAAAGCACATGCGCGGAAATATCCACTCACATCGCAAAATCGGTAATGGGTAGAAAACAGAATTAGCTTTACAGTTAACAAAATCAACAGTTACAAAACCACTCAATTATCTCGATATTGCTCACATTTAAATAAACTCGTAAACAAAATAAAATTTCCTTAAAAAGTGTATTTTTATTTGAAATAATATTAACATAAAACGCTCCGACAAATACGAAGCACATCTAATCTAGTATGACGGTGCTTAGTATGTGAAGACTGGAGATGCAAATTAGATAGAACATTTTGCCTTTTAAAATTTTTAAAAGAAAAGAAAACAGTGGCAGAGATCTTCTATATGTATAAGGAAATATATTTATGCAAAATAAAAAAGTACTTTGTCCTAGTTCGTTATTGCACAAGGGAACGTATTTATAGCGAAAAAAAAGCACTTTGTTCTGAAAAAGTATAAAAAGCAATATGGTCTCTTTGGAAATGAAATAAAGTTTGTAAATCTCAATTCTGATTGCATTGTTCAAATAAAAGCTACAGCTTTTTAGAAAAAATCGGGAAAATCAAGTTGCTTTGCTGTTTTTCAGAAAAGGTATTGAAATGGAATAACATTTTGAATGATTTTGATTTTTTTATCGGTACATTTTGGTCTTCAGTGAGCTATTTTGCTTTAAACACATTGACGATAAAAAAAAGTAATAGAAATGTTATAAGTAATAAACAGATGCAAGTTTGTTTTTAAAATAAAATAGAATCTTTTTATCCCGAATGAAAAAAACAGAAGGTTCTTTTTTGGTGTATTGTTATGCGAAGAAAATAAAAATAAGCTTAAAAGCGCTCAGTTTTATGATAAAATAATTTTTGTAAGTATCCCAAGAGTAATTTTTTTAATGTATAATCATTTATTTTAATCTTAAAAAGTAAACAAACTGATAGAGTTTGTTTTTTAAAAAGCAAATTAAAAAATAATGAAGTAAAATCATTTTCGGTTGATTTTAGAGGCGAAGAGATGTAAAATAACTAAAAAGAAAAAAAATCATATTCATTATCACAATTTTTTTAAATATAATTTTACAAGGTTGGTACACATTATGTTCATGATAAAATCATAAAAGGATTTTTCAAAAGATAAACCCAATATCTTTTAAGTAAGTATAAATTGGACATAAGCAATCTATATTACATTTTAAGTAAAGAATCTGCTTATTATTAATTACGGTCTATTATTAATAATAACCGGAAATTATTAATGTTACCCGATTAATTACATGGACTGTAACATACCATATAGTAATGTCTGCTGTCCGCTTTACTGTCAGGCAGTTAATGTAATCAATGTAAGCATGGCAGTGGGTTGATTTTAATGTTAGCGAAAACCTTTATCACAAAAACCAATAAGGAGCCGTCGTGGCTTAGGGGATAGAGCGTTTGTCTTCTAATGAAGTGAACTGGATTCGAATCCCAGCGATGGCTAGTGAATACGAATTTCACACCCGGCTCGCACCAACCACAGTGCTGACGTAAAATATCCTTAGTGGTAGACGGATCATAGGTTATTCACCTCTTGTCGTCAGGTTAACCGTGTTTGCCGGCAGGATTCATCCTTTGCCCTCATGTTAACCATGGGAGGTTTTCGTGGTTTTCCTCACCATGTAACGCAAATGCGGTTAGTTCCATTAAAAAGTCCACCACGAATGCGAATTTATCCCAATACTTGATCCGGTAGTTACCTTGTCTTCTGGATTGGGTTCAAAATTACTAGACTACGGTGGTGAATATTGGTAGCAGTAAACCCTAAATTGGATCGGCTGTTCAATGACGTTTATGAAATAAAACCCAATATGGTTTAAGAATAAACCATGTAAGCTTAAAACAATATTAAATTTAACTATGCGCGTTGATGTTAGGATTAAGCTTGCAAAAACAATATCGAGATTGAATCTACATTTACTATAAAAGGATAGAAGAATCTTCTGAAATCTAGAATGAATCAGGAAAAAAAAAGTTTTTGGCTGCAGTCATGTCATGATAAGAAAAAAATACTTATTTTTGGTCTTATGACCATCGCTGAAACAAGATTTTTTTCTGTTCGCATTTATATGGTTTATTTAACACTTTAAAAGTGAAGATTTACTGGATCATTAAGTTTTCATAACAAACAAAAGGTTGCATTTCAGAGCTGAGAAAAAAAGGCAAAAACCAGGTTGACAGTAAAAGCTAAGAAATGAGATTTTTTTTCTAAAGTGTTTCTTTCGCGTGCCTTTATTTAATCTTAAAGTAAACAAGATTGGCTTACCAATATTTCTACCAAGTTTGAAAAAGGATTTATTACTCAAATTGTCTATGTCAACCCTCGCAAAAAACTAAAAGTTTAATGTTTGTCGCAAGGTTGCCTGCTTCCAGGGTTTTAATTCTTAATCAGTCAAAATGAGCATATGTGTATGTGGACACTAATTATATTTGTTGTGGATATAAAGTTTTCTTACTTTTTTTATACAGTCCATCACATTCTAAGTAAAAATCATTGAGTTATTACCTGTCCGAACAACTATGGAAAAGAGGAAGTTTCGTAGCATTAATTTCCACTGCTTGTGCGTTTACATAGATATGTCAGAGCTTGAAATTTCAGTTCTAACAATACTAACCAGTGTAAAATTGTTTCTTAACTATATTTGAATGAAGCACATCAATAATTTTTAAAATGTTGACAGAAATCGTATAAAGTACTTCTCGGAGAACTAAACCATAAGAGAATGTAGAAAGTATAAAAGAAATGAAAAACTAAACTATATTAACAGCACGTCATGCTTATATTCCGATGCTTTTTAGCACTAAAATACCATTTGTGATTTGGAGTCCAAGGGTCAAACTCTGCCAATGGGGGAAAGGTCCCGTTATAGAAATCATCAAGTGTATCAGTTTCTAAATATTTCTGTACAAGATCTTCACTCAATTGGGACAACAGAAGCCTTTCTCGCAGGAAGTTGTAGCTCACTGATAAAATAGCACTTCATGTCATATTCTGGAGCAAATTTTGGAATCTCGATGAACTCTCTTCGTTGTTAAACTTCTCCAGTATCTGAGTCAATGTTAACAAAGCGAGCATAAACTTGAATTCTGTTTACTCAGTCAACACTTGCTCATTGAAGTGATTTTCGGAATACATGAAAAGTACCTTCATCTCATCCATTCAACTGTAAGTAAAATATGATAGCTTGACTACATTTTACGTGACAAAATTTACTCGTAACCCATGAATATTATCTCACCAAACACTAGTTGGCGTGATTAAATTTTGTAAATTTTCATATACATTTTTATTTATTACACTGGGGAACAGAATCTTTTCTTGTTTTCTGTTGCGAGAAGTTTTTTAACGGATCTTCGACATTTTCGGGTCTCTTATTTCAAATCTGCAATCGATTTCCCTCTCCTAGCCGGAGTTCTTTTTTTAAAATTATTAAATTAGGTATCTGAATAGGCCATAATAGAAAAACGCCTCTAGCCGCGTGTGATGACATTTCCGGGCATGGGTTCCTATGCAATTTTAATCCTGATGATGTGCTCTAACTTCCCTAGAAGTTTGTCGCACCCTTTACGTAACTCCCTTTCAACGACATCCTTTACGTATATAACGTATTTAAACTTGCAGATTTTGACAAAGAATAGATTAAAAGAGTGATTTAAATAAAATCTGTTGTTTAGGAGCAAAACTTATTTTAGATTTGGAATCCCCAACCCGAATGAGGCAAGATCAAGTAAGTATTGCAAAGCAACAAAAAGTTCTATCCTTCGTGTGTTATCAATAAGTGTTTTTTTTTATTAACTTATGAAAACAAGAACACTTAAAAGAAAGAATCTTATATTTCAAACGAAATCTTTCAAACATTTTATATTTACATTGGACAACGTTTAACGAAATAAAATGATTATTTTGTAAAATTTCGCATCAGAGTGAAACATATTGACAATGGGATATCTGCAAGTGATGTAGACTGAGTATCTCGTTTATTATTGGTTGTTGAAACGTGGTATTTGTTTACCTTAGCAACTGTTCCTTCCATTCTGTTTGAGTAAACCAAGCCAATCAAGTATCAATTCTCTTAAATGACACATTCTATATTCTTTCACAAAGATTTCAATTCTTTCACTATATATTTCTCACTTAACACAAAGACAGACAGGAAGTTATGTAGAATATAAACAAAATAATTATGCATCGAAGTTGGCCCGGAACATAAAACAAAAATGTATCTCGGTTACAATAAAATACTTAAGCAAATAATAAATTAGGTAAAAGACGTAGATGAGAACAAATTCGATGTGCGATCAGCCGCTGTAATTAATTAACTTCATGTTAATTAACATTCTAACTTATGCGGCGAAACTTAGCTCAACTTTGAAACGCCATTTTGATTACAAACAATAAGCTAGCACTGACGTCATAGGTCCATTCATGGGTATCCGTGATCTTCGTCATTATCTAAAACATTTTAACTGAATTCAAGAGTGTACTTTATCATGATGAATAATGTAGTATGAAGCCACGCCCCTTCTTCACTGGTGACGATGAACATATAACTCTCTCATTTTCTGACAGATGGTAGCACTTCACTACTTTTCCTTATTCCACGATTTATTTTATCCACAAATAATTCTTCGGAATGTTAAAAAGTTTCGACAAGTTTAATGTTATATTATGGCTAATGACCATGAAAAGTTTACGGACAGGCCTGTAATTAATATGTCAAATTTAATGTAATTATTTTATCAATTGTATTATTATTATGAGTCTGACAACTTTATAGGCAAAAATTATTTTGTAGGGATCATAAATTAATATGTAAGCTGAAGCTATCGGAATATGACGAATCACTAGTGAGTCAGGAGGTAAAAACAATTTAACTACCAATGGAACTTGGAAGTGTTTCCAATAAACACTCTCCTTTCTGATTCAATTGACAGGGTTTGATGTTTCCTGACCCGCCTTCTTCAGAAATTATTCATTGTATTTCGATAACGTTTTTGTTTTTCTTTCTTCGTTTAAATATCAATTAGCGACATTAAAGTTTTATTGTTTTTGTAATTTATTTTTGACAATCATTTAAAAAAATACATATTGAGAACAATTTTGCGGAATATTCTACTTAAGAAAATCGCAATTAAAACTTAATTTTGCTGAATAAATTTCATCGAATAGTTCACGAAATTAAATATTTTACACAACACTTCTTAGGGGATTCATGTCGCCACTAGGATTTGAGTCCTCATGAGAACGTTGCGCTATATCTTCCACTAAAATAGCAACAGTACAAATTCCTACTTCTGAGGCAGCCGCTAGGATTTGAGTTCTCATGATAACGTTGTGCTATCTCTTCCACTAAAATAGCAACATTTCAAATTACTACTTCTTAGGCCGCCACTAAGATTTAAGTCCTCATGAGAACGTTGTGCTATCTCTTCCACTAAAATAGCAACAGTACAAATTACTACTTCTTAGTAGCAATGGTGCTACTTCTTAGGCCGCCACTAGGATTTGAGTCCTCATGAGAACGTTGTGCTATCTCTTCCACTAAAATAGCAATAGTACAAAAAATAACCAATTTTTTTTTAAAAGACTCTTCTCTAATTATTCTTTAACAGCTGTTGTCATTCATTAATTTGTAACCAAAATAAAGGGTTATGAAGGAAACACCACACGCATTTTATGTTCTGCCACATTTTTATATTTTTGGAATAAAATCACAGAATTTGTTTTTTAGGATATTATAGACGATACGATGGTTTGGAGAAAATAAAATCGTTGCTGAAAGATGCTTTTGACATTTTGTGATGGACATGTTTTCCTCAGATTTTATTCACTCGTGGAAACAAATATGTAAAATATTTATGGGAAAAAAATAGCAAATGTATCAATTTTATTTTAAATGCGTATTATCTTGTGGATATTTTAAAATATTTGCAACTTATTATTCAGCATGAGCTGTTTAGTTCATTGTAATTATCAATACAAGATTAAAACATATAATAGAAGCTATTGAAATGTGTTATTTACAAATTTTTTTTTTGGTAATTCGAATTGCCTATGCCATTCTTTTTCGAAAATGATAAGAAGCATTAAAAGTTTTGAATTCCATCAATGATGTGTTTTTTATGGAAATTGACAGTGTCTAAACTAATTTACCCGTTATTCTTCCAAGTTTAGGAATGAACAAACATAGATATATTATAGTTTACTTTCAATTTTTTTTTTTATAAAAAAAGCATTTTGCTATGCTGAGAAATATGACAAATTTTAAGAGAAATAAAAAAGACTAAATAAAGCAAAGGAGCTAAATAAATAAATAAATAAAAAAATAACGAAACTACAAAATAATGAATGAATACAACTTGTATTGATAAAAAAATAGCTAAGGAAATCAAATATTAGTGAAATAACAGATTTCTTTAATTTTTACAGCCATTAGATATTTCAAAAAAATTATTTTTAAACATCAGATAAAATTCCATGAAATACTTCTTGGATTTTATTTCAAAATGGAAAAATGATAGACATTCCTCTTTTAATAAAATATATTTTCGAAGCTCATAAGTCCCATAAAAAAAATAATGTGTAGACAAACTATTTTCGCAGAAAATCGGATGAAATATTTTTACAAAAAATCAGTTTCAAACAAATTGATTGAAAGCATTCCAATCACAAACTAAGTCCAAGCAAAATAAATGTTTGATGTAATTTTTTAAAACCTCTCGATACTGAAAAAAAAAAAAATATTAAGTGGCGAAACTAATTAAATTCGCCATATATTTCCTTTTTATCATTGTTATCAATATATAATAAGTTAAGGCTCTGACGTGTCCTTGAGAAGAATTCGGGTTCGATACCCAGCTGTGTTTTGAAGCCCATTCAACCTTCAGCTTTTCTTCCCTGTAAAAGGTTTTCGTACATCTTCACGGCAAAAATGGCGGCAACTACCTCACAACTCAAGTCGTGGTGTTCAAATACACCAAGAATGTTTTATTATACTACTTGGCAGGAAATAGCTGCCATCATTTCTTTTGCATTCAGTAGCACTAAAATTTATGATTGTAGTAAGATACGATACACATAAGAATCAGTGAATATATATTTAAGATGCAATATAAAGTAAGAATCATTAATTTAAATGTTCGTGTAGCGCAGAGAGAACATTTAGACGAAGTCGAACGAGGCAGAACGATCAGCAGTCAGAAATTAGGCTTGATAAAATCAATTCTATCATTCTAAATTCATTCTATTTTCTTAAGTTTAGCTAAAACACTTATTGACATTTATATAAAATTTTTTATTGTTGTCTGTTTCATGTTTTTTTATATAACTTTAAAAATAGTCAATGAAGTTAATCAAATTTTTAGAGAAATTTAAAATTAATTACAAAGTTTTGCTTTGAAATTGGAAAATTTAAGCGAAATCGGTCGAATATTCTCTGAGATTGAAACAAAGAAAATAATTCTGATCTTGAAATTAACACATTACATTGTAAAAATAAATCAACTGAAGTGAAAAAAAAATAGTTAACATAATCAAATGAATCATCTTTAAGATCAATCACTGCTAAAACGCATAAGAATTAATCTGATATTATTGTAATATATGCTAATTTTACTTGCAGAATGAAAAGTAAAATATATCCTATTGCAAATAAAAAAGGTTATCGCCCTTAGTTTCAAAACTATTATAATAATTTAATGTTTTTAATTAATGAAAAAGTATGAAAAAAATAATGTTTAATAAAAGTTATGTTCAAAAGGTTTAAAACCTTATTACAAAATGACTTTTAGTGAATGCACTTGAAACAAAAATGCATTAAAATGATTCCTTAAATTCATTAAATTCATTCACATAGTTGTATACATCTTAGTGAAATAAATTTGGTTCCAAAATTTCAGAATTAAAAGAAAATTTATTAAACCACACATGAAACTTACTGAATAATTCATAAACGTAAGTATGTTACTTAAATGGGATTGTAGTAATGAGATTTTTAATTGTATCACTAAATTACCATACTTCGTTAAAATCATTATAAATATTTAATTCGTCAGAAATAAGTGTAACGTAGCAAGAATAGCAGCAATTTTGGCTTTATATGAAACCAACATAACTCAAATTGTCATTGATAATATTATTTGATTCTTGAATTTATGAATTTTTATAGACATTGTTAATTAAAAAAAAATCACTGCAAATATGTCCAGGTGCAGATTATTGTGTTTGACACTTATTTAAAAGTTCCGGATTAATTTATGCCCAGTTAGAAAGAGTATTTTTATAAATCAATGTGAAATACCAATTCAAATTATGCCCTGACCTATAACAAACAGTTTTAAAAACTTTTTGCTGTAAGTTTACAACAATTAGATAGTTTTATATTTCATTTCATCAACTCTCCAGCAACAATCGCTATTTAAGTGACTCTGTGTTGTTCAACAATATATTGTTTCATTTATACGAGTAATTCTAAAATTTCAACAATTAAAAACATCAATAAGAGTTTCATTTTTGAAAAAAGAATTCATTCTAATTTTTGAGCTTGTGAGTTATACTTTAACGCTTGAGCTTAAATTTCTAGAGTGATTAAAAAGTGGAAAAAATGTTTGGTTTCATTAGAAACTGGTTGATGTTCTTGGTGTTTTGTAAACGTAAGCATTAACAATTTATAAAATATCCACATTTTAGATTTTCAATAATATTTCACGAAATAAGCTTATTAAGCTATCAAAGCATTATGAAAATTTAAAAAAATGTCTAAAAAATGATGTATGTGATTAATATGATATTGAATGCAAATTTCATTTAATCTGAGTATTTAACAGACTTTTACAATCTATATTTGTAAATATTTAACTTGTTGATCGTAAATTGTATAGTTGATGCTTACCAATATTAGTAAATATATACTTTATTTGGAGTTTAATTATTTTAATGACAAAAAACTTTAAACCTTTATTATTTGTATTGCTAAGTATTTGTTAACTTGGATAGTTGTTTTATGCCAAGTTCATGCTGTTAATTTCATAATAATTATTTTGAAAATTATTTTGATTGCTTACGTAAAATAATATTTGTTCGTTGAAAATAGTATATCCAATTCTCTTTATGTAGTTATTCTTCCACGAATAAATTCTTTTCTATTTAGAAATTTGTTTAATTTCATAAAAAGGACGTACAATTTTCTCAAAGGTTTACAATTATAGTAGAATACTAGCTCCAATTTTTAATTTTTTTTATTTTAACAAAATAATTGTTAGCTTGGATATACACATGTTTTTACATTTATCATAAAGTCTAATTTAAATTATTAGTAAAATTCATAGGATCCCACACTAATATTATGCACTAAATAGTAATTATACTGTGATTCGCTAAAATAAAGTGCTGCACAATCAAATTTTCTTTAATTTCAATTTTCAATAAAACTTTTTTCCAAGCATGATTCAGATTACTTGTTCATAAACTAAAATTGCTAATAAAAATCCATGGACTTACTTCATTCATTTCAAGGAAAATAATTAGTTATCAGAATTTTTATTCGGAAAAGTTATGATTTTTTCCCGTTTATTTTTCAAATTAAACGCAATTTCGCAACGGGTATATAATATACATTATAAGTTAAATATCGGTTATTTTGTTTTACAGCCAAGAAAAAAAATGGAAAGGCAACAAGCGCCAAAAATGATGATTCGGATAATTGTGATCTTGCTCAGCAAGATCGAATGGACCAATATTTGAGACTCCGTCGTCTTGCCAACAAGTGTATGGTTAAGAAAGATTGGGGTATTAAGGAAAAGTTGGAAGACGAAATTGTTTATGAGTGGAAGCCTTATAAACATATACGATCTCATAGTCTTCCAAATATGCATATTCAGTTTGCATGTTCAGAAATGACGATGGAGGTGATGGATATGCGGTCCGATGTTGACTCAGATTCCAAAAGTGAGTCCGTTGTCCAGATAAATGACGAAAGTTATGACGAAGAATTGTTATATAAATTGACGAACACCGATTATATTTTTCGGGAGTTAAAACGGATTAAACGGCTCTATAGAGGATCGTCATACGAGTCATTAGCGGACGATATTAATGGAATGTTTAATGTTGAGGAAAAATATGGAGAATATGATGTGGAAGTGGATGGCCGTTGTTCTTCACTTGTGATTGAAGAAAAGGCCTCCAGTGATGAATCCGAGAATAAAATGAGGTATTATTTTTAATGCACTTCTTACTTTTTTTAATACTACCATTATAATACGTTGTTTAAGATTCATATTCAATGAAAACAATTTTTCACGAAGTTCATCATATCTTGATTTACATCAACGTAAAGAAATCTCCATGATGATTAATTTTAAATAGCAGATCAAAAGGTTACAATAGATATGTATTTTTTTTCAAGTATTGAGTTAATTCATGTAGTTTTAAAATTCTTTATGCGTGAATATATATATTTTCTTATATGGGTATAATAGATACATTCTCTTTTTTCCCTGCAGCATCTTCAAAATCTCAAAAAAAAAAAACATTTTAAAATTGATCTTAGGAAATTAATAAATAGGTAATAGGTAATTAATACTTAAATAGGTAATTTTAAAAGTTAAAAACACGTTTAAAATATTTTTTAAGTATTTCTAATCTTCTAGCTTTATTTTTCTTCCTAAGTTCTCTGAAACATAATCAAGAAAGATTTGCATATTTCTGAATTATAATTTTTTAAAATTTTTTATTTTTATTTTCAATAAACTGTTTTTTGAAAAAGGCCTTCCTCCTGTGCAAAGAGTGTTCTTTAATCTTAATATACTTTTAAAGTATTTGCCAAAAAAAGATTATGAATAAATAAGTACATCAGTGATCTCGAAAAAACTGCAATTAAGCAAGAAAGAGACAAAAATTTAACCGAAATTTATTGCATCTCTACACGATAGGTGGCACGGAAATCATTAAAAACTAGTTTCGTTGCTGGATAAATCTTCGAATTTTTTCAACTCTAAACCTTCCTTCTGGTACTAAAACACAGATTGTGACTTTATCATTACCACCTTGCTTAATAAAGAATTGTTAGTTTTCCGTAGCGTTTTTATTTCTCTTTAGTTTTATTATTCATTTCAGAAATTGTGCAAAATGAAAAGCCCTTAAATTTTAATCTAATTATCATATTTGGACTCAGTCTTATTATTTCGCGGAAGGGACTTAAAAAATAAGCTATTTAATCAAATTTAAAATAAGAAATCAAGTACGAAAACACATTTTCTTTGAATAAATATAAGTTTTTTTTAAAGACAGATTCGGATTTCTGATAATTTAAAACACAGGGGATAGCCGCAATATGGGAAATGGTCCCAATAGTATGTCAATAGTCATTTTTG
The DNA here is from genome assembly GCF_043381705.1 of Parasteatoda tepidariorum. Lineage (NCBI taxonomy): Eukaryota > Metazoa > Arthropoda > Arachnida > Araneae > Theridiidae > Parasteatoda > Parasteatoda tepidariorum. The sequence goes on along the minus strand of NC_092205.1, from coordinate 79,244,790 downwards.
TTTTAATCGTATTTTTCCATTTTTTTGAGAAAATTTTTGATGAATTAAACATTTTTGCACAAAATTATGAAATTTGTTTATTGAAAGATTCCATTCAGAAAATAATTTTTAAGAATTATTTATTATTTTGTTAATAATAGTAGAAAAATTTAGAATAAAATGATATAAAAATAAATTTTTTTTGAAAAAATGTACTTATTTGTATTGCATTTGTAAAGATTGTATTTTTGAATGGCAAAATACAAAATTTGAATGTAGTCTGTTGAATAGTTTCTGAGAAATTGAATTTTAAATGTACAACTTCCTTAACCAAATACAATACAATTTTGAATTTATTTTTTATTAGCGAGAAAAAATTATAGCACATCAAATCGCATTGGAAGGAAAATTCATAATACTCATAGTTTTTAATTATCTTTTTAGCATGGTCCATGGCATGGTTAATGACATCGGTAATGAAAGGAAAATAGACAAGGTCTTGAAAAAGAACACTAAGAAGCTTAGCGTTCGATCGTTTTTTAAGAACTTGCTTAAGAGAAAGGAAAAATTAAAGAAAATGGACCGTTAATGCTTGTTTCTAAGAATGTATATTTTTTAAACATGACGGAATGGACTCGGATATTGGATTTTCGAATTGGATTATGGATTATGGTTGAATTAATTTTTGGAACTTTGTTACAAAAAAAAACAACAACAAAAAAAAAAAAAAAAAAAAAAAAAAAAAAAAAAAAAAAACAGTAAAATAAAAAAAATAAAAAAAAATAAAATAAAAAAAAAATTTACAAAACAAACAAACCTTTTAATGCTACCCAGAATTAACTTCTGGAAGGTCCCAAGTCCTTTAAAAAGCAGAGGGAAAGGTTTACAACATAAACAGTTACTATAAAACAGATCTGGACAAAAATGTAATCAATTACATTTTTTGATTACAGTGATCAATTACTTGTAATCATGCTTGCAACTTTGATTACAGCTGTAATCATGATTACAATATTGATTGCAGTTATCAATTACTTGTAATCTTGATTACAGCTGTAATCAAAATTTTGAATACATATGCATACCTGCCAACTTTTAATCGCTTCCATTATGATTTTTCCCAGTGGTATTAAAATGGGATTAAAATTTCAATTTTACGCAAAAGAATACGTTGTATTTGAAAAAGCTTAAACTGACAACTACGATAGTAACGCATATATATATACATGCTTAATTTTTTTAAGAATAGTGGTGATCAAAATGCTTTAAATAAGTTTATAAAAGAAAAAATAATATATGTTTACTACCACTTTAAATATAAAAATAAAATTTTACGCCAAATGCGTAATAGTTGGCAGGTATGCATATGTAGTCATGATTCAATCAAAAGTTTGATTATAACTGAAATCATGATTCCAAGTAATTGCGATTACAAGTAATCACAACAAAGACGATTACGGGTGATCATGCTTGCAAGTAATCAAAATATATGATTACATGTAATCAGGATTGCATGTAATCTTGATTACATGTAATTGTGATCATCTGTAATCTTATTACACGATTACTATTACTATGCAATCTAATTACAATTGTATACTATATGCAAATACATTATGTAAGTATGTATGGGGATACATAATTTTATGTACATAGAATGTACGCACGCATGTACCTACAATTTGTGATTCCTATATATACATATACAATGAAGTCGGAAACGTTGTTTGTAAGTACAATATACATAATTATATTGAAATATAAGTAATACAATACGTACGTACGTATTCATCAAATTTTCGGTGCTCTGAAAAAAATATATCCATTATCACAAATAATCTGCAAATTGGAGTAAGCTTTATCAATTATCGTTTTTTCAGCACCAAGTTCGGAAAGATATTACGCCCTCAATTTTTTCAGGATATTAGTTGTTATAGTAGCCTTTTTTTATGTATTATAGTTTTTAAACAAATTTAGATTAGTGATTCAATGAGATACAATTTTTAAGTAAACATGTACATTATACTACGTGTAAAGTTAATATATCATAAAAACGTCCGTAATCTTAATCGAAACAAATAACGAAATAAACAAATTGAATTCTTTTTACCTTTTGTCTTCAATGTGACGTAAAGAACTAGTCTAATTATTTTAGTAATCTGATCTTTTTCTTTTTAATTTCAAGTTTGTAACGATATTTCAAAAAAAACCATATTTTCAGAAATCATGAATATTTTTGAAAGAGTTCACTTACAATACATGTTTAGAGAATATCCATTATATTATAATATAAAAAGAATGTAATTTCACTTTGTAAGTGTTCGTCATATCCCTGGAACTAATAAAACGAATTAAGAAGTTTTGCTCTGTGTTATAAAGCTATGTTTTAAAAACATAATTTAATGCCAAAATATTATTATTTATTACTTAAAAAAATTAAATTATTATCTCTAAAATTTTTTATTGCATTTTAGTCTATGCAATTTCGAGTGAAAAAAAATCTGAAGTTTGCAGATAATCAGATAATCGGTTGAATAGTTCTTGCGAAATAAAAATTTAAAAATAGGATTTCATTGAGTTGGCGAAATACACAAGAAATTACCATTTAGAGTTCCAAAATGTCGATCGCTCTCGTGCCTAAACTATTTGGACCACGATTTCCGGATTGCTGCTAGCCTCTATGTTTTGAAGGTCAAGAATTTAAATCCGTCAAAAAATGTATGTTTATTCAGAGTTAGTAGACTTTCATTTGTAACTTAATTGTGTTGGTTCATTTCGTAACTCTTTCTTCTCGCTCCCGTGATATTTCCGGACTGGAGTGCTCAGTAGTAACTCGCCAATAAGAATAAAACTAATTCATTTCTTTTGCCCGGAAAATTTTTTCTTCTTCTCTTTTTACACACCAGATGGCAGTACCAGGTTATTTTTAAGGTAATTGTAGATAGTAAGTTTATTTTAAACTGGATCACTAATCAAATAGCTCTAATAAAAAAATAAGTACTTTTATGACCGTTTTCTTGAAAATTAACCAATAATTAAGGAGTTAAATTATCGTCTACATTAATTAATTAGCATATTCAAGGCTAGGTTTTCGATCCATTAAAGATTGAGCGCCAGTAAGCGAAAATTTAGTCATTAGCTATATATGTTGAAAATTTTTAAAAGTTACATGGCGACTGTTTCTTTTTCCTTTCCCACTAGAATTTAATATCAGTGTTTGTACAGCAAAATATTTAGATAAAATCTCCAGTTGTGTGTATAAAGTACAGATTTGGTTTTGTTGAATATAAATTTTCCTCCGGTTTTCCAAATAATAAAAGTAAATGATAGTAGAGGATTTTTACATCGAAAAAGAATCTATCGTCAACAGAAACTATTGAGATCATCTTTGAAATCTCATGCATTAAACTAAAAATCTACAAAACAGTTTTTACATCCGTTGTTATGTGTGGAAGGTAAATTTAGACTACTAAATAACATGAGAACAAGTTATTTTTAAAAAAGGAAAGAAAGATTTTTTAAAATATATTTACACTCGTGAAGGATGGTGATCTTTTGGTGAATCCGAACATACTTATATATAGAATTGGAATCAAATTTAGCCAAAGATAAGGATATTATATGCATCATAAAGGATAAAAAGACCATAGTGGTTAGGCCTATAAGCTCAAAACTATGAAATTTTGGTACTCGCCATTGGCCAGTAGTAGTATTTTTAATTGAGTTTCTCTCGAAAACACGTTTCCACTTTTACATGCAATGAAAATTCTTAGCTGCTAAAAAGATTACTGATATTAATAGGCATTTCTCTTGAAACTACGAAAACATTACGAAGTTTATTTTTAAGAATAAGAAAAATTTCCTAGACCACTCCAAGTTGGTTTGTGTAAAGTTTGAAAATTGCGTATAAAAATAAAAATAATCTTTTGTTTTCATAAAATTATGTTTATTTGCAAACGCAAAATTTAGTTTTTACAAAATAAATCTGAAATAATATTTAACCATTATGATGAAATTAGATTGGATTAAAAAAAAGAGTTGAATGAAATTTACTTTAACTTGAATGAAACCTTTAATAACTTTGATACCTTTGAATGAAACCTTTAAATGATACCTTGAAACCCTTGAATGATACCTTTGAATGAACTTTGATACCTTTGAATGAAATCTTTGATAAATTTGACCTAGCATAAAAGAAACTCAGCACTCCAACAATGATAACAGCTTTCCAGTGTAATATTAATAATTGATAAGGCGTGTTTTGGTGATTTACAAACAAATTTGTGATCACCATTTTTTATATTCAGTTGTCCGGTGGCCAGTGGTTACCGTTAGTTTTGCTTCATAGTTGGGATACTTGATGCGAATGGTGGTCAGAAGTACGAAAAAAGTTTTTTTTTATGGAAAAGAGTTCGAAGGAAGAAGGTTGGAAGATTCAAGAAATTATTGCTAGAGAAGGTTGAACGAGATCTTAAAGTTTTGAAAGCTATAAATTGAAAATTAAAGTTCAGAAAGTTTGGAGATGCAAACTTTCCGAACTTTAATTTTCTGAATTGACAGGTCAAAATCCTTCAAGGGTTGTAGTAAGTAAGTAATAACAAGTAAGTTTGGTAGAAGACTTCTTTCGCACCATTATTTTGCATACTTGTACATTTAAGTGTGCTAAAATATAATGATTTAATGCACTAAGAACAAATATGTACAAGACTACCAGAATATGGTAAATTTACCGCGTGTCTGGCTCTTTGGGAACATCAAAACAGCTTGGTAATTTTTGCCGAAGCATTTTGGTAATGATTTTTAGTAAAATTAATAATAAAATTAATGAATGTTTTATGATATGTGAAAACGTTTGGTAAATGTGATAAAGTAAGGTAATTTTTTTTATGACAGTTTGGAACATGGCATAAGAATTATCTATTGAGTTACATTTGCTTCTAAGTTCTGCATTTTTTACTAAATGTGGGGTAATTATAACTATAATTTTTAAAATCAGAATTTCCAATACACCGTTACCGCATCAACTGAAAAGTTACTAAATGAATGATTCAAATAACGAATATTTTCATTTTAATCATAGATTATTTATCTTCCAAAAATTTCATTACCATAAAGTACTGTAATTTTACCCAATAATTCTTTCTCCGCTTTTTTTTAAAAATTAAAGCTATAATGCAGGCAACAGTGATTCCTACTAATATGTTAAAAGGGTCATACCTAAACCCGATTTAGGACATACCGAAATTTTTTTTTATAAATGTTATAAAAACATGCTTAAAAAATAAGGAACTTTTTTTTTTGGAACAACAAAGGGAAAATTGATGAATAGAATTTAAGAAACAACGAATTAATCAAGTAATTTGGATAGTACCGTACATACTTCTAGAATATTCCACATCGTAGAAGAAAATTGTAAGCAGTGGTCATGAATACAAACAAGTTAAGCTTAAAATGATATTTTAAGAGATAATATTTTATTTTAATACATTGAAACGTGTAAAATTCATATAGAAGATTTAAAATTCTGATACTTGTACCAAATGAGTAAACAAAATGTAACATTACTGGAATAGATATCTATTTTCAACATTTTTAGTAATTTTACATAGTTATTAGGCATGTAGAAGAAAAACTTTTTACTTTGAAAAACGTTTTTAGATAAATATTTGCTCAGGCAAAGTTGTTTCTATTTTTAGAAAAGTTTGACTCAAAGGAGTCTTCTTCAAACATAAATTTTTCTCTTTTGTGTTTTAAGCACAGATTTTTAAAAAAAAAATATGTTTAATGCAAAACGCAAATCAACTGTGAATAAATAAAGTTCTTTTTCCCCCTGCAGTTTATTTGTTTTTGTCACAAGCACGGAAGTGAGATTAATCATTAAGTTTTTAAGTATGTTTTGAAATTAAATTCGACGTATATAACAATTGTTTGCATTGGATTTTTCGATGTGAAAATAAACTGAAATATTTTTCTCTACAGTTTTTGTGGGAATTAAAATATTTATTCTTTAAAGGATTTAGCTGTTCAAAAATTATTTCTCAATTGCTACAAACACTTTTTTTTTGAAGATAACTCAAGAAATAGTGAACCAAATCAACAGCAATTTTATATGAAAATTAAATTCAATATAAAATTTAAATTGTTTGCTATGAATTATGCTGTCTGCACTGAAATATTTTAATTGTTTGTATATGAAAATGAACTGAAAAGTTCATCCTTAAAGTATAAAAGTATATTCTTTAAGAGAATTAAGTATTTAAAATTTATTTTTCAATTGTTATAAATATTGCTGTCCAAAAACTAAAGAACAAACACTTTTTTTGAGGATTTTTTTTATCCCTGATTAGTGCTGACATCTAGCTTAAAATAAACTAACCATCTACAATTACATTAAAAATATCCTGGTACTGCCATCTGGTGTAGAAAATGAATGTTTTCCGGGCAAAAGAAATGAATTAGTTTTATTCTTATTGGCGCGTTACTACTGAGCACTCCAGCCCGGAAATATCATGAGAGCGAGAAATAGAGGGCGAAACCTCATCCCGTCATTTTCACGGAAGCGAGAAGGAAGGGGTTAAGGAACGATACCGTATCTCTGACTCTCTCCTTATGTATTTACGTCCAGAATCATTGTGTGTGAGTCATTCCTCATCAGAAGAGAGTGCAGAAGCCTACTTGGCCTACTGTGCTTTAGGTTGAGCTTCCTGCACCAGTTTAGAGGGATTTTCTTGTTTAAAAAGTCAAGAAGGAATCTTGGCTTTTCTGAGGTATATGGGTCAAGTCTTTGAGCTCTTTACACGAGTGGTTAGATGCAATCTAGGTTACGAATTAATTTTATAAGTAAAAACACGAGGCCACAATAGATTCAATTGATCGAGGAATATCTTGAAACAAAATATTTTATTTTATAACCGGCGTTAAACAGCAAACCGAATTTCGAGTTTTAAACTATCTATAACTTTTTGAACGAATCTATTTAATAATTGTGGGATTATAAAGTTTTAACTCATAAATATCATCCAACGAAAAGTGTAGTTGTTGTTGTTGTTAATTTACGTCGCACTAGAGCTGCACAATGGGCTATTGGCGACGGTCTGGGAAACATCCCGGAGGATGATCCGAAGACATGCCATCACAATTTTAATCCTCTGCGGAGGGGATGGCACCGCCGCTTCGGTAGCTCGACGACCTGCGCGCGAAGTCGAGCACTTTACGGTAGCACAGTTTAACGAGGACCAATACCGCACACCCTTTGTCCTTACGCAGACTGATCCAAGTGGTCACCCACCCGCACACTGACTGTAGCCAGTGATGCTTGACTTCGGTGATCTGCTGGGAACGAAAAGTGTAACAGGTTTATCCATTACTGTAATGTTTCGAAATATTATAGCTAAATTTGATAGTTTATTTCACTTAATTTAATAATTATATTTATTTTAGTGTTAATTAGTCTCCAATTTCTAGTTTTTCACGTAGATTATTCAGATGTGGCAGTAGAGTATACTTGTCTACCGGGGGTATTGAGTTCTTTATGTAAGAAATAAACACATTTTTATATTTGATTTGTACTAAAATATATTTAAATAAGTTTCAATTTTCATCAAATATATCGTCCAACTGGGCTTAAATTAATATTTGGTCATTTTTAATGATTAACCTTTGCATTTTCTATCTTTTCAGTATGTGTCACCGTTTTGCAGCGTAAGCCACCCGTCCTAGGTTCGAACCTAAATTCAGTTCTTGAGTAACTCAATTTGTCAAACGTCATTCCTCTAGATCTCAAAGAGAATATGCTTCTGATAAATAACAATGATTGTCAAAATCGTAATTATTAGAAATTTAAAGATGCTTCGTTACTGGATTTTGAAATAAGTGATGTATGGGATTTTTTTAACACAAATTTTTTTTTAATGTAATAAATTTTACAATTATTTTTTATTGCACACATATGTATTGAAATTATAAATAAAATTAAAGATCTATCAGAGCCAATTAGCTTCTGTTATGTTCATATTATTTGAAATCAGTTTCTTGGATAATTCAAATAAAAGTAAATAGACGTGTCTTTTAGAGTTATTGTATCTTAAAGTACTGGTTAAATAAATACAACAATTTGATTTTTGCCCTTTAATTCCATACGTTCAATGATATGTTTTAGGAAATAATACTTTTTCAGAAATTATTTCTAAAGGATTAAAGTGCATGTTTAGAGAATGTGTACATATTTTTAACAGTATTGGAATGTTTTTAACAGAATTATAGAATTTTAATAACAAAATTTTATATTAGCTTTTGTGCAATATAATATTTATACAATTATATTATATAATATTTCAATTCAGTCGCTAATAGGTTTATTTTATTAAAAATAATAGGAAACAAGTGTAAATATGATGGTAGATGATTTTTCTTTGCAATAGGTTTCTATTAACTTATAAAATGAGGAATGTATAAATAAAGATATACTTTTGTTAAAGCCGTGAGGAATTAGAGCTTTAACCCAAGCCAAAAGTTCTTACGAATGTATTAAAAAAGGCCACATACCAGAAAATTTATAAAATCATGTTTAACTAACAAGAACTTACTTTAGCGTTATATCATTAAATTATTTAGGAAACAACAAATTATTAAAATAATTTATTGTAGCCTAGAACTGTTAATCTAAAAATCTAAATGGTAACTCTTAGAAAACTGAAAAATTGTTATTACTAGAAATATGCTGTTGCTAATAGTAAACAATAGTCTACTACTAACAGTAAAAGCGTTCAGCTCATGAAGAAACACTAAACTCTAGTATGAGATATATCTTAAAATAGTATATATATTGTAATGAATGATATAGTAATTTCTTACTTCTTTTTAATGACGTATTAAAATTTTATTGTTCTTAATAATCATGGCAAGCCGACCGGCCAGTGTAGGGGTCAAGGAATTGCCCTTGCATCAGAAAGGTCATGGGTTCGAATCTCGGGCAAAGCATGGATGTTCTCTCCTTCTCTGTACTATCTGTCCTTACTGTGGGAGCAACGTTAGCCCACCTAATATGGTGCCCCTGAAAGAGAGGCCAACAAATCTGCCCTGTAAATGCTTGAATTGAAGAAAAATGTTAACACAGGTGGGCATTAGAAAAAAAATATCATGACAGGTTAGAATTTTATTTCAATTTATTACACTTACGGCATTGAAGAGTTTGAATCGTGACAGACATGCTTCTTACAGTGTTCGATTACATCACCTTGTAATTTTGAATCCAACCCAGAAGACAAGAAGTTTTTATCCTACAGCATTGGGGCTAATTTGCATAGGTCTCTTTTTGATAAAGTGATCCAAATTTGCATTACAAGGAGAAGGAAACCACGAAAATCTTTAACAATTGGCAAAATGGTTAGGGAATTCTCATCCATGATCACCACTGAAGATATTTTATATCCACTTTGTAGCGAGTTGGAAACAGTTTAAGAATTAACTTTTCGTCGTGGGATTCGAACCTGGGTTGCTTCATTAGATAGCCAGTACTCTATCTTCTATGTCGATTCCAAGCTCAAGATTATATGAAAGCTTCCTCTCTATGGATTTGCTTCCACCAACTTAATTAACAAAAAAAAACTCGTTCATTAAGTCGAAAAACAGTTAAAAATTGTCAATAATTTTAAATTGTTCCTACGTTTAGATATTTTCTAGATGTTATTTTTATTTACTCCATGATATTACTTTTTTTACTCCTTGATGATGTAACACATGATGACGTAAGTAGTATATAACAAAGCTTCCAATTCACTCAATTTAATTATTGAGGTAATTTAATATCTTGGTATAAAAAAGTTAGAATTCTGTACTACCTTAATTTTATCTTCATTGATTAGTTCTTTCATTGTTTTGCCCAGAAAAGGAAATGTGAGTTGGAATTTTTCTTCTTCTGTTTCATTCACTAATGGACTTCAGCTGTAAGCTAGTTTTTGGATTTAAAGAATTTGTAATCCGACCTCAAATTGCAATGATTACTATATATAATTGTTTTGAAAGAAAATCCAGTTTCTAAAAATATATTATGATAGGCGAATAGTAGAAGTTAAAACAAGTATTTAAGTCATTTTTATCAACAAAAAATATTCACACCATCAATTACAAATGCTTTTATCTAATCTATAAGCAGACGAATATGTTGATAATAAATGCAATGGTTTTCTTTCTTTATAGGGCATTATGCTTGGTATTTTTGATCATTTTCTCACTTTATATATATTTTTCACCTTTTTATTCATTTTTCATGAATTTTGAATATTTTCAATTGTAGAGCATTTTACTAGGCAAATATTTTTTATTGCAGTTGTTGTTGTCGGCCGTTAAGGCATTGGGGGTGTGACTGTTCTTGTTTTTCAATGGTGCCCTCTATAGCCAAGAATTAAACTTCTGCCACGTCCATACTCACACACGTTTATAGGGCGAACTCATTCATACAACCATTCATTCCTCCACAAATTGCAATTTTGACCTGAACCAGGGACCGATCAATCTTCAATCTAGTACCCCTAGACGCATTATTTGTTATGGAGGACTTTATGATCCTACAGATTTAATGTGCACCAGTCACCATTTACAATCTGCTGGATTCGAACTCCCGTTCTCACGATCTCCCGTCCAACGCCCTACCGACCAGGCTATCCCGGCCATTATTTTTTTTAAAATTAATTTAATTCATATTACTTTAATTACAAGTGTTGATGTTGAACAGAGTCTTTCAAGGTCTAAAAAATTTGCTTTGCTTTTGAACGGAAGGCAATATTTTAATTTGAAAAATATAAAAAAATCATTTGATAATACAATATGTTATTCTAATATTCTTGAAAATTGATAAATTCTTACTTACTTTTGTTAGATATTCATTTAAATCTCAGCTTACATATTTATTTTAATTATTATTTTATTTTTTACTAAATTTATCAATACAAGTCATGATTAAAATTTTGTTTGCATAAAAAAAGATATTATAAATTAAGCTTTCAAAAATTTGAAAGGGCATTATTTTTTATTTTAAGACCATTGTTGATAATTTTTCGGGGGCTTTATTTGCCTTTTTTTAATGAATTCTTAGGTCATAAATATCCTATATACGACTTCATTTTTCCAGGAAGATAATATTTTTTTAAAGAAATAAGTCAAGTTTCACTAGAATGTTAGCACACTTAAGGAAGTTAAAGAAACGTTCCATTGCCAGCTAAACTAATATACGATTTTCTCCTGTGAATAAAAATCAATACCGGTACATTCTATGGAAAGAAGAAAGCGAAATTTAAAAAAATAAAATTCTTTTTTTCCTGATACTATGATTTATAATATTTAGCAGTTATTTTATTTCAAATTAATTGAACTTAAGTAGTTTTTGAGAAATTTGTTTCTGCTAAGTAGCTCCAGAGAGTTCTAGCAGTTCGATGAGCAATGCAAGTATATCTTGCAATTCGTTTTAAATATTTTTCACCCTCTATAGTTGATTATGCAGGATATGTTTAACACTGCAGATTTTTGTGATCAGAAATAAATTCTTATTCTTAATTACTTTTAAGAAGAAAATATTGCACCCTGGGACACTTTTTTCATCTAAATTTGTAGCTTCGATAAAAAGCAAGCTTTGGAAACAAACAGAAACATTATTTCTTCTGTAATGCATATTTTTTTCAACCCAAACAAATTGGAAATAAAAATGTGTCAGTAAGTAAAAATTGCAAACTGTTCCATAAGTTATTACCTCCTCACCTATAAAAAAGTTAAAAATCTTCTTTTTTTATAACGAGTTGAAATTCAGTTTGAATAGTTATTTTACAAATTCCATCTTAAAAAAAGAGCAGAAATTAAGAAAAATATTCTTGGCAGATGTAATTTTCTTTCTCTCGCCATGATTTAAAGATTGTAATGCTAATTCCTGCTATCATATTATCTCTGGTTTAGAATCGTTATTAGAAATAAAAGTATTGCAAACGCTGCTATGGAGCAAGCGTCAAAGGAACTGAAGACAATTAGATGTATGTTTAGGATTTGATCCTCAATCGCAGCTTAAAGTCTATCCAAATTTCAGATCGATGGATAGCACCTTGTCTCGTGAGTACTGAATGTTTGTGAGCTATTTTTACCACATAGCGACTATTCACGCCATTAGTCATGAAATTGTAGAGCTATAGCTTCCATGAATCCCTGGCCTAAAACGGGCTGCTGTGACAATGTTTTATTTTCATATGTGGTTCTTAGAAGTTGCTTATATTGTGCCATACTATATGTTAAAGTGAAGCATTCTCTCCTAAACTAAATTCCAGTAATATACTATGAAAGAGATTGAATCGAGTTAACATATCTTATATACTAGTGAATTGATATTTAATAATCGTAGTGGTAGTTACGCCACAATACCTCTCCATCAAAATTTTTTAAAGTTAGAATTCAATGAACGGATACCACTGGTTGCCGTATTTGCGAATGGTCGGGAGAGCTGTAGTAAGTTCACTGAGTTTTTGTCGTGAGACCTGTCTTAAGTTCACGGTTGTGTGTGTGGTCTCTCCTGTGTTGCTATTAGCAGTCGACTGTGTTCAGAATCCCGTTGAGTGTAAATGAGACTGAGAAGCAACAGTGAGAGGCGGACGATGACGCAGTCACAAATAGCAAGTCAACTGTTCAATGTGGACCATGCATCGAAGTAGGCGTACTCAGATCATGTCCGCAGGTCACCAATGTGGGAGATTGGAAATCAACAATGCCAACCTTCATCTATCAAAAGATATCCCAAAATTTTTTATAGATGTTTAAAGTTAGCATGCTTTATATACTAGTGAATTACTGTTTAATAATAGTAGTGGTAGTTACGCCTCAACTATGTACATGAGTAAACGAAGGAAGATATGAAACGGTATTTTACAATCTTGTGCAATATTTTTTGATCAAGCAGTAAACGTAATCTAACATCAATTAGTCCTGAAAACGGAGGATGCATTTACTAGAGAGATTTTGCAAAGCGTTGTGGTTTCCAGTAACTCTAACTCTATTTGAGCTTCAAAGCACATGCGCAGAAATATCCAATCACATCACAAAGTCGGTAAAGGGTATAAAGGAGAATTAGCGTTACAGTTAACAAAATCAACAGCTACAAAACCTCTCAATTATCTCGATATTGTTCAAATTCAGATAAACTCGAAAACAAAACAAAAAAAGCCTTAAAAAGTGTATTTTTATTTGAAATAATATTAGCATAAAACGCTCCGACAAATACGAAGCACATCTAATCTAGAATGACGGTGCTTAGTATGTGAAGACTGGAGATGCAAATTAGATAGAACAGCTTGCCTTTTAAAAATTTTAAAAGAAAAGAAAACAGTGGCAGTGGTCTTCTATATGTATAAAGGAATATATTTATGTAAAATAAAAAGTACTTTGTCCTAGTTCTTTATTGCACAAGGGAACGTATTTACGGCGAAAAAAAAGTACTTTGCCCTGAAAAAGTATAAAAAGCAATATTGTCTCTTTGGAAATGAAATAAAGTTTGTAAATCTCAATCCTGATTGCATTGTTCAAATAAAAGCTACAGCTTTTTAGAAAAAATCGAGAAAATCAAGTTGCTTTGTTGTTTTTTAGAAAATGTATTGAAATGGAATAACATTTTGAATGATTTCGATTTTTTATCGGTACATTTTGGTCTTCAGTGAGCTATTTTGCTTTAAACACATTGACGATAAAAAAAGTAATAGAAATGTTATAAGTAATAATCAGATGCAAGTTTGTTTTTAAAATAAAATAGAATCATTTTATCTCGAATGATAAAAACAGAAGCTTTTTTGTTTATGTATTGTTATGCAGTGAAAATAAAAATAAGCTTAAAAGTGCTCAGATTTATCATAAAATAATTTTTGTAAATATCCCAAGAGTAATTTTTTTAATGTATAATCATATTTTTTATGTTGAAAAGTAAACAAACTGATAGAGTTTGTTTTTTAAAAAGCAAGTAAAAAAATAATAAAGTAAAATCATTTTCGGTTGATTATAGAGGCGGAGAGATGTAAAATAACTGAAAAGAAAAAAATCCTACTCATTATCATAATGATTCTTTTTATAATTTTACTATGTTGATATACATTATGGTCATGATAAAATAATAAAAGAATTTTTTAAAAGATAGATCCAATTTAATTAGTTTGTGTTTAAGGAAGTATAAATTGGACATAAACAATCTATATTACATTTTAAGTAATGCCGGCCTGGTGGCCGAGCGGTTAGCGTGCCTGACTGCGAAGCCATAGGCTGCGGGTTCGAATCCCGCTCTGGGCATGGATGTTTCTCTCTCTCTTTGTGCTGTCCTCTGTTGTGTGTGTGTGTGATGTGTGAATGTGGCCCACCCTATAAACGGGTTTGTGGCAGTGTGGCGTGGTCAATGTTGCTCGCCTCCGTGACTTTGGTTCACAGGTGCCCACTGGGTAACGCGAAATGAGCAGCAATTCTGGCATAGTGTAGGCAAAGATTCAAATTCAGTGCCTGCCATTGGTGAAAAAAGCATTTTAAGTAATGAATTTGCCTATTATTAATTACGGTCTATTATTAATAATAACCGGAAATTATTAATATTACCCGATTAATTACATGAACTGTAACATACTATATAGTAATGTTTGCTGTCCGCTTTACTGTCAGGCAGTTACTGTAATCAATGTAAACATGGCAGTAGGTTATTATTAATTACGGTCTATTATTAATAATAACCGGAAATTATTAATATTACCCGATTAATTACATGAACTGTAACATACTATATAGTAATGTTTGCTGCCCGCTGAAATAAAACCCAATATGGTTTAAGAATGATTAGCAAATAAATCGTGTAAGCGTAAAACAATATTGAATTAAACTGTGGAAGTTTACGCGCGTTGATGTTAGGATTAAGCTTACAAAAACAACCCTTTAATATCGAGATTGAATCTACCTTTGCTATGAAAAGATTGAAGAATCTTCTGAAATCTAGAATGTATCAGGAAAAAAAAGGTTTTGGCTGCAGCCATGCTATGATAAAAAAGAGAAAAAAAAGGTTTATTTTTGGTTTTATGACCATAGCTGAAACAAGATTTTTTTCTGTAGGCATTTATATAGTTTATTTAACACTTTAAAAGTGAAGGTTGGCTTGATCATTAAGTTTTCATAACAAACAAAAGGTTGTATTTCAGAGCTAGGAAGATAAAAAAGGCGAAAACAAGGTTGACAGTAAAAGCTATGAAATGAGATTTTTTTGTAGTTTCTTTCGCGTGTCTTAATTCAATCTTCAAGTAAGCAACATTGGCCTACTAATATTTCTGCCAAGTTTAAAAAAGGATTTATTACTCAAATTGGCTATGTTAACCCCCCAAAAAATAAAAGTACAATGTTTGTCGCAAGACTACCTGATCCCTGGGTTTTAATTTTTAATAAGTCAAAATGAGGGTATGCTTTCTGTTTTTCATTTGTGTATGTGGGCACTAGTTATATTTGTTGTGGATATATAAATTTTAATACAGTCCATCTCATTCTAAGTAAAAATAATTGAGTTATCACATGACCGAACAAAAAAGGAAAAGGAGCCGCGATGGCTCAGGGGATGGAGCGTTCACCTTCCAATGCGGTGAACCGGGTTCGAATGCCAGTCGATTTGAATTCCGCATCTGGGTTGTACCGGCTGCAGTGCACACGTGAAATATCCTCAGTGGTAGACAGGTCATGGGTTAGAGTCCCCTTGCCGTCAGGCTAACCGTGAGAAATTCGCGTGGTCTTTCTCTCTATATAACGCATATGTGGGTTAGATCCTTCAAAAAGTCCTCCACGAAGGCAAATTTCTACCCATACTCGATCCAGGAGTTACCTTGTCTTCTGGATTGGGTTCAAAATTACAAGGCTACCGAGTTGAAAAATAACAGTCGTAAATCCATAAAATTAGGTCGGCTGTTCAACGACGGTTATAAAATAAAATAGTTCCGATATCATGCATATCTTATTATAAGTCATTAAATTAAGAAAAGAATATCAGAAATGTTCCAATACTTTTAACACTTCATGTTTATATTCCGACGCTTTTTAGTACTAAAATAACATTTGTAATTTGGAGCCCAAGGGTCAAACTCTGCCAGTGGGGGAAAGGTCCCGTTTTAGAAATCATCAAGTATCTCAGTTTCTAAATATTTCTGTACAAGATCTTTACTCAATCGGGACAACAGAAGTTTCTCTCGCAGGATGTCGTAGCTCACTGATGAAATAGAACTTCATGTCATATTCTGTAGCAAATTTTGGAATCTCGTTGAACTCTCTTCGTTGTTAAACTTCTCCAGTATCTGAGTCAGTGTTAACAAAGCGAACATAAACTTGAATTCTGTTTATTCAGCCAACACTATGTGCACTTGTTCATTAAAGAGATTTTCGGAATACATGAAAAGTACCTTTATCTCATCTATTCAACTGTAAGTAAAATATGAAAGCTTGACTACATTTTACGTGACCAAATTTACTTGTAAGCCATGAATATTAGCTCCCCAAACACTAGTTGGCGTGATTAAATTTTGAAAATTTTCATATACATTTCCATTTATTACACTGGGGAACAGAATCTTTTTTTGTTTTCTGTTGCGTGAGATTTTTTAACGGATCTTTGATATTTTCACGTCGCTTATTTCAAATCTGCAATCGGTTTCTCTCTCCCAGGAGTTTTTTTTAAAAAAAATTATTAAATTATATAAATTTTTAAATCGACTTTTTGTTGAAATGTATAATTTTCAAACGTTATATATAACAGGACATAATTCTAGGAGAGTTTGGGTGAGGGGATTTTATTATCAATCATGTCAACCTTCATCAATCAAAACGTACCTCTTTATAGAGTCAAGTTAACATGTCTTATATACTAGTGAATTGGTATTTAATATTTATAGTGGTAGTTACGCCACATTACTCCCCTTCCAGAATTTCATCTGTGATAGAATTCGATAAACGGATTCCACTAGTTGATTTAAGCTGTTTTTTTATTTATTTATATTCATATCATTTTTGCTCATTATTTTTTCTTCTTCATTTTTGTTTATAGCAATCCGCTCATTATTTTTTCCCCTTCAATATTGTTTATTGACCAAGAGACTTTATTTACTTCACCGGATTTTTCTTTCTTTCTTTGAGCAGTATATTTTTTAGCAGATCAAGTGTTAAATGTGGACCATCCATCAATGTTGGCAAATTCATATCACGTCCGGGTCACCATTGAGGAGATTTAATTTTATAGACTATGTCAACCTGCATCTATCAAAAGGTACCTCAAGATTGATTCAAGTGAACATGTCTAATATATTAGTGATTTGGTATTTAAAACTTATAGTGGTAGTTACGCCACAAGGGCACATTATCAAGATTAAAATTGCGTAGGAATCTGTGAGAAGAAATGTCTTCTTACACCACTGAGGTCAGAACTGTTTCTTCATGCGGTTCTGAATTGGCCATAATAGAAAAACGCCTATAACCGCGTGAGACAACATTTCCGGGAATGTGTTCCTATGCAATTTTAATCCTGATGATGTGCTCTGACTCCTCTAGAAGTTTGTCGCGACCTTTACTTGACCCCTTTCCAATAGTACCCTTTACGTATATAACGTATTTAAAGTTGTAGATTTCGACGAAGAATAGATTAAAAGTGTCATTTTAAAATATCTGTTGTTTTAGAAGCAAAACTTATTTTAGATTTGAAATCACCAACCCGAATGAGGCAAGATAAAGTATTGCAAAGCAACAGAAAGTTTATTCTTTAGTGTTATCAATAAGTGTTTTCGTTATTAACTTATGAAAACAAGAACACTTAAAAAAAGAACACTCCTTCTCGCTCCCGTGAAAATGACGGGGTGAGGTTTCGCCCTCTATTTCTCGCTTCTGTGAATTTTCCCGGGTGGAGTGTAAGTGTCAATAAGAATAAAACTAATCCATTTTTTTTGCCCGGAAAACATTTTATTTCTCACCAGATGGCAGTATCAGGATATTTTCAAGGTAATTGTAGATAGTTTATTTTAAACTAGATGCAAAAAAAAAAAAAAAAAAAATAGGCACTTTTATGACCGTTTTCTTGAAAATTAACAGATTGTTAAGGGGTTAAGTGAGAAATCTTTCAAACATTTATATTTACATTGGACAACGTTCAACGAAATAAAGTACTTAATTTGTAAAATATCGCATCAGAGTGAAACATATTGACAATGGGATATCTGCAAGTGACGTAGGCTGAGTATCTCGTTAACTATTGGTTGTTGAAACGTGGTATTTGTTTACGTTAGCAACTGTTCTTTCCATTCCGTTTGAGTAAACCAAGCCTTTCAAGGTATCAATTCTCTTAAGAGGTACATTTTTTATTCTTTCACAAGGATTTTAATTCTTTCACTATATATTTCATACTTAACACAAAGACAGGCACGAAGCTATGTGGAACATAAGCAAAATAATTATGCCTCAAAGTTGCCCGGAGCATGAAACAAGAATATATCATGGTTGCAATAAAATGCTTAAGCAAAGAATAAATCTAAGTTAAGTAAAAGACGTAGATGAAAACAAATTCGACGTGCGATCCGCCACTATAATTAACTTCACTAATTAACATTCTAACTTATGTGACGAAACTTAGCTCAACTTTAACAGGCCATTTTGCTTATAAACAATCAGCTAGCGCTGATGTCATAGGTCACATGTTTGGGTATCCGTGATCTTCGCCTTCTGAAGTGCAAGTACCCAATTTAATAACGAAAAATTGAAACCACAAAAGTTAAATACATAAAAATGTCATATTTGTACAACATTTATATTAGATATAAATATGCAAATTAAATATTTTCTCTTGTAATGTAATATATAAAATCATTCTTAAAAGTTTAATGTTTACTTTTATTCTCTGAAACGTAAAAATATATGTTTTTCTTAAATAACGATTAAGAAATTTTTTAAGTTTCCGAAAGATTGCGTAAATCATAGTTCATAGATAAATAGTTTTCATTGGTTTAATTGGGAAAGAGAAAGTATCGAGCGTCCTTGCACATATTTATTAGATAAAAATACAATTTATGAGATCGAAAAAACTGAACAGTAATGTATGTTCTGAAATCTTCTGAGTGTTCTGAAATCTTCGATTTTGGTAAATATATATGCTTAAAATTCTTATATAATGTGTATATTCATATAGAACTCTAAGAAAGTTCCGTAAAATTTGGAGATTGGTCTTTATCTTTTACCGCTAGCCCTCTTCTTCGAGAAGGAGATTATTGCTATAAAATACATAAATAGATTTGCATCTTTGCCTAAACAATTTTTTTTCTTACAAAGTTATGATAAAAATATAACAAAATAAAAATTCAAAAAATTTGATAATATATTTTAATTGGAAATCATACTGAACTAAAACTATATCAGAAGGATAACTGAACATAATACTTTGTCGAGTCGAAGTAAATTACTTTTCTTATTAGTTGTGTTTCAAACAACTTTCTATTTTGGCAGTCCCTATCTAGGGCAGTGTTTCGTAACCTTTTTGATAGAATGGACCCCTTTTAAATTTTTTTAAGAAGTCACGGACCACCCCCCTGAGAAAAAAAATTGCAAAAAGCATCAATTTTTAGTATTTAATTTATTTTAGCATTTAATTTTATGATTTAAATAGTATACAAAATATTTAAAATTAAAGTTTTTAGTCTGAAGGTTGTTGCTTCTTTTCCTTACTAAATTGAATAGAGGGATGGTTTTCGACAAAGCAACGGGCATAGCATGTTCAACATTCAATCGATAACGATGTTTTGTTTTTATTGTCACAACTGTGGAAATTCCGACTTCGTTAAGATACACTGTAGCTAACGGAATTATAGCAGAAATAGCTCGCTTTACTAGTAATGGGTAGGCTTCTTTCACAGAAGACCAGAACTCTCCGAGTGTTTTTGAATCGAAATCCATTTTTAGCAAGGACTTTGTTCTAAGATCAATAAGCTCATCTTCGGCAAGGTTCTTATCATCGATACAGTCAATATCACAAAGAAAAGGATGACGAATCCACAACTCATCTTTTATCTTTATCTCATCCAAATTAAAATATTTTTTCAATGAAACTTGAAGTACTTCCAGGTGTTCACAGATTTCATTTTTTAAGTTATTCAGTAACAAATTATCTTGCCAAGATCCATTTTCAGAAAGCACTTCGTCCAACATTTAAAAGTTTGCATATATCTCATTTTGAATTCTATTTTTTTCAAAGTGGCATCTTCAATTAGAATGCTTGTAATTTCTCAGTTGCATCCATAATGGTGATATCGGGTCCTTGAATTAAAAGACTTATATTGTTCATGTGGTTAAAATTATCTGCCAGGTAAGCCAATTTATAGGTAAAATCTTTTTTGTTTAAATATTCGAAGAATGAGTTATCTTTTTCTTCTAGAACAAGTGATAATTCGATCTTCAACATGAAAAATTGTTTCAAAACCTGCCCTCGTGACAGCCAGCGCAATTCCGTGTGGTACAGAAGTACCTCATGTTCTGCGTCCATTTCTTGACACAGCGTTTTAAAGAGACGATGATTAAGAGCTCTACGTCTAATAAAATTTACAGTTTTAATAACTTTTGATAATGCTTCTTTTAAGCTGGTTGGAAGAGTTTTTGTAGCCAGCGCATGTTTATGTAAAAAAAAATGAGTAACAAGAACATTAGGAGACTTTTTTTTTACCAACAGGGCAAAACCAGATTTATTGCCAAGCATCACAGGTGCTCCATCTGTACGAAGTGAATGAAGTTTTTCTTTCCAGCCGAAGTCTTGTTTGGTAAAGAAAACATTTAACATTGCTAAAACATCAACTGCCTTTGTAGTTTGCAAAAGAGACTCACAAAATAAAAATTCTTCTTTGATAGTATCAAGAGACACGTAACGAACAAAAACAAGAAGTTGACTATAGTTCGAGATATCTGTAGTTTCATCCAGTTGCATACTAAAGGGAAATGGTGATACTTTCAATTCATCGATGATCTTTTTCAAGATATTGCAAGAAATTTCACCTATTCTTGAACGTGTCACATCATTTGAAAATGGAATTGCCTCAAGATTTTTTTTTCTCTGTTCCAATCGACAAACTAATTCAACCATCTCCAGCTCACATGGCTTAATTAACGTCTCTCCAATAGTATGCGGTTTCTTGCTTTTAGCAATATGATATGCAACTTAGAGAGATGCCTCAACCAGAGGTTTTTGTGGAATACCAAATCCAAGTTTGTCTAATGTTCCAGATTTCAAAAACTGGACTTTCTTCTTGGTGAAATATTTTAGATCTAGTAACCTGAACAAGGTGTCAAATGTACGCAGCTTGATAGGGGATGATAAAAATAGTACAGAGGACGTCATCAGGGGGTTGCCACTGATGGTGCAAACTGAAAGCCGGTTAGTGGAGGATGTTAAAAATATGACAGGGATATTAGAGGGCTGTGTGCAGTCCGTACTGAATTTGGGGTATCTCGATCACCTAGTTTCAAATATGTATGTATTTTCACCTTTTAGAAAAAAAAAAGATCAATGTTATTTAAATATTATTAATCCAAACGTTTTAAAAATTAGGAGTGGTCGGTGGACCCCTAAAATATGACCCATGGACCCCTAAGGGGTCCATGAACCACAGGTTAAGAAACCCTGATCTAGGGCATTTTAACTGAATTCAAGAGAGTACTTTCCCATGATGAATAATACAGTATGAGGTATCTCTCTCAAGCCCCTTCTTCTCTGGGAACAGAGAGCATATAACTCTCTCATTTTCTGACAGATGGCAGCACTTCACTATTTTTCCTTATTCCACGATTTATTTTGAATCCACAAATAATTCTTCGGAATATTAAAAAAATTTCTATAAGTTTAATGTTATATTATGGCTAATGACCATGCAAATTTTATGAACTGGCCTGTAATTATTACGTCAACTTTATTGTAATTATATAAACAATTGTATTATTATGAGTTTGACAACTTTATGGGTATAAATTATTTTTACCGTCATTAATTTGCTGGTCACTGACACTGACCGTAATCGATCGGGAAATTTTTTTAAAATTTAGGGATCATGAATTAGTATGTAAGCGAGGAAAAAACAGAAACGCTATCAGAATCTGACGAATCACTAGTGAGTCAGGCGGTAAAAACAATTTAATTATTTAATGAAACTTGGAGGTGTTTCCAGTAAACACTCTCCTCTCTGATTCAGTTGACAGGTTTTGATATTTTCTGCCCCGCCCTCTTTAGAAATTATTCATTGCATTTCAATAACGTTTTTGTTTTTCTTTCTTCGTTTAAATGTCAATTTGCGACAGTGAAATTTTATTGTTTTTGTAATTTATTTTTGACAATCATTTTAAAAATATACATTGAGAGCAATTTTGCGGAATATTCCACTTAAGAAAATCGATATTAAAATTTAATTTTGGTGAATAAATTTTATCGAATAATTCACGAAATTAAATATTTTACGTAACACTTCTTAGGGGATTCCTACCGCCACTAGGATTTGAGTCCGCATGATAACGTTGTGCTCTCTCTTCCACTAAAATAACAACAGTACAAATTACTACTTATTAGTAGCAACGGTGCTACTTCTTAGGGCGCCACTAGGATTTGAGTCATCATGAGAACGTTGTGCAATCTCTTCCACTGAAATAGCAACAGTACGAATAACTATACTCTTTAGTAGCAACAGTACTACTGCTTAGACTGTCGCTAGGATTTGAGCCCTCATGAGAATGTTGTGCTATCTCTTCGACTAAAATAGCAACAGTACGAATAACTACTCTTTAGTAGCAACAGTACTACTACTTAGGCCGTGACTAGGATTTGAGTCCTCATGAGAACGTTGTGCAATCTCTTCCAATAAAATAGCAACAGTAAAAATTTTATAGATATTTTTTTAAAAAAGGAATCATCTCTAATTATTCTTTAACAGCTATACAAAAATAAAGGGTTTTAAAGGAAACACCACAAACATTTTATGTTCTGCCACATTTTTATATTTCTGGAATAAAATCACAGAATTTGTTTTAAAAGATATTATAGACGATACGATGGTTTGGACAGAATAAAATCGTTGCTGAAAGATGCTTTTGACATTTTGTGATGTGAGATTATTTTCCTCGGATTTTATTCTCTCGTAGAAAGAGATATGTAAAATATTTATGGGAAAAAATAACAAATGCATCATTTATTTCAAATACATATTATCTTGTGCAGATTTTAAAATATTTGCAGCTTTTAAGGGTAGTAATTATTCAGCACGTTTCGTTATTATTCAGCATGTGATATTTAGTTCATTGTAATTACTTGGAAGATTAAAACATTTCATACAAGCTATTGAAATGCGTTATTCAACTCAATTTTTTTAATAATTCGAATTAAATATTCTTTTTTGAAAATGATTAGAAGCATTAAAAGCTTTGAATTCTATTAATGATGAGTTTTTTTTAAAATGGAAATTGACTATGTCTAAACTAGTTAGCCCATTACTTCTCTGAAGTTAGGAATGAACAAACATAGATATATTTACTATAGCTTTTTTTCAATTTAAAAAAAAATTGTCATACTGCGAAATTGCAAATTTTAAGAGAAATAAAAAAGACTAAACAAAATAAAATAGCAAAATAAATAAATAAATAAATAAAATAACAAAACTACAAAATAATGAATGAATACAACTTGTTTTGATAAAAAAAATCGATAAAGAAATCAAATGTTTGTGATATAACAGAATCTTTAATGCTTACACCCATAAGATGTTTTCTAAAAATTATTTTTAAACATTGGATAAAATTCTATGAAATATTTAATGGATTTTACTTCAAAATGGAAAAATGATAGACATTCCTCTTTTAATGAAATACATTTTCGAAGTTTATAAGTCACAGAACAATAATATGTAGTCAAACTATTTTTGCAGAAAATCAAATGAAATATTTTTACAAAAAATCAGTTTCAAACTAATTGATTGAAAAGCATTCCAATCGTTGTAAATTCAAGTCCAAGTAAAATAAATGTTTGATGTAATTTTTTAAAACCTCTCGATACTGAAAAAAAAACTTTAATTGACGAAACTAATTAAATTCGTCATATTTCCTTTATCATTGGTATCAATATATAAATAAGTTAAGGCTCTCAATGGTTAAGGCTCTGAAGTGTCATTGTGAAGAATTCGGGTTTGATACTCAGCTGTGGTTTGAAGCCCATTCACTTTTAGCTTTTCTACACTGTAAAAGGTTTTCGCGTATCTTCACGCCAAAAATGGTGGCAACTACCTTACACCAAAGTCTTGGTGTTCCACCACAACAAGAATGTTCTATTACACTACTTGGCATGAAGTAGCTGCCACCATTTCTTTGCATTCAGTAGCACTAAAATTTGTAATTATAGTAAGATAAGATACAGCATAAGAATCAGTGAATATATTTTTAAAATACAATATAAAGTAAGAATCATTAATTTAAATGACCGTGTAGCACAGAGTGAACATTTAGACGAAGTCGAACGAGGCTTAACAGAGCACCAGCAGTCAGAAATTATGCTTGATAAAATCAATTCTAGCATTCTAAATTCATTCTGTTTTCTTAAGTCTAGCTGAAATATTTATGGAAAAATTGACATAAATTGAATTTATAAATTTTTTTTTTTACCATTTCATGTTTTTTTTTATATAACTTTAAAAATATTCAATAAAGTTAAACAAATGAAAAATTTAAAATTAATTACAAAATTTTTGCTTTAAAATTTGAAAGTTTGAGCGAAATCGGTTGAATATTCCTTGAGAATGAGTATAGGAAAATAATTCTGAACTTGAAGTAAGCATATTGCATTGTAAAAATTTATGAATTGAAGTGAAAAAAATAATTAACATAATGAAATGTATAATCATTAAGATCAATCACTACTTAAAAGCATAAAAAATAATCTGATATTATTCTATTATATGTTAATTTTACTTGTAGAATGAAAAGCAAAATATATTCTACTGCAAATAAAAAAGGTCATCGCCCTGATATTCTAAACTATTATAATAATTTTATGCTTTTAATCATGATTGATTCATATAAAAAATCAGATCAAGAAAGATTAACAGAATTTATATCGTACATTACCAGACGTGTCCTTTTTCGGAAAGTCTGTCAGGATTTAAAATAATCAAAGGAAAATTTTGGAGATTTGGTAGATGAGTTCCTATTTATTCTCTTCTTACATTCTTGGTTAATTAGAAAAGTAAGCATTCAAAACTTTCAAAACATTGCTAATTTTCAAAATTGTTTGATGACATCTTCATCACATAGAATGATAAGAGTAAAAATTTCATGACCATTTTCATCACATATTTTCAAGCATGTGACAACTTGGAACAATTGAGTAAATTTCTTGGGCAATTGTAGGGTAATTTTTATACTTAATCGTTATAAGTAAAGACATAATTTAAAAATTGTACTTTGCTCAATGTATCTTTTTTTCAAATTTGAATTGAACATAGTTATTTGCAGTGAAGGAAAATATTTCCTAAGTAAATGGTTGTAATAAGAATCTTGTCTTGTTAAAATGAATAAATAAATAAAGAAATAGTCGTTTGAATAACTCTTTGTGCTTGACTCAACTAATAATTTTTTTTTTACACGTAACATAAATATTTATGTATTCTTTAGCATTTACTATACGCATGAACTAACACATTGGGAAAAAATGTCTGGTGAAAACTACCAGATTACAGTAAAACTTAACCATGTTTCTGGCTCTACACCAAAGAGTTCTGTAATTTTTAACGAAGTTCTTTGGTAATTATTTCGGTAAAATTAACACTAAAAAATGGTTTTATGCGGTAAAGTTTGGTAATTGTGATAAAATTTGGTAATTTTAGCATGATATTTTAGAGCATGTCACAATGACCATTTATTCGGTTAAATTTACTTTTCTGTTTAGTATTTGTTACTAAATGTGTAGTTATAAGAACTATAATTTTGAAAACCAGAATTTCTGGTAAGACATTATCAGTTGAAAGGGTAAACAACTAAATAAATGGTTGAAATACTGCATCTTTAGGATTTTACTATCAGAATTATGGTTCAATTTATCAGAAATGTCATTAACATACAGTACCGTGATTTTACCAGAATTGTTTCTCCTAGCATTACTTAAGGAGGATATTAAAATTATTACATAAAAAATATTTGTTAAAATTATGGGTATTAAAGAATACGAACTAAGCACTTTAATAAAGACAAGGATTAATCTATATGGGTAAATGATTTTGCAAGAACTTTGGGTTTTTGAAATCTACGTAACAAAATTTTTGTTAAAACGCATGGGTATTAAAAGTATTTATCGAAGCGTTAGTTTTAAAAATATATGGAAATGCTTTTTCACTAAAACTGAGAAAAGAAACAAATGTTAAATTTTTCCAGCTTCGGTGACAAATAAAAAAAATACTATTTAATTCAAATTTCATGCATAAAGAAAAAATAGATTTGAGTCAAGAACTATGAAATAGGTAAAATGAATTAAAAATTTTTTTGTTTGTTTACAGCAGGCTCAAAAATATTCTTTGAATCTCTATAAATTTCCAAATTTTTTTTTATCTTTATGAAACCGCTTCATTCCTAATTCTCTACTTTACAATAAGAAAATCATAAAAAGAAAAAAAATGAATTAAAAAAATTTTGAATGAAAAATTCCTTATCTTGACTCGAAACTTAGAATGTTTTAAGTACTGTTATTGTTTAATAAATTCTTTTAAGTATCTCTTAGAGATGTAGAAATTAGTTTATTGAAGATAAAAAGCTAATTAAAAAGCCATTCTGATATCGCAGTAAGTAAAGTTTTTATTCTCAATTGATATTGAATAGAATTAAAGATTTTATGATTGCGAAACAACGCAGCAAGTAAATGTATTTATGAGAAAAATAGTATAAATATAGACAGTCATGATAAGAACGAAAAAAAAAAGATGACACGAGTTAAGACTAGCAAGTACGATTTTTTTTTATATAGAAATAAAGAGCGGACTGTTCTTACTATTTGTCATGTATCTACATGGAATAATCTGTATAACCCTTTGATGCAAATGGGACACCTGTGGCTATTTTATATATATTTTTTCATTCGTTTTAATTACAAGCAAATATATATTTTAGCACTTTTTTATTACGCAAATGATTCTAATAGTCCTCAAAAAATCTGTTGGATTATCGGAATTTTTTTTGTACTAAAATTTAAAATCCAAAAAAAAAAGTAGTTTGAAATATTTTTTTTTCCTTCATAATCAGAAATTTTATCAATAATTGATTTTGTGAATTAAAGTAATTTCAACGATGAATATCTATCTGAAATAACAAATAAGTAATAACAAATTTAAATATTTTTATTTGGAAGTGAGGCAAATTTTTTGGCAAAATTTTCACTTAACGCCGAAAGAGATAATTGTGTTTCCCGCTATATTTCATAGACATAAATTATTAAAATGCAAAATATGGTATTTTCCACTGATTTTAACCAAAATTAATACAAAATAATGAAAAAGTATGAAAAAATATTGTTTCATAAAAGTTTTGCGTCAAAGGGTTTAAAACCTTATTTACAAAAAGACTTTTTGTGAATGCACCTGAAATAGAAGTTTATAAAAACGATTCCTTAAATTCATTAAATTCATTCACATGATTTTACATCTCAGTTAAATAAATTTGGTTCCAAAATTTTAGAATTAAAGGATATAGCTGAATAATTTACAAACGTAAGTATGTCATATGTGATTAAGTTACTTGAATGGGATTGTAGTCATGATTTTTAATTGTATCACTAAATTACCATACTTTATTAAAATAATTATAAATATTTAATTCGTCAGAAATAAATGGCTGGGTATTGTAACATAGGCAGGACATTTGTAACATAGCAAGAATGGTAGTAATTTTGGCTTTATATGAAGGCAACATAACTTAAATTGTCAGTGATAATATTATTTGATTATTGTATTTATGATTTTTTATAGGTTTCATGGACATTATTAATGAAAAAAAAAATCACTGCAAATACTTCCATGTGCAAAAGATTGTGTTTGACACTTATTTAAAAGTTCCGTATAAATTTAAGTGCATTATAAAACAAGATTTTCATAAATCAATGTGAAATACGAATTCAAATTATGCCTTCACAGATAACAAACAGTTTTAAAAACTTTTTGTTGTAAGTTTACAACAATTAGATGGTTTTAAACTTCATTTTAAGAAATCTCCAGCAACAATCGTTATTAAGTGGCTTTGTGTTGTTCAACAATATATTGAATCATTTATAATTCTAAAACTTCAACAATTGAAAATATCAGTAAATGTTTCATTTTTGAAAGAAAATATTCATTCTAACTTTTGAGCTTGTGAGTTAAACTTTAACGTTTGAGCTTAAACTTTTAGAGTGATTAAGAAGTGAAAAAAATGTTTGGTTTCATTAGAA
This sequence comes from Parasteatoda tepidariorum, assembly GCF_043381705.1. NCBI lineage: Eukaryota > Metazoa > Arthropoda > Arachnida > Araneae > Theridiidae > Parasteatoda > Parasteatoda tepidariorum. The sequence goes on along the minus strand of NC_092205.1, from coordinate 79,216,322 downwards.
ACTTGGTGATGTTGTTGGGGTTTTGTAAACGTAAGCATTGACAATTTATAAAATATTTAAATTTAAAATTTTCAGTAATATTTCACGAATAAGCTTATTGAGCTATCAAAGCGTTATGAAAATTTAAAAAAATGTCTAAAAAAGGATTTATGTGATTAATATAATATTGAATGCTAATCTTATTTAATCTCAGTTTTTAACAGACTTTTAAAATCTATATTTGTAAACATTTAACTTACAAAAGTTGATGCTTACTAATATTCGTGAATAATTACTTTACTTGGAGTTTAATTATTTTAATGACAAAAAGCTTTAAACCTATATTATTTGTATTGCTAAGTATTTGTTAACTTTGATAGTTGTTTTATGCCTAGTACATGCGATTAATTTCATTAAAATTATTTTGAAAATTATTGCGATTGCGCTCTTGCAATAATATTCGTTCGTTGAAAATAGTATATCCAATTCTCATTATGTAGTTATTTTTCCACGAATAAACTCTTTTCTATTTAGAAATTTGTATAATTTCATAAAAAGGACGTACCAAAATTTCTCAAAGGTTATAGTATAGTTATAGTAGAATAAATATAGTAGAATAATAAAGGTTATAGTAGAATACAAGCTCCAATTTTAAATTTTTTTATTTTAACTAAATAATTTTTAGTTCTGAACTACGCATGTTTTTACAAATATCATAAAGTCTGATTTAAATTTCTACTTATTAGGAAAATTCATAAAATCCAACTTTAAAATTAAGCACTAAATACTAATTATACTGTGATTCACTAAAATAAAGTGGAATTAAATTTACTTCAATTTTATTTTTCTTTATAATTTTTTTCCAAGCATGAATAAGATTACTTGTTAATGATCAAAAATTACTAATAAAAATCCATGACTTACTTCAGCCATTATAAGGGAATTAATTAATTATGAGAATTTTTATTCGGAAAAGTTACGATTTTTATCCGTTTATTATTCAGATTATACTCAATTTCGCAGCTGGTATATAATATACATTATAAGGTAAATATCGGTTATTTTGTTTTACAGCCAAGAAAAAAAATAGAAAGGCGACAATCGCCAAGAATGATGATTCGGACCAACTTTATAACGAGGAATGGTATTTGAGACTCCGTCGTCTTGCCAACAAGTGTATGGTTAAGAAAGAATGGGGTGTTAATGAAGAGTTGGAAGACGAAATTGTTTATGAGTGGAAGCCTGATAAACATATACGATCTCACAGTCTTCCAAATATGCATATTTCGTTTGCATGTTCAGAAATGATGACGGAGTTGGTTCGGTCCGAAGGGGATTCAGATTCCATAAGTGAGTCCGCTGTCCAGATAAGTGACGAAAGCTATGACGAAGAATTGGTACATAAATTGACGAACACCGATTATATTCTTCGGGAGTACAAACGGATCAAACGACTCTATAGAGGATCGTCATACGAGTCATTAGCGGACGATATTAAGGGAATGTTTAATGGTGATGTGGAAGTGGATAGCCGTTGTTCTTCACTTTTGATGGAAGAAAAGGCTTCCAGTAATGAATCCGAGTCAAAAATGAGGTATTTAAAATTTGTTTTTAATACCTCATTTCTTAGTTTTTTTAATACTACCATCATAAACTGTGTTTAAGATTCATATTCAATGAAAACAATTTTTCACGAAATTCATCATATTTTAATTTACAACAACGTAAATAAATGTCCATGATGATTAATTTAAAAAAACAGATAAAAAGGTTACAATAGATATGTATTTTCTCTTTCAAGCATGGAGTTAATTCATGTAGTTGTAAAGTTCTTTATACGTGAATATATATATATATTTTTATATATGGGTATAAAAGATATATTCTCTTTTTCTCCATTCAGCATCTTCAAAATTTCAAAAAAACCATTTTAAAGTTGATCTTAGGTAATTAATAAATAGGTAATAGGTAATTAATACTTAAATAGGTAATTTTAAAAGATAAAAACATGTTTCAAATATTTTTTAAGTATTTCTAATCCTCTAGCTTTATTTTTCTTCTTAAGTTCTCTGAAACATAATCTAGAAAGATTTGTATATTTCTGAATTATAATTTTTTTAAATTTTTATTTATTTTTATTTTCAATAAACTGTTTTTTGAAAAAGTCCTTCTTCCTGTGCAAGGAGTATTCTGTAATCTTAATATACTTTTAAAGTATTTGCCAAAAAAAGATGTTAAATAAATAAGTACATCTGTGATCTCAAAAAACTGCAATTAAGCAAGAAAGAGACAAAAATTCAACCGAAATTTAATGCATATCTGCACAATAGGAGGCACTGAAATCATTAAAAACTAGTTTCGTTGCTGGATAAATCTTCGAATTTCTTCAAATCTAAACCTTCCTTCTGCTACTAAAACACAGATTTGGACTTTATCATTACCACCTTGTCTAATAGGGAATTGTTAGTTTTCCATAGCGTTTTTATTTCTCTTTAGTTTTATTATTCATTCCTGATATTGCGCAAAATGAAAAGCCCTTAAATTTTAATCTAATTATCATATTTCGACTCAATCTTATTATTCGCAATCTGGGAAATATGGCTCCAATAGTTTGTCAATAGTCGTTTTAGTTTTAATCGTATTTTGCCATTTTTGTGAGAAAATTTTTGATGAATTAAACATTTTTGCACAAAATTGTGAAATTCGTTTATTCAAAGATTCCATTCAGCAAATAATTTTTAAGAATTATTTATTATTTTGCTAATAATAGTAGAAACATTTTGAATAAAATGATATAAAAATTTATTTTTGTTAAAAAATGTGCTTATTTGTATTGTATTTGTACAGATTGCACTTTTGAATGGCAAAATGCAAAATTTGAATGTAGTCTGTTGAATAGTTTTTGAGAAATCGAATTTTAAATGTACAACTTCCTTAGCCAAATACACTAAAATTTTGAATTTATTTTTTATTAACTAGAAAAAATTATAGCACATCAAATCGTTTTGGAAGGAAAATTCATAATACTCAATGTTTTTAATTATCTTTTTTAGCATGGTCCATGATATGGTTAATGAAATTGGTGATGAAATAAAAATAGACAAGGTCTTGAAAAAGAACACTAAGAAGCTTAGCTTTCGATCGTTTCTTAAGAACTTGTTTAAGAGGAAGAAAAAATCAAAGAAAAAGGACCGTTAATGCTTATTTCTAAGAATGGATATTTTTTAAACATGACGGAATTATGGACTCGGATATTTGAATTTTGAATTGGATTATGGATTATGGTTGGATTAATTTTTGGAACTTTGTTTAAAAAAAAAAAAAAAAAAAAAAAAAAAAAAAAAAAAAAAAAAAAAAAACGAAAAAAATAAAATAAAAATAAAAACAACAACCTTTTAATGCTACCCAGAATTAACCGAAAGTTCTGGAAGGTCCCAAGTCCTTTAAAAAGCAGAGGGAAAGGTTTACAACATAAATAGTTACTATAACACGACAAAAATGTAATCAATTACATTTTTTGATGATTACAGTAATCAATTACTTGTAATCATGCTTACAACTTTGATTACAGCTGTAAAAATTATTACAATATTGATTACAGTAATCAATTACTTGTAATCTTGATTACAGCTGTAATCAAAATTTTGAATACATATGTAGTCATGATTCAATCAAAATTTTGATTATAACTGACATCATGATTCCAAGTAATTGCGATTGCAAGTAATCACAACAAGGACGATTACGGGTATTCATGATTGCAAGTAATCAAAATATATGATTGCATGTAATCATGATTGCATGTAATCTTGATTACAAGTAATTGTGATAATTTGTAATCTTATTACACGATTACTATTACTATACAATCTAATTACAATTGTATATTATTTGCAAATACATTATGTGAGTATGTATGGGGATACATAATTTTATGTACATAGAATGTACGCGCGCATGTACGTACAATTTGTGATTCCTTGTATACATATACAATGAAGTCGGAAACGTTGTTTGTAAGTACAATATACATAATTATATTGAAATATATATAATACAATACGTAGTTACGTATTCATCAAATTTTCGGAGCTCTGAAAAATATATATCAATTATCACCAATAATCAGCAAATTGGAGTAAGCTTTATCAGTTATCGTTTTTTCAGCGCCAAATTCGCAATGATATTACGCCCTCAATTATTTCAGGGTATTAGTTGTTATAGTAGCATTTTTTTGATGTATTATAGTTTTTAAACAAATTTAGATTAGTGATTCAATGAGATACAATTTTTAAGTAAACATGTACATTATACTACGTCTAAAGTTAATCCCTCACGAAAATTTAAGGCATATTTAAGGTTGATTTGAGGTATTTTGAGGTATTAAGGTTGTTTTGAGGTATATTTGAGGTATATTTAAGGTTGCAGAGAAAACAGCAATAAAGATTATACCTTGTAAAGGTTGTAATTAAGGTGTACGAGGTTGATTTACATTTACTTCAGCTTATTTTGAGGTCGTTTAAAATTCACTTCAAATCATCCAGACTGATAAGGTGATTTTTAAGGTATGCCAGGTTTATTTTCTTACACTTGTAACAAAAGAGGTATTTTTGAGGTATAAAATTTTTTATCTTATTTCAACTAACGAGAGTGAGGTATTTATTGAGGTATATGAAGTCATTTTATTTATACCTAAGCTTATTTTGAGGTTGTTTTAAATTCTCAAAATGTCCTTTATAG